>NC_053037.3:140293683-140597803 GCF_002575655.3 Aegilops tauschii subsp. strangulata
GAGAGGAACGCGTGTCACCTCCGTGTGCGAAACGACATACGTACACTGCCCTCTCCCGCCTTAATTTTTTTACAGGCAGATTAGACCAAATAGAAGTATCGTGCTAAATTTTGGAATTATTCTGTGTCCGTTTGGCCTTTTTATACATTAATTTAGTTCATGGGCATTTAGTGTGCATAATTCAAATTTGAACTACAAGCACGTGCTCCAGTGCACCAAAGTTGTTTGAAAAATCACATGTGTGTCCTTGGGTGAATTTCTAGGTCCCATGCAAGAGATGGGAGTGAAATTCAAACATCGGGGCTTCATGGCTCGTCCGGAAAGAGTGAGAAACTTGGTTTTTTAATTCCTGTAATTCCAAAACACGGCTGAAAATCATGAAACTCGGCATGGTGTCATGACATGGCACGAACATGCTGCGGTCATTTTTTTGGCCGAATTGGGACAAGTTTTGGTGTAGGCTTCTTGCAAACCGGAGCTTCCCTCAAGAAGGCTCCTAGTTCCGAGAGGGAACGCGTGTCACCTCCGTGTGCGAAACGACATACGTACACTGCCTTCTCCCGCCTTAATTTTTTTACACAGGCAAATTAGACCAAGTAGAAGTATCGTGCTAAATTTTAGAATTATTCCTTGCTCGTTTGGCCTTTTTTATATATTAATTGAGTTTCTGGGCATTTAGTGTGCATAATTCAAATTTGAACTACAAGCACCTGCTCCAGTGCACCAAAGTTGTTTGAAAAATCACATGTGTGTCCTTGGGTGAATTTCTAGGTCCCATGCAAGAGATGGGAGTGAAATTCAAACATCTGGGCGTCGTGGCTCGGCCGGAAAGATTGAGAAACTTGGTTTTTGAATTTCTCTAATTCCAAAACACGGCTGAAAATTATGAAACTCGGCACGGTGTCATGACATGGCACAAAGATGTTGCGGTAATTTTTTTGGCCGAATTGGGACAAGCTTCGGTGTAGGCTTCTTGCAAACCGAAGCTTCCCTCCAGAAGGCTCGTGGTTGCGGGTGACCTCCGTGTGCGAAACGACATACGTACACTGCCTTCTCCCGCCTTAATTTTTTTACACAGGAAGATCAGACCAAATATAGGTCTCGTACTAAATTTTCGAATTATTCCGTGTTCGTTTGGCCTTTTCTATACATTAGTTGAGTTTCTGGGCATTTAGTGTGCATAATTCAAATTTGAACTGCAAGCACGTGCTCTAGTGCACCAAAGTTGTTTGAAAAATCACATGTGTGTCCTTGGGTGAATTTCTATGTCCCATGCAAGAGATGGGAGTGAAATTCAAACATCGGGGCTTCGTGGCTCGTCCGGAAAGATTGAGAAACTTGGTTTTTTAATTCCTGTAATTCCAAAACACGGCTGAAAATCATGAAACTCGGCATGGTGTCATGACATGGCACGAACATGCTGCGGTAATTTTTTGGCCGAATTGGGACAAGCTTCGGTGTAGGCTTCTTGCAAACCGGAGCTTCCCTCAAGAAGGTTCCTGGTTCCGAGAGGTAACGCGTGTCACCTCCGTGTGCGAAACGACATACGTACACTGCCTTCTCCCGCCTTAATTTTTTTACACAGGCAAATTAGACCAAGTAGAAGTATCGTGCTAAATTTTAGAATTATTCCGTGCTCGTTTGGCCTTTTTTATACATTAATTGAGTTTCTGGGCATTTAGTGTGCATAATTCAAATTTGAACTACAAGCACCTGCTCCAGTGCACCAAAGTTGTTTGAAAAATCACATGTGTGTTCTTGGGTGAATTTCTAGGTCCCATGGAAGAGATGGGAGTGAAATTCAAACATCTGGGCGTCGTGGCTCGGCCGGAAAGATTGAGAAACTTGGTTTTTGAATTCCTCTAATTCCAAAACACGGCTGAAAATCATGAAACTCGGCACGGTGTCATGACATGGCATGAACATGTTGCGGTAATTTTTTTGGCCGAATTGGGACAAACTTCGGTGTAGGCTTCTTGCAAACCGGAGTTTCCCTCTAGAAGGCTCCTGGTTGCATGTCACCTCCGTGTGCGAAACGACACACGTACACTGCCTTCTCCCGCCTTAATTTTTTTACACAGGAAGATTAGACCAAATAGAAGTATCGTGCTAAATTTTGGAATTATTCCGTGTTTGTTTGGCCTTTTTATACATTAATTGAGTTCATGGGCTTTTAGTGTGCATAATTCAAATTTGAACTACAAGCACGTGCTCAAGTGCACCAAAGTTGTTTTAAAAACCACATGTGTGTCCTTGGGTGAATTTCTAGGTCCCATGCAAGAGATGGGAGTGAAATTCAAACATCGGGGCTTCATGGCTCGTCCGGAAAGATTGAGAAACTTGGTTTTTTAATTCCTGTAATTCCAAAACACGGCTGAAAATCATGAAACTCGGCATGGTGTCATGACATGGCACGAACATGCTGCGGTAATTTTTTTGGCCGAATTGGGACAAGCTTCGGTGTAGGCTTCTTGCAAACCGGAGCTTCCCTCAAGAAGGTTCCTGGTTCCGAGAGGGTACGCGTGTCACCTCCGTGTGCGAAACGACATACTTACACTGCCTTCTCACGCCTTAATTTTTTTACACAGGCAGATTAGACCAAATAGAAGTATCGTGCTAAATTTTGGAATTATTCCGTGTTAGTTTGGCATTTTTTATACGTCAGTTGAGTTTCTGGGCATTTAGTGTGCATAATTCAAATTTGAACAAAAAGCTCGTGCTCCAGTGCACCAAAGTTGTTTGAAAAATCACATGTGTGTCCTTGGGTGAATTTCTAGGTCCAATGCAAGAGATGGGAGTGAAATTCAAACATCGGGGCTTCGTGGCTCGGCCGGAAAGATTGAGAAACTTGGTTTTTTAATTCCTGTAATTCCAAAACACGGCTGAAAATCATGAAACTCGGCATGGTGTCATGATATGGCACGAACATGCTGCGGTAATTTTTTGGCCGAATTGGGACAAGCTTCGGTGTAGGCTTCTTGCAAACCGGAGCTTCCCTCAAGAAGGTTCCTGGTTCCGAGAGGTAACGCGTGTCACTTCCGTGTGCGAAACGACATACGTACACTGCCTTCTCCCGCCTTATTTTTTTACACAGGCAGATTAGACCAAATAGAAGTATCGTGCTAAATTTTGGAATTATTCCGTGTTAGTTTGGCCTTTTTTATACGTCAGTTGAGTTTCTGCGCATTTAGTGTGCATAATTCAAATTTGAACTAAAAGCTCGTGCTCCAGTGCACCAAAGTTGTTTGAAAAATCACATGTGTGTCCTTGGGTGAATTTCTAGGTCCCATGCAAGAGATGGGAGTGAAATTCAAACATCGGGGCTTCGTGGCTCGGCCGGAAAGATTGGGAAACTTGTTTTTTTAATTCCTGTAATTCCAAAACACGACTGAAAATCATGAAACTCGGCATGGTGTCATGACACGGCACGAACATGCTGCGGTAATTTTTTTGGCCGAATTGGGACAAGCTTCGGTGTAGGCTTCTTGCAAACCGGAGCTTCCCTCAAGAAGGTTCCTGGTTCCGAGAGGGAACGCGTGTCACCTCCGTGTGCGAAACGACACACGTACACTGCCTTCTCCCGCCTTAATTTTTTTACACAGGTAGATTAGACCAAATAGAAGTATCGTGCTAAATTTTGGAATTATTCCGTGTTTGTTTGGCCTTTTTTATACATTAATTGAGTTCATGGGCTTTTAGTGTGCATAATTCAAATTTGAACTACAAGCACGTGCTCCAGTGCACCAAAGTTGTTTTAAAAACCACATGTGTGTCCTTGGGTGAATTTCTAGGTCCCATGCAGGAGATGGGAGTGAAATTCAAACATCGGGGCTTCATGGCTCGTCCGGAAAGATTGAGAAACTTGGTTTTTTAATTCCTGTAATTCCAAAACACGGCTGAAAATCATGAAACTCGGCATGGTGTCATGACATGGCACGAACATGCTGCGGTAATTTTTTTGGCCGAATTGGGACAAGCTTCGGTGTAGGCTTCTTGCAAACCGGAGCTTCCCTCAAGAAGGTTCCTGGTTCCGAGAGGGAACGCGTGTCACCTCCGTGTGCGAAACGACACACGTACACTGCCTTCTCCCGCCTTAATTTTTTTACATAGGCAGATTAGACCAAATAGAAGTATCGTGCTAAATTTTGGAATTATTCCGTGTTCGTTTGGCCTTTTTTATACGTCAGTTGAGTTTCTGGGCATTTAGTGTGCATAATTCAAATTTGAACTAAAAGCTCGTGCTCCAGTGCACCAAAGTTGTTTGAAAAATCACATGTGTGTCCTTGGGTGAATTTCTAGGTCCCATGCAAGAGATGGCAGTGAAATTCAAACATCGGGGCTTCGTGGCTCGGCCGGAAAGATTGAGAAACTTGGTTTTTTAATTCCTGTAATTACAAAACACGGCTGAAAATCATGAAACTCGGCATGGTGTCATGACATGGCACGAACATGCTGCGGTATTTTTTTTGGCCGAATTGGAACAATCTTCGGTGTAGGCTTCTTGCAAACGGAGCTTCCCTCAAGAAGGTTCCTGGTTCCAAGAGGGAACGCGTATCACCTCCGTGTGCGAAACGACACACGTACACTGCCTTCTCCCGCCTTAATTTTTTTACACAGGCAGATTAGACCAAATAGAAGTATCGTGCTAAATTTTGGAATTATTCCGTGTTCGTTTGGCCTTTTTTATACGTCAGTTGAGTTTCTGGGCATTTAGTGTGCATAATTCAAATTTGAACTAAAAGCTCGTGCTCCAGTGCACCAAAGTTGTTTGAAAAATCACATGTGTGTCCTTGGGTGAATTTCTAGGTCCAATGCAAGAGATGGGAGTGAAATTCAAACATCGGGGCTTCGTGGCTCGGCCGGAAAGATTGAGAAACTTGGTTTTTTAATTCCTGTAATTCCAAAACACGGCTGAAAATCATGAAACTCGGCATGGTGTCATGACATGGCACGAACATGCTGCGGTAATTTTTTGGCCGAATTGGGACAAGCTTCGGTGTAGGCTTCTTGCAAACCGGAGCTTCCCTCAAGAAGGTTCCTGGTTCCGAGAGGTAACGCGTGTCACCTCCGTGTGCGAAACGACATACGTACACTGCCTTCTCCCGCCTTATTTTTTTACACAGGAAGATTAGACCAAATAGAAGTATCGTGCTAAATTTTGGAATTATTCCGTGTTAGTTTGGCCTTTTTTATACGTCAGTTGAGTTTCTGGGCATTTAGTGTGCATAATTCAAATTTGAACTAAAAGCTCGTGCTCCAGTGCACCAAAGTTGTTTGAAAAATCACATGTGTGTCCTTGGGTGAATTTCTAGGTCCCATGCAAGAGATGGGAGTGAAATTCAAACATCGGGGCGTCGTGGCTCGGCCGGAAAGATTGAGAAACTTGGTTTTTGAATTCCTCTAATTCCAAAACACGGCTGAAAATCATGAAACTCGGCATGGTGTCATGACATGGCACGAACATGCTGCGGTATTTTTTTTGGCCGAATTGGGACAATCTTCGGTGTAGGCTTCTTGCAAACGGAGCTTCCCTCAAGAAGGTTCCTGGTTCCAAGAGGGAACGCGTATCACCTCCGTGTGCGAAACGACACACGTACACTGCCTTCTCCTGCCTTAATTTTTTTACATAGGCAGATTAGACCAAATAGAAGTATCGTGCTAAATTTTGGAATTATTCCGTGTTCGTTTGGCCTTTTTTATACGTCAGTTGAGTTTCTGGGCATTTAGTGTGCATAATTCAAATTTGAACTAAAAGCTCGTGCTCCAGTGCACCAAAGTTGTTTGAAAAATCACATGTGTGTCCTTGGGTGAATTTCTAGGTCCAATGCAAGAGATGGGAGTGAAATTCAAACATCGGGGCTTCGTGGCTCGGCCGGAAAGATTGAGAAACTTGGTTTTTTAATTCCTGTAATTCCAAAACACGGCTGAAAATCATGAAACTCGGCATGGTGTCATGACATGGCACGAACATGCTGCGGTAATTTTTTGGCCGAATTGGGACAGGCTTCGGTGTAGGCTTCTTGCAAACGGAGCTTCCCTCAAGAAGGTTCCTGGTTCCAAGAGGGAACGCGTGTCACCTCCGTGTGCGAAACGACACACGTACACTGCCTTCTCCTGCCTTAATTTTTTTACATAGGCAGATTAGACCAAATAGAAGTATCGTGCTAAATTTTGGAATTATTCCGTGTTCGTTTGGCCTTTTTTATACGTCAGTTGAGTTTCTGGGCATTTAGTGTGCATAATTCAAATTTGAACTAAAAGCTCGTGCTCCAGTGCACCAAAGTTGTTTGAAAAATCACATGTGTGTCCTTGGGTGAATTTCTAGGTCCCATGCAAGAGATGGGAGTGAAATTCAAACATCGGGGCGTCGTGGCTCGGCCGGAAAGATTGAGAAACTTGGTTTTTGAATTCCTCTAATTCCAAAACACGACTGAAAATCATGAAACTCGGCATGGTGTCATGACACGGCACGAACATGCTGCGGTAATTTTTTTGGCCGAATTGGGACAAGCTTCGGTGTAGGCTTCTTGCAAACCGGAGCTTCCCTCAAGAAGGTTCCTGGTTCCGAGAGGGAACGCGTGTCACCTCCGTGTGCGAAACGACACACGTACACTGCCTTCTCCCGCCTTAATTTTTTTACACAGGCAGATTAGACCAAATAGAAGTATCGTGCTAAATTTTGGAATTATTCCGTGTTCGTTTGGCCTTTTTTATACGTCAGTTGAGTTTCTGGGCATTTAGTGTGCATAATTCAAATTTGAACTAAAAGCTCGTGCTCCAGTGCACCAAAGTTGTTTGAAAAATCACATGTGTGTCCTTGGGTGAATTTCTAGGTCCAATGCAAGAGATGGGAGTGAAATTCAAACATCGGGGCTTCGTGGCTCGGCCGGAAAGATTGAGAAACTTGGTTTTTTAATTCCTGTAATTCCAAAACACGGCTGAAAATCATGAAACTCGGCATGGTGTCATGACATGGCACGAACATGCTGCGGTAATTTTTTGGCCGAATTGGGACAAGCTTCGGTGTAGGCTTCTTGCAAACCGGAGCTTCCCTCAAGAAGGTTCCTGGTTCCGAGAGGTAACGCGTGTCACCTCCGTGTGCGAAACGACATACGTACACTGCCTTCTCCCGCCTTATTTTTTTACACAGGCAGATTAGACCAAATAGAAGTATCGTGCTAAATTTTGGAATTATTCCGTGTTAGTTTGGCCTTTTTTATACGTCAGTTGAGTTTCTGGGCATTTAGTGTGCATAATTCAAATTTGAACTAAAAGCTCGTGCTCCAGTGCACCAAAGTTGTTTGAAAAATCACATGTGTGTCCTTGGGTGAATTTCTAGGTCCCATGCAAGAGATGGGAGTGAAATTCAAACATCGGGGCGTCGTGGCTCGGCCGGAAAGATTGAGAAACTTGGTTTTTGAATTCCTCTAATTCCAAAACACGGCTGAAAATCATGAAACTCGGCATGGTGTCATGACATGGCACGAACATGCTGCGGTAATTTTTTTGGCCGAATTGGGACAATCTTCGGTGTAGGCTTCTTGCAAACGGAGCTTCCCTCAAGAAGGTTCCTGGTTCCAAGAGGGAACGCGTATCACCTCCGTGTGCGAAACGACACACGTACACTGCCTTCTCCTGCCTTAATTTTTTTACATAGGCAGATTAGACCAAATAGAAGTATCGTGCTAAATTTTGGAATTATTCCGTGTTCGTTTGGCCTTTTTTATACGTCAGTTGAGTTTCTGGGCATTTAGTGTGCATAATTCAAATTTGAACTAAAAGCTCGTGCTCCAGTGCACCAAAGTTGTTTGAAAAATCACATGTGTGTCCTTGGGTGAATTTCTAGGTCCAATGCAAGAGATGGGAGTGAAATTCAAACATCGGGGCTTCGTGGCTCGGCCGGAAAGATTGAGAAACTTGGTTTTTTAATTCCTGTAATTCCAAAACACGGCTGAAAATCATGAAACTCGGCATGGTGTCATGACATGGCACGAACATGCTGCGGTAATTTTTTGGCCGAATTGGGACAGGCTTCGGTGTAGGCTTCTTGCAAACCGGAGCTTCCCTCAAGAAGGTTCCTGGTTCCGAGAGGTAACGCGTGTCACCTCCGTGTGCGAAACGACATACGTACACTGCCTTCTCCCGCCTTATTTTTTTACACAGGCAGATTAGACCAAATAGAAGTATCGTGCTAAATTTTGGAATTATTCCGTGTTAGTTTGGCCTTTTTTATACGTCAGTTGAGTTTCTGGGCATTTAGTGTGCATAATTCAAATTTGAACTAAAAGCTCGTGCTCCAGTGCACCAAAGTTGTTTGAAAAATCACATGTGTGTCCTTGGGTGAATTTCTAGGTCCCATGCAAGAGATGGGAGTGAAATTCAAACATCGGGGCTTCGTGGCTCAGCCGGAAAGATTGGGAAACTTGTTTTTTTAATTCCTGTAATTCCAAAACACGACTGAAAATCATGAAACTCGGCATGGTGTCATGACACGGCACGAACATGCTGCGGTATTTTTTTTGGCCGAATTGGGACAAGCTTCGGTGTAGGCTTCTTGCAAACCGGAGCTTCCCTCAAGAAGGTTCCTGGTTCTGAGAGGGAACGCGTGTCACCTCCGTGTGCGAAACGACACACGTACACTGCCTTCTCCCGCCTTAATTTTTTTACACAGGCAGATTAGACCAAATAGAAGTATCGTGCTAAATTTTGGAATTATTCCGTGTTTGTTTGGCCTTTTTTATACATTAATTGAGTTCATGGGCTTTTAGTGTGCATAATTCTAATTTGAACTACAAGCACGTGCTCCAGTGCACCAAAGTTGTTTTAAAAACCACATGTGTGTCCTTGGGTGAATTTCTAGGTCCCATGCAAGAGATGGGAGTGAAATTCAAACATCGGGGCTTCATGGCTCGTCCGGAAAGATTGAGAAACTTGGTTTTTTAATTCCTGTAATTCCAAAACACGGCTGAAAATCATGAAACTCGGCATGGTGTCCTGACATGGCACGAACATGCTGCGGTAATTTTTTTGGCCGAATTGGGACAAGCTTCGGTGTAGGCTTCTTGCAAACCGGAGCTTCCCTCAAGAAGGTTCCTGGTTCCGAGAGGGAACGCGTGTCACCTCCGTGTGCGAAACGACACACGTACACTGCCTTCTCCCGCCTTAATTTTTTACACAGGCAGATTAGACCAAATAGAAGTATCGTGTTAAATTTTGGAATTATTCCGTGTTCGTTTGGCCTTTTTTATACGTCAGTTGAGTTTCTGGGCATTTAGTGTGCATAATTCAAATTTGAACTAAAAGCTCGTGCTCCAGTGCACCAAAGTTGTTTGAAAAATCACATGTGTGTCCTTGGGTGAATTTCTAGGTCCAATGCAAGAGATGGGAGTGAAATTCAAACATCGGGGCTTCGTGGCTCGGCCGGAAAGATTGAGAAACTTGGTTTTTTAATTCCTGTAATTCCAAAACACGGCTGAAAATCATGAAACTCGGCATGGTGTCATGACATGGCACGAACATGCTGCGGTAATTTTTTGGCCGAATTGGGACAGGCTTCGGTGTAGGCTTCTTGCAAACCGGAGCTTCCCTCAAGAAGGTTCCTGGTTCCGAGAGGTAACGCGTGTCACCTCCGTGTGCGAAACGACATACGTACACTGCCTTCTCCCGCCTTATTTTTTTACACAGGCAGATTAGACCAAATAGAAGTATCGTGCTAAATTTTGGAATTATTCCGTGTTAGTTTGGCCTTTTTTATACGTCAGTTGAGTTTCTGGGCATTTAGTGTGCATAATTCAAATTTGAACTAAAAGCTCGTGCTCCAGTGCACCAAAGTTGTTTGAAAAATCACATGTGTGTCCTTGGATGAATTTCTAGGTCCCATGCAAGAGATGGGAGTGAAATTCAAACATCGGGGCTTCGTGGCTCAGCCGGAAAGATTGGGAAACTTGTTTTTTTAATTCCTGTAATTCCAAAACACGACTGAAAATCATGAAACTCGGCATGGTGTCATGACACGGCACGAACATGCTGCGGTAATTTTTTTGGCCGAATTGGGACAAGCTTCGGTGTAGGCTTCTTGCAAACCGGAGCTTCCCTCAAGAAGGTTCCTGGTTCCGAGAGGGAACGCGTGTCACCTCCGTGTGCGAAACGACACACGTACACTGCCTTCTCCCGCCTTAATTTTTTTACACAGGCAGATTAGACCAAATAGAAGTATCGTGCTAAATTTTGGAAATTATTCCGTGTTCGCTTGGGTTTTTTTATACATTAATTGAGTTCATGGGCATTTAGTGTGCAGAATTCAAATTTGAACTACAATCACGTGCTCAAGTGCACCAAAGTTGTTTGAAAAAGCACATGTGTGTCCTTGGGTGAATTTCTAGGTCCCATGCAAGAGATGGGAGTGAAATTCAAACATCGGGGCTTCGTGGCTCGTCCGAAAAGATTGAGAAACTTGGTTTTTTAATTCCTGTAATTCCAAAACACGGCTGAAAATCATGAAACTCGGCATGGTGTCATGACATGGCACGAACATGCTGCGGTAATTTTTTGGCCGAATTGGGACAAGCTTCGGTGTAGGCTTCTTGCAAACCGGAGCTTCCCTCAAGAAGGTTCCTGGTTCCGAGAGGTAACGCGTGTCACCTCCGTGTGCGAAACGACATACGTACACTGCCTTCTCCCGCCTTATTTTTTTACACAGGCAGATTAGACCAAATAGAAGTATCGTGCTAAATTTTGGAATTATTCCGTGTTAGTTTGGCCTTTTTTATACGTCAGTTGAGTTTCTGGGCATTTAGTGTGCATAATTCAAATTTGAACTAAAAGCTCGTGCTCCAGTGCACCAAAGTTGTTTGAAAAATCACATGTGTGTCCTTGGGTGAATTTCTAGGTCCCATGCAAGAGATGGGAGTGAAATTCAAACATCGGGGCTTCGTGGCTCAGCCGGAAAGATTGGGAAACTTGTTTTTTTAATTCCTGTAATTCCAAAACACGACTGAAAATCATGAAACTCGGCATGGTGTCATGACACGGCACGAACATGCTGCGGTAATTTTTTTGGCCGAATTGGGACAAGCTTCGGTGTAGGCTTCTTGCAAACCGGAGCTTCCCTCAAGAAGGTTCCTGGTTCCGAGAGGGAACGCGTGTCACCTCCGTGTGCGAAACGACACACGTACACTGCCTTCTCCCGCCTTAATTTTTTTACACAGGCAGATTAGACTAAATAGAAGTATCGTGCTAAATTTTGGAATTATTCCGTGTTTGTTTGGCCTTTTTTATACATTAATTGAGTTCATGGGCTTTTAGTGTGCATAATTCTAATTTGAACTACAAGCACGTGCTCCAGTGCACCAAAGTTGTTTTAAAAACCACATGTGTGTCCTTGGGTGAATTTCTAGGTCCCATGCAAGAGATGGGAGTGAAATTCAAACATCGGGGCTTCATGGCTCGTCCGGAAAGATTGAGAAACTTGGTTTTTTAATTTCTGTAATTCCAAAACACGGCTGAAAATCATGAAACTCGGCATGGTGTCATGACATGGCACGAACATGCTGCGGTAATTTTTTTGGCCGAATTGGGACAAGCTTCGGTGTAGGCTTCTTGCAAACCGGAGCTTCCCTCAAGAAGGTTCCTGGTTCCGAGAGGGAACGCGTGTCACCTCCGTGTGCGAAACGACACACGTACACTGCCTTCTCCCGCCTTAATTTTTTTACATAGGCAGATTAGACCAAATAGAAGTATCGTGCTAAATTTTGGAATTATTCCGTGTTCGTTTGGCCTTTTTTATACGTCAGTTGAGTTTCTAGGCATTTAGTGTGCATATTTCAAATTTGAACAAAAAGCTCGTGCTCCAGTGCACCAAAGTTGTTTGAAAAATCACATGTGTGTCCTTGGGTGAATTTCTAGGTCCCATGCAAGAGATGGCAGTGAAATTCAAACATCGGGGCTTCGTGGCTCGGCCGGAAAGATTGAGAAACTTGGTTTTTTAATTCCTGTAATTCCAAAACACGGCTGAAAATCATGAAACTCGGCATGGTGTCATGACATGGCACGAACATGCTGCGGTAATTTTTTTGGCCGAATTGGAACAATCTTCGGTGTAGGCTTCTTGCAAACGGAGCTTCCCTCAAGGAGGTTCCTGGTTCCAAGAGGGAACGCGTGTCACCTCCGTGTGCGAAACGACACACGTACACTGCCTTCTCCCGCCTTAATTTTTTTACACAGGCAGATTAGACCAAATAGAAGTATCGTGCTAAATTTTGGAAATTATTCCGTGTTCGCTTGGGTTTTTTTATACATTAATTGAGTTCATGGGCATTTAGTGTGCAGAATTCAAATTTGAACTACAATCACGTGCTCAAGTGCACCAAAGTTGTTTGAAAAAGCACATGTGTGTCCTTGGGTGAATTTCTAGGTCCCATGCAAGAGATGGGAGTGAAATTCAAACATCGGGGCTTCGTGGCTCGTCCGAAAAGATTGAGAAACTTGGTTTTTTAATTCCTGTAATTCCAAAACACGGCTGAAAATCATGAAACTCGGCATGGTGTCATGACATGGCACGAACATGCTGCGGTAATTTTTTGGCCGAATTGGGACAAGCTTCGGTGTAGGCTTCTTGCAAACCGGAGCTTCCCTCAAGAAGGTTCCTGGTTCCGAGAGGTAACGCGTGTCACCTCCGTGTGCGAAACGACATACGTACACTGCCTTCTCCCGCCTTAATTTTTTTACACAGGCAAATTAGACCAAGTAGAAGTATCGTGCTAAATTTTAAAATTATTCCGTGCTCGTTTGGCCTTTTTTATACATTAATTGAGTTTCTGGGCATTTAGTGTGCATAATTCAAATTTGAACTACAAGCACGTGCTCCAGTGCACCAAAGTTGTTTGAAAAAATCACATGTGTGTCCTTGGGTGAATTTCTAGGTCCCATGCAAGAGATGGGAGTGAAATTCAAACATCTGGGCGTCGTGGCTCGGCCGGAAAGATTGAGAAACTTGGTTTTTGAATTCTTCTAATTCCAAAACACGGCTGAAAATCATGAAACTCGGCACGGTGTCATGACATGGCACGAACATGCTGCGGTAATTTTTTTGGCCGAATTGGGACAAGCTTCGGTGTAGGCTTCTTGCAAACCGGAGCTTCCCTCCAGAAGGCTCCTGGTTCCGAGAGGGAACGCGTGTGACCTCCGTGTGCGAAACGACATACGTACACTGCCTTCTCCCGCCTTAATTTTTTTACACAGGAAGATCAGACCAAATAGAAGTCTCGTGCCAAATTTTTGAATTATTCCGTGTTCGTTTGGCCTTTTTTATACATTAGTTGAGTTTCTGGGCATTTAGTGTGCATAATTCAAATTTGAACTACAAGCACCTGCTCCAGTGCACCAAAGTTGTTTGAAAAATCACATGTGTGTCCTTGGGTGAATTTCTAGGTCCCATGAAAGAGATGGGAGTGAAATTCAAACATCTCGGCTTCGTGGCTCGTCCGGAAAGATTGAGAAATTTGGTTTTTGAATTCCTGTAATTCCAAAACACGGCTGAAAATGATGAAACTCGGCATGGTGTCATGACATGGCACGAACATGCTGCGGTATTTTTTTGGCCGAATTGGGACAAGCTTCGGTGTAGGCTTCTTGCAAACCGGAGCTTCCCTCAAGAAGGCTCTTGTCACCTCCGTGACACGAGCCTTCTCCCGCCTTAATTTTTTTACACAGCCAGATTAGACCAAATAGAAGTATGGTGCTAAATTTTGGAATTATTCCGTGTTCGTTTGGCCTTTTTATACATTAATTGAGTTTCTGAGCATTTAGTGTGCATAATTAGAATTTGAACTATAAGCACGTGCTCCGGTGCACCAAAGTTGTCTGAAAAATCACATGTGTGTCCTTGGGTGAATTTCTGGGGCCCATGCAAGAGATGGGAATGAAATTCAAACATCTGGGCGCCGTGGCTCGACCGGAAAGATTGAGAAACTTGGTTTTTTAATTCCTCTAATTCCAAAACACGGCAGAAAATCATGAAACTCGGCATGGTGTCATGACATGGCACGAACATGCTGCGGTAATTTTTTTGACCGAATTGGGACAAGCTTCGGTGTAGGCTTTTTGCAAACCGGAGCTTCCCTTAAGAAGGCTCCTGGTTCCAAGAGGGAACGCGTGTCACCTGCGTGTGCGAAACGACATACGTACACTGCCTTCTCCCGCCTTAATTTTTTTACACAGGCAGATTAGACCAAATTGAAGTATCGTGCTAAATTTTGGAATTATTCCGTGTTCGTTTGGGTTTTTCTATACATTAATTGAGTTCATGGGCATTTAGTGTGCATAATTCTAATTTGAACTACAAGCACGTGCTCCAGTGCACCAAAGTTGTTTGAAAAAGCACATGTCTGTCCTTGGGTGAATTTCTAGGTCCCATGCAAGAGATGGGAGTGAAATTCAAACATCTGGGCATCGTGGCTCGGCCGGAAAGATTGAGAAACTTGGTTTTTAATTTCTCTAATTCCAAAACACGGCTGAAAATCATGAAACTCGGCATGGTGTCATGACATGGCACGAACATGCAGCGGTAATTTTTTTGGCCGAATTGGGACAAGCTTTGGTGTAGGCTTGTTGCAAACCGGAGCTTCCCTCAAGAAGGCTCCTAGTTCCGAGAGGGAACGCGTGTAACCTCCGTGTGCGAAACGACATACGTACACTGCCTTCTCCCGTCTTAATTTTTTTTACACAGGGAAATTAGACCAAGTAGAAGTATGATGCTAAATTTTAGAATTATTCCGTGCTCGTTTGGCCTTTTTTATACATTAATTGAGTTTCTGGGCATTTAGTGTGCATAATTCAAATTTGAACAACAAGCACGTGCTCCAGTGCACCAAAGTTGTTTGAAAAAGCACATGTGTGTCCTTGGGTGATTTTCTAGGTCCCATGCAAGAGATGGGAGTGAAATTCAAACATCTGGGCGTCGTGGCTCGGCCGGAAAGATTGAGAAACTTGGTTTTTAATTTCTCTAATTCCAAAACACGGTTGAAAATCATGAAACTCGGCATGGTGTCATGACATGGCACGAACATGCTGCGGTAATTTTTTGGCTGAATTGGGACAAGGTTTGGTGTAGGCTTCTTGCAAACCGGAGCTTCCCTCAAGAAGGCTCCTAGTTCCGAGAGGGAACGCGTGTCACCTCCGTGTGCGAAACGACATACGTACACTGCCTTCTCCCGCCTTAATTTTTTTACACAGGCAAATTAGACCAAATAGAAGTATCGTGCTAAAATTTTAAATTATTCCGTCTTCATTTGGCCTTTTTTATACATTAATTGAGTTTTTGGGCATTTAGTCTGCATAATTCAAATTTGAACTACAAGCACGTGCTCCAGTGCACCAAAGTTGTCTGAAAAACACATGTGTGTCCTTGGGTGAATTTCTAGGTCCAATGCAAGAGATGGGAGTGAAATTCAAACATCTGGGCGTCGTGGCTCGGCCGGAAAGATTGAGAAACTTGGTTTTTTAATTCCTCAAATTCCAAAACACGGCTGAAAATAATGAAACTCTGCATGGTGTCATGACATGGCACGAACATGCTGCGGTAATTTTTTTGGCCGAATTGGGACAAGCTTCGGTGTAGGCTTCTTGCAAACCGGAGCTTCCCTCAAGAAGGCTCCTGGTTCTGAGAGGGACCGCGTGTCACCTCCGTGTGCGAAACGACATACGTACACTGCCTTCTCCCGCCTTAATTTTTTTACACGGGCAGATTAGACAAAATAGAAGTATCGTGCGAAATTTTGGAATTATTCCGTGTTCATTTGGCCTTTTTTATAAATTAATTTAGTTTCTGGGCATTTAGTGTGCATAATTAGAATTTGAACTACAAGCACGTGCTCCAGTGCACCAAAGTTGTCTGAGAAATCACATGTGTGTCCTTGGGTGAATTTCTGGGTCCCATGCAAGAGATGGGAGTGAAATTCAAACATCTGGGCTTCGTGGGTCGGCCAGAAAGATTGATAAACTTGGTTTTTTATTTCCTGTAATCCCAAAACACGGCTGAAAATCATGAAACTCGGCATGGTGTCATGACATGGCACGAACATGCTGCGGTAATTGTTTTGGCCGAATTGGGACAAGCTTCGGTGTAGGCTTCTTGCAAACCGGAGCTTCCCTCAAGAAGGCTCGTGGTTCCGAGAGGGAACGTGTCACCTCCGTGTGCGAAACGACATACGTACACTGCCTTCTCCCGCCTTAATTTTTTCACACAGCCAGATTAGACCAAATAGAAGTACCGTGCTAAATTTTGGAATTATTCCGGGATCGTTTCGCCTTTTTTATACATTAATTGAGTTTCTGGGCATTTAATGTGCATAATTCAAATTTGAACTACAAGCACATGCTCCAGTGCACCAAAGTTGTTTGAAAAATCACATGTGTGTCCTTGGGTGAATTTCTAGGTCCCATCCAAGAGATGGGAGTGAAATTCAAACATCTGGGCTTCGTGGCTCGGCCGGAAAGATTGACTTACTTGGTTTTTTAATTCCTATAGTTCCAAAACACGCCTGAAAATCATGAAACTTGGCCTGGTCTCATGACATGGCACCAACATGCAGTGGTAATTTTTCTGTCCGATTTGCGAAGGCCCACACATTAACAATCAACAAAGTCATTTTGGAACAAGTGCTGCCACGTTACAAATCGGAAACACAAGTATTATTGAAACCGTGTGCGTTCGACTTACCAATTACGTGCGGCCACGCGTCCCCTTTTTTAGTGGCTAGGAGGTGCCGTGCGGGTAGCTATTTGAGTATGGGAGGCGTGCGATCAGACCCCTGCACGTGCTCATCGGGAGGAGAGCCCTTTGACCGCTACCCGCCGCGCACCTCCCTCCCAATGTCTCCATTAATGGCGCCCGAGCACCTGTTCTTCGGCGTGGCTATATGTCTAACTAGACTGAGATTTAAGAGAGAAAAATGAAAATTTGAAAAGAAAGTTTTGCACGGATCTTGATGTAAGACCCAGCGGATCTATATAGCATCGACTGCGACTTATAGCAAGCATGATGAATATGAGGACGATGACAGTGGATAATAATTGTCTTACATATTTAGAAACATAATTAAAAAAAGCCACATGCGGCAACGCCCGAAATACACAAGGGCAAAGGAAGAAGGAAGACAACAATCTGGCTCGCTGATCTCTACTTTCTTGATGCGTTACTGCAGGCCGCGGGAACTAGTCTCCGCGGCAAGCGGCGACGAGCTCTTTCTTGTCCTCAAGATGCTGGTTGAGAGCATCTACGGATTCCTCCACCAGCCTTCTGCGCTCGTTGCGCAGCATGGCATTCTCGTCCATAAGTTTCTCGACAATGACGCCAGTCCTCTTCAACAAGGCAGTGGTCTGCTCCTGCTGCTCCGCACTTCCGACGATCTTCGCCCTCAGTAGGTCGCGCTCGGCCAGGAGCTTCGCATTGCTCTCATTTATTGCCGGATGACGTCGGTAGACTGTTCAAACGAGGCTTGCAAGTCATCCTGCAACCTCGCCCACCTGGAGATCTGATCCATCTGCCTAAGGACGAGGGCACGCATGCGCCTGTAAGAGTCCTCGCCTCCCCGTGAGGCATTTTCCCAGGCCGCCACGGCAAGGGAGGACATATCTGCTGCATTCGCGGCGTGGCGAGACATCTCTTCTGCTTCCGCGGCGCAGCTGGACCAGTCTGCTATATCGACGGCAAAGCAGGTCCTCCGTGCTGCTTCGGCGGCGCGGCGGGACCTCTCGGCTGCTACGGCCATGCGGCTGGACATGTTGGCTGCTATCGTGGCAAGGCGGGACATCTCTCGTGCACCCGCTTCCAGGCTCACCTCTCCCTGGTGGCAATCTCTCGACCCAGAACTCACGCTGGCCATGGCGGATGCAAGGGAACGATGATGAATGACTTGTTTGTTTTTTACTTTTTGTGGATGAGGAGTTGAGGAGGAATGTGCAGTCATCTTGGAGTAGTAGTATTTATAACGGCGTAGTAATACGCTCCTCAGTGGGAAACCGTTTAGGTTTTGATCGGTGTGAGCAGGTTTGCAATTTGGAATGTGATGGGCGCATGCTCAAAATTTACTGACGGTTATAAGTGCGGCACTATTCCCGGAAGGCGTAACGTGGGCACGTTCGCCTTCTCGGCCGCGTACGTGGCGTTTGCACCATGGGGTACACCGCAATAGGCAATCTCAGCACACGTCTTTCAATTAGAATGGGTGTGCCCGTCTAGCGCACACACGTTGATCTATCTAACTGTTTCAGTTTGTTGTGGCTAATCGCAAACGGTTCATCCATGTGAAGTGTATGCCATCAATCGCAGACACTTTGATTGGCTTACCCGTTTCTGTTCTATTGCCTAAACGCAAACAGTTAATCCTTCTGAAGCGTATGCCCTCAATCACACACACCTTGATCTGGCTGACCGTTTCTTTTGTGTTGCCTGATCACAAACAGTTCATCCGAGTGAACCGTATGTTGTATATCGCACACACCTTCAACTGGCTGCCCGTTTCTTTTGTGTTGCCTAATCACAAACAGTTCATCCGAGTGAACCGTATGCTCTATATCGCACACGCCTTCATCAGGCTGCCCGTTTCTTTTGTTCCGCCTCATCACAAACAGTTCATTGGACTGAACCGTATGCCCTAGATCGCACACGCAACTAAAATCTGAACCGTGTTTGATGCATCCTCCATTGCAAACGTTTTGCACCTTTTTTGACGGTCTTTTTACATCCCCGTTTGTGATTGATGCATCACACACAGTTTCGTGAAAGGGTCTCTGATTGTAGTGTCGCGTTAGCAGCATCCTGCAGTAGTGAGAGGGGCAGGGCTAGCCCCTAGAACACAAGTTTCGGGGCCTTCTCTAGTTCCCTCTAGTTCTAGTTGTAGTTGATCTAATTAGTGCTAGACCTAGATCCTATAATCCTCATAATTAGTAGCCCAGTGTGGTTCTAATCTTGTCCCTCTAATTCCCTGGCAATGATTAACTCTGGATGGCGAAGCGCTGCCGGATCATGAAGGTTGCATGCTTGCAAGCAAGTAGAGAGGCCGTGCTTTGGGTCTTCGGTTCAAGGGATTGTTCGTGGGCGGTTCGTGGGATCATCCATCGATGGTTCGAAGGACTCCAAGTATGATCTACACCGACATGTTCTTCTTCTGCTGCAACTCGATGACGGTAACAATCATGATCCCAACTCGTAGTGCATCTTCATATTAATCTTGGGTGTGCGTAGGTGCAATTTTTTTGTTTTCTACTACCTTCGCCAACAATGGTATCGGACCAGTTATATGAATAGGTGCAGGTTGCAATCTAGATCACATGTGGATGTGAGGGTTGAAGTTCTTGCTATGCTTCCCACGAGTGTCTCTTCGGTTAAGTTCATCAACAGTATGATGTGGCTTTGTTACAAAGTTTTGACAATCGATCGGCTCTGGGTGTCAACGATCTGCTAACAGTCTTCATCATAGTCGTGAATAGTAACCATCGCGCACACGATAGGGTGCCAAAGATGGATGATCTTCTAGGGGGTCATGCATATTAGACGAAGTTTACTATGGGGCTAGAGATTTTAATTATGTCTCTTCCCTCACACACCTCAAAACTTAATCTAGCATCAAGAATTATCGCCTTCTGTTCTGGACGTAGGTAGCTAATATTATTGATTAAAACTGGTTAATCACATAACAAAGTATGCATGTGTCTGGTATAGCCTTCGTCATGATAATGAGTTTATGTATGAGATGGTTCTTGATATGTCTCTGTCGGTGTACAAAAGTAGGGGCCTTCTGTACCCCTTTACTTGTGCACGGGCAGTTGTAGCCACACCTGCGGTCATGCTTGCCGGGGCAGAGGAAGCAAGGAAATAGACTACCAAAGCGGCGTTGAGACCAGAGGCGCGAAGAGCGAAGGGGCAAGGTGGGTTTCCCCCGGCAAGAGCCTTGCCAGGGACGACCTACGCTGCCCTGGCAAGATCCTTCCAAGGGCAACTTACCCAACACCAGCAAGACCACCACCCTTGAGCCTGAGAGTTCTGACACCATCGACAACATCGGAACCAAGGCTCGGGAGGCGCCTGCATGGTGGCATGCAGATCTTTGTGGAGACTGAACGCTTGCAAGACTAGATGAGAACCAGAAGACAAAGGCCCCTGGCAAGACCCTTGTCGGGGACGCCCACAAGACCCCGGCGAGACCCTTGCCGCGGCCCCGACAAGACCCTTGCCAGGGACATCTGCGGGGCCCCGCACTTACCAAAGCTTCGCTGCCCCATGGCTGTTCCGACACAGCAGCCAGCCTACCAACTAGGCACGCACCTACGTGGCAGCTTGCGGCTTCTAGTCCAACCAGGCAAGCACCTGCGTGGTGGCATGCAGATCTTCGTGAAGACCCTGCCACCGCACCAGCACAGCAGCCAGCCAGCGTGGCGCTGCACGCCTTGTCAGCTCGGACGCGCGTCGAAGCGAGGCGACGCAGTGACAGACAAGACGAGCTTCCTTGCCGTCCACGATAAAGCAAGAGGACACGTCGGCAGCGCATTAAATGCATTTTGTCCTATGATGTCAGGAGATAAACTTGTAGACTGTAGACACTTTCCACCTCCTGTGTGCCGCTGTGGGAGCCCCTTTGACATATAAAAGGAGGCCCGAGGCGTACCGAGGACGGATTCAGACTTTTTGGACTGGGCATGCACCGCAGCTAGTTCAAGATCTCAAGAACACCAAATATACACCAAAGTAGGACTACGGTATTACGCATCGCTTGCGGCCCGAACCTGGATAAAATCCCCCCGCGTTGATCTTCTAAACCCACTCTTTTTAAAGCCCCACGCCCCGGCAACCATAGTAGGGATTCCCTGTGATCCCATAGGTGTCGTTCTCGAACCCCGACATCTTTGGCGCACCAGGTAGGGGGCGCAAGCTGTGAAAATCCGGTTCTGAAGCCAGTTAATCGACTCCTTTGTCGTGATGGCTCGAGAGAAGAAGGTGACGTCGATCAGCCACACTTTGGTGCCGTCAGCTAGGCTAGGCGATGTTGTCCGCAGCCGCGCCAACTGTCCGCGTAGCGACGAAAAAGCTAAGTCACATAGAACCTTGAGCAAATTCCTTTTTAATATAAGGTTATTCTCCTCGAAGAATCTTGCACCTTGTATGGAAAACCTGATCGCAATGGAGCCCTTCCGCTATTGGCAACGCCCTTGTTCTGTTTTGAGTCCGCTTAATAGTTCAGGCAGTTGTGCTGAGAAAGGCAGGGTGGCTTGCCCGGCAGCAAGCGCCCCCCAGCTGGCTCCTAAGGATCCGTCCTTCAAAGCGCCATAGCATTGATTTACGTGCCGGCAAACCTATCCAACTAGGCGTAGGGCATGTACATACAAGGAAAGATCAAACAGGAAGATAGCATGCTTCATTTCAAAGTACTGCAGAGTTATATTACATCAATAGTTGCTGCGGTTCTAACATAAGATAAAATTGTCTTGGTCATGAACTCGCAGCGGCGACGAGAAACGGGGTGCCTAGTCCCGGCACTGGCCCTCCACCCTCTTGACTCCGTCGACGCAGCTGATGATGGGCTCGATATGCTCCTCGAGCGCCGCGAGGTCCGTGCCCTCCGGCAAGCTGTAACAGCCTGGATTTTTGCCCTTTTCTTTTGCTTTTGATTTATTTGGTTTTTGTTCTGTTTTTCTTTTTGGAGTGGTTTTGTGGCCTTGCCACCTAGGAAATCATCCTGATTCCCCCTCCCAAGTGGCTCATCATTCTCAAAACCTTGCCAAAATCATGTCACTTCACTGCTTGACCAAACCCTAATTTCTTTTTCTCAGGAATATTCCTTTTTCTATTAAAAGGAATAACCCTGTCTGCCCTAGGTTGTGAAGCAACCTATATTTCTGTCCATCCAAAAATTCCCAAATAATTCCCATAATTTCTTTGGGTCATATCTTGCTCAAATATGCCCAAACTTTCCTGTCCTAGCCCAAGAATAATTCTCCAAAAATTATTCTTCATTTCTGTCCAGTGTGGCTTTCTGTGAAGGAAGTTCCACCTATCCTTTCCTGATTGATCCCAAACCTTTTGGGCATTTTCTTATGTCCAAATAATTTCCTCATGCCAAAATTCAACTTTATTTGCCTAGCCAATCTTCCTCGACAATTTTTCAAACTTTTTGTCAGACAGAAGGCATTGTGAAGGAAGTACTAGCTAGGGTTATCCAAATTAGTTGAAATTTTGTACACTCCTTCATGTGCTCATATTATGACACTCCTCCAAATTTCAGCCTCATCCAATCATCTATGTGAGCACAGGACCAAATCTTTGATTCTGGCAATATTTTCAGGTTGTGAAGCAAGTGCATTTTATATTGCTTCAAAAATCCTGATAAATTACCAGATTGTGCTTCTACCCTTATAACATCTCTCCACCAAATTTGGCACCATTTCATTGATCCATTTGATCACCAAAATTTAATCCAAGTGGTCAGCCAGGATGCTTGTGAAACAAGTACCATTTTGGTGAATCCTTTTTGTATGAAATTTTTACAGCATCATTGTATGACCAAATCATCATCCTATGCCAAATTTCAGCTCAAGTTGATGCTTCATGTGAGTGCATCATGTTGATCTAGTTTTTGACCAGATTTGGCAGTTGCATAGCAACTATATTAAATCTTGATCCAAATCTTCTCAAACTTAACATGATTATAGTCCTTCCTAAGCTAATCACCCCAGACAAACTCTCTGGCTCCAATCCCTTTCCTGTTGATCAGCAGTTCTTGACCAAGTTTACTGCAATAAACTTCAGAGCTCACTTACCATTTAACCAGAGACTTTTTCATCGATCTACCACCGTAGTAGGAATCTCCCCTAGAAGAACTTACCCCAAGAAAACAATTTCCAGCCCATCGCCCCCGCTACATGCCAGTGCACGCGGTGACCGCGTTAATGGCATCACAGTGCGCGCGCTCTGCTGCCGTTGGCCGTGCCCTGGATGGCTTCTTGCTCGGGCCCCTTCCCATCTCGTCATCTTCGCGCGCGTGAGCATGTCCGGCAGATAGCCCGCATCGTCGCCGTTCTCCTGGAACCCTCTCCCCCTCCGTCCGCTTCCTCACCGATGCTCACCGATGAACGCCCACCAGAGCACAGTGCACCGACCGTCGTCTTCCTCCTCGGCTGCTTCTCCCCTGCGTCCCTTGGCCTCCTCTGCCCCGTGAGAGCCTCCACTGTTCCTCCTACATTGTCTACCTCTGACCTCGCGAGCATGGGCACACGTCCGCGGCGCCGGACACGCGTCCGCACAGACGCCAGCTCGCCTCCTCCTCCCTCTGCCTATATAAGGCCACCCGAGCCTTCCCCGAGCATCTCATCGTCATCCCCACACTCCACTATCCCTCCCCAGCCTCTCATCGGAGCCCGAGAACCTCTTCTCGCTTCCAATGGCCGCCGATGGCCTCTGCTCGAATTCGAGCGAGCCAAACATCCCCTCCCTCTCTCTCCACCACCACAGCTCCACCCACTCCCCGGCGCATCTCTCCCTTAGCTCAGTTCGTCTGCGGATCCACCATGGCCTCGGCTCCATCATCACCGACAGCGGTCGTCCGCCGCGGCGAACGCAGCTACCGTTCCCGAGCTCCCCATCGTCTACAACCCCCGGGGTCACCTCCGCCTCGTTCCCCTGCATCCGTGGATAGGTCGGGCGCCACCTGCGATGGCCGGTAGTGCCGGCAGGCCTCATCAGGGCCGGCTCTGCTCCGGCCAGGCGCGGGCGAGAGGAAGGAGATGACGCCGCCGATGCCAGCTCACCAGTGGGACCCGTGGCCCCCATCCATCAGCGTCCCAGCGTTGACCCCACGCCTTCGCTGACGTGGATAAGTGGAGGCGTATTCCCGTGAATACGTCTCCCGCACACGAAAGCGTACTCTGGTCGTCTTCGGACCGAAATGCGTTTCCTTTCTGGAAAACGTATTTTCTGAGAAGGCGCTTTCTATTTTTTCCGGTTGAGGGCCTGTTTGTAATGATTTTATTACAGGTCGGTCCCTGGCAGAAAAACCCTTATATCCTTTTGCTCGCAACTCCGTTTGAGGTGAATCCAAAGCCCATGTCTCCGTTTCATCGAGCCCGTTTTGTTGGTTTCATTTTCACTATGGTTTGACATACTGGAAATGACCACTTTGCCCTTGCTCGTAAACAGCCCCTCCGATAGAGAACTGTTTCCGGTGATTCTTTCTGCGGCTTCACTGCACTTTCTCCCAGTGATTTCTTCCACCCCAGGCAAGCCACAACCACCATTTGCATGATAACCATGCGGTAGCATTGGTTTTCAACTTGAATCTTTAATAACTGTATGTTTGTTTTGCTACTGCTGTCGTTATTTCGGTTATGCTTATGGATCGGTGCTTACCGTCATGCTTTGTTTTCTTGTACTCTGTTATCATGTTCTACTTGCTAGTATTACTTTCATTTTGGTCATGCTTGATAGTAGTACACGTTGGGTTGGTCATGTTCTTCGGTGCATGACTAACGTCGGTTACCGAGTACCGTTAATATGCATTGTTCCTTGTTGTTAGTTGGTTATGTGTTAGCTCGGTTATGTTATTGATGTGTTCTTGCATGGTACTTATTGTTGATGCTAATGGTCATGTTATACTATGAGTAGTGTTGTACTTATGATATTCATGCTCGTCATTATGCCATGCTCAGTTGGATATGATTCAATGTTGATATGGATGATAGTTATGTTGCACCCCCATGCTTATGTTGATATCATGCTCATGCATTGTAATTGCATCATGTTATTTTATCATGGCTCAGCATATTTGCATTCAAGTTTAATCGGATTAAATTGAACTTGAACAACTGTTGGCTGAGTCATGGTGCCACCTTATCGACCTGACCAGTGCAACCACGCTTGCCTTTATGGGAAGGCCCTAACTGGGTCTATTGTCATTCCTCTCGCCGGTGCCTCCAATGAGGAAAGGTTATGGGCGTGCGGTACCCTGGCCCGGTAAGCAGATATAACCTTGTGTGCCCGTAGTTGGATGATAAGCGCTTTTGTCCCCGTTTGGGACCGTTTTGTTTTGCCACGACGGTGGCCGTTGGTGCCTTTGGTAGGCACGGGGCCACCCAGGACTTATCCCAGATGGGAGTTTGTCGGAGTGGCCGGGAGGGTGTCATGGCAGTAGGACGGTTTTGTCAGAACATCGTTGGTCCACCCGAATGGGAGTGCGAGGCCATGGGTTCCGTGGTGTGGGTACAGTGTACTAACCTCTGCAGAGTGTATAATAAATCTATCGATAGTCGCGCCTGCGGATAAGGGCCCAGTTCATAGTTGGTCACACTATGGGTCAACAGTAATAATAATAACTTGATTAATAACAACCCTGGTTCGATGATGAGATAAGTTGGTTCTGTGATCCGTGGATGATCACCATTTGGTTACGAGGTAACCCGTTGAACCAGAGTGGTTACGTTTGTGATCCGTGAATGATCACCGTGGTATCAAGGATACCGAGTTGTTGGATATTCGTGATGTTGTGCGAGAATCGTGGGTAAAGATCAAGCTCCTTGTGGTCATTTAATGATTACTACGGTATTGTTTATACCAAGCTTGATTTGATCCTGAGATGATCGTGTGATGTCCGAGGTTGGTAAGTGATGCATGTGATGGTTATGAGGTAACCCGAGAAGAATAAGTGGTGCATATAGTGTCATCATGTTGCATGCTAGTATCATCAGATATATATATGTTCAAGCCATGCTCATATTGTTCTAGTTGTATCATGTTCATGTTGTTCATGCCATGTCATCCTGATGTTCTCATGATAATTCCTGCTTAACCTATAATTACCATGCTGTTGTTTGTCTTGAATGCTTCTTGTTATTGTGAGCTTGCAAGTACATTCAATGTACTGACCT
Organism: Aegilops tauschii subsp. strangulata; assembly: GCF_002575655.3. Taxonomy (NCBI): domain Eukaryota; kingdom Viridiplantae; phylum Streptophyta; class Magnoliopsida; order Poales; family Poaceae; genus Aegilops; species Aegilops tauschii. The sequence continues at coordinate 140,319,595 of NC_053037.3, forward strand.
GGCGTGTCATGCCAGTTTGCAGGTCATGCCGTGATTGCTTGATTGCTTGTCGTGGTTTCCGTTCGTGCGAGCTAGGATAAGCGTTCCAACCAGAGTCCCTGCGGAGTGGAGTTCACCACCGTCGTCGCTGTTCCGCTGCTAGAAGTTTTTCCACTGCTTCGAGTTGTTCTGCTGCTTGCATAGAGCAACTGAGGATGGCGTAGTGTCGCCGTGCTGATGTTATTCATTGTAATATCGAAGACCTTGTATTCATATTCGTGTAATAATAGAAAGCTGATTTGTTCTATGCTGAGCAGTGTCGTATTCCAGAAGACTTCTCCTCGATCTCTGGGCTGGAATACGGGGCGTTCCGGTTTCTCTGAGCCGGGGTGCCACACAAGCTCTCCAGCGCGTCGGCGAAATCGGCATTGGGGTTCCAGAACGCCACCTTGGTGAGCACCTTGGTCAGAGCGCCCCAGCAGAGCCTCCGGGACTCGTTGGCCAGATAGACAGCTCGATTGGAGTGGAGCTGCTCCAGGGCGTCGAGGACGCCTCGAAGAATAGGGTCAGCCTGGCATTGGGGCTCACGTTCGGCTCCTGGGAGTACCTGACATTCGGCGGGCCCATGACGGCCAGCTTCACGGTGATCCTGCCGGCGACGTCGACGAGGCGGCTGATCCAGAGGTTTACGCCCTTCGCATACTCCTTGTGCTCGGCAGCGTCATCCCTCCGCAACTGCTTCTCGTCCTACAGGGCCTTGTTCACGGTCTCCTCCCAAGCCCCGCCCTCCGAAAGCTCCCCCTCCAGGCCGTCCAGCTTCAACTTCAGATTGTTGATGGAGTCGTTGGCCTCGGAGAGTAGCTTGGGCTTGTCGTGGATGGCGACCTGCGCATCCGCCAGAGTGCGGTTGGCCATGTCCCTCTCCTCCGTCAGCACCGAGACTTTCTTCTTCAGCCCCTCCCGCTCCAGCTCCAGCTCATTCACCTTGCCGGCATGGACTAGGGCCTGAGCATCTTGTGCCTCCTTGTGCCTCCGCTCCAGCTCCTTGGTCCGCTGCGCGACGATCTCCCCGATTTCTTCGTCCTTACCACGGAGTGTGGCGGCAAGCGCCTGCTCACAGGCGGCGAGGTCTTCCTCCTGACTGTTTAGCAGAGCATGCTACTGCTACCGAGCAGCCTCGTCCCTGGCGTCCTGCTCCTTCGCCACCTCCTGGGCCTTCTCGATATCGGCCTGCTTCAGGATGAGCTCTCGCTTGCGCTCATCCAGCTCACCCTGGGCAGCCTTCAATTCATCCCAAGCCTCGCCAAACCAGACTTGCGCCTGAGCGACGCGCTCCTCAAAATCTGCCTCCGCCTTGTCCACCACAGCCATCCTGGATCTCACTTTGTCTTGGTGGGCACGGTGGAGCGCTTGGAGCTTCTGGAAGTTGGCGGCCATGGCCCGGAGGAGCTGCTCTTCTTGGGGGCCGCCGCTGCTGGCGCTCGGTTCATCGACAACCTGGAGCCCAGCAGTGGCGAGCGCCTCATCATCAAATACCTCCCCCTCGGTAGGCGCTCTGGTGTATGCCATCCCTGGGAGGCGGACGAACAAGTCATCGCCCACCTTCAGGTACTTGGGAGGCGCGGGGCTGCGGGGGAGGAAGGCTGGTCGTTGGCCACCTCCTTGTCGGCAGGCTTCTTGGCGGCCTCCCCGGCAGCAGCCTTGGCAGCCTCCTCGGCAGCGGCCTTGTCGGCCTCCTCGGCGGCAGCCTTGCCGGCCTCCCCGGCAAGACCCTCGCCGGCTTCCCCGGTGGCGGACTTGGCGGCTTCCTCAGCCGCGATCCTGATGGCCTCGGCCTCGGCGTTCTTGGCGACCTCCCCAATGACGATGTCGATATCCTCCTGGTACATGGAGGGAGGGTCTGGAAATCAGAAAGGAGAACGCAACGAGGCCAAGGCTAAGGTTCAGACGCAAAAAAAGAGAAAAAAGACAGGGACGGAAGGCAGACAGCTTACTCGTGCCGTGCTGCAGAGAAGTGCTTCCCTCCCCGCCAACATCCGTTGGCGGGACGGAACCCCCAGTGCCTGTGCCTGCTTCGTCCTCCTTCTCCGTGCGCGTGGGCTCGGCGGTGTTCACCCTGCCGGGGACGCTCCTCCGGGCGGCGTGGTCGACAAGGGCGGCGTGTCAGGGGCGGCCCTCAGCGGCTCCTCCTGCTGCCGCTCTCCTCCTGCGAGGCCGACAAGGTCAGCACTAAGGATTCATGCCCCAATGCCTGTCGATGAGGAGTGAGTAATGAACTTACATTGGGGGCTGAAGCGGGGGCTGCGTCGAGGGCTGGCATCTGGACTGATCTCCACCACCTCCGGGGCGCGCGAAGTGCTCGCCGGGGGCTTGTCGCCTGTCGAGGCCTTGGCCCTCTTCGCTACCCTCTGGGCCAGCGTCTCCGTGTTGCTGCAAAGACAAGATCAAGTTAGGGGGAACAGTACGGGCTGAGAGTCAGAAATGATGAAGGGCGGGATGCTTACTCCTCCTCCTCCGCCGGCCTCCTCTTCCTCTTCGGGCTGAAGGACCCAAGGTCAAAGTCGACCTCTGGGTCGCTGTCCGAAGGGGGAGGAGAAGGGGATGGGGTCCTCCTCCACTTGGATGAGGAAGAAGCGGCGGCCGCTGCCTTCTTCTTCGCTGCTGCGGTCCTCGTCTAGCGCACGGGCTGCGCTTGGGCCTATTGCCGTTGCGTTGTCCTGTCGGGCCGGACCGGCTCGCCGGAGCTAGCCCGCCACAGGACGCGCCTCCTCCCCGAGGCCGAGGAGTCATCCGCCTCAGTCTCCTCTTCGGTCGACTCCTCGACCACGTCCTCGACGAGGGGAGCCCCGGCACCGGCGCTGTCGGCCTTCCCGGCAGACCCCGCCCATCCGGCGAGCTCTTTCTCTTTTGCGGTCGTGTCGGCCTCGTCCTCCACGGTGCCGATGCTGCTGGCCTCCCTGGCGAGTGCCGCCTCCTCCGCCCTGGCGGCAATGTATGCCAGCTCCGCCTTGGTGGTGTCGCGGATGAGCAGCGGCTCGTCGTGAACATACCTCTCCGACAGGTTGTCGAAGAACTCCTGCACCCGTTCTGCTTCTGGCTCGGCCCAGCCTGGATCCAGGCCGTGCGCGTTGAAGTCCGGCATCATGGCGATGATGTCGGTCTGGCGAGAGTTATTGTTCAACGGGACCACCCCCGCTGGCAACCCAAATAGTGACCCGCCGGCCTTGACGGCCTTGCCGGTCCTCTCGACCCCGCTGTCTTCATTCACCTTGAGCTGAAAGAGCCTCTGGCAAAAGTGGGCATGCCCCAGCACCGTGAAATTGTGCTTCAAGCCAGGGCGGAGCCTCATGATGTCAGCCGCGTTCCTGAAGCCCCAGGCCGGCCTCCCCTTATTGTGTAGCGGGGCAATCCGGTGGTGGATGAAGTCTGCCCCAATCATCTCAAGAGTGAGCCCAGCCGAGCTGAGGCAGTGGATCCTAGTGGTGGCAACCGTGAGCTTCTTGTCATCGGCGTCGACGTCGCTCTAGTCCTTGTCGTGGACCGACGGTCTCCGACGGACCCGGCAGAACTCTTGCGGGTCTTCCTCCTCAATCCAGCACCATCGGCCCCGCCACTCTTCCCACCTCTCCTTCTGGGCACCCTCCAGGTATGTGCCCCTGTTCTGGTTCCTCGGGATCCAGGTGATGCAGCCGGGGATGGCGCCCCCTGGCTGGATGCGAGGGGTGAAGTAATGCTGGAAGAGCGTAGTGCTGGGATGCACTCCGACGAAGCCCTCACAGAGGTGGGCAAAGAAAGCCATGCACGCCACGGCGTTCGGCGTGAAATCCAGAAGGTGGAAGCCATAGGTGTGCATGACATCATTGAATAAATCAGAGAAGGGGGGCAGAGCCCGCATGAGAAGTAATCGACGAAGAAGGGGTACCGATTTGGGCCGGCCTCGGCGAAACCGGCGGGGATGATGCGCGTGGCAGGGTTCCCGGACGTCTCCCTTCCCCATAGGGGCCTGAAGTAGTCCCTGAGGATGACCGCGTCGACCGTCGAGGGGAAGAGGGCGCGCTGCGTCTGAAGCGCCGCCAACTCACTCTCCGGCGCCTCCTTCCCTCCGTTGTCTTTAGCCACTCCCTTTCCCTTGCCTGTCTTGGGCGCGATGGCAACTAGGGGGGCGAAGAATCAAGGGAAATGGGGGCGCAGCGGCAGCGAACAAAGGCAAGAGCTTCGGCTCGCGCCTGAGGAAGAAGAAGAGGGGAACAGCGGTTCTGAGATAGGAAAAGGCATGGAGCGTAAATGACCAGTGCGCCTGCGGTTTTTCCTTTTTATGTGGAAGGCGTAGGCCGCCTCTTTACCATTTACCATGACGTGACGCGAGCATGCAGCAACCGCCCCACGCACGACCCCCACGTCACGCATTCAACGCATGTCATGGGGAAGCGCAACTGGCGAAGGAGTTCCGTAGTAAAACTCTGCCACGTGTGCCCGCGCACCGTTCTGGGCCCGGCCCAACAACACTCTGCGCTTATGTGTGGCCCAGGCCCGGGGGCTCCTGTCAATGTACAAAAGTAGGGGCCTTGTGTACCCCTTTACTTGTGCACGGGCAGTTGTAGCCACACCTGCGGCCACGCTTGGCGGGGCAGAGGAAGCAAGGAACAAGACTACCAGAGCGGCGCCAAGACCAGAGGCGCGAAGAGCGAAGGGGCAAGGTGGGTTTCCGCCGGCAAGAGCCTTGCCGGGGACGACCTACGCTGCCCCAGCAAGAGCCTTGCCGGGGCAACTTACCCAAAACCAGCAAGGCCGCCACCCTTGATCCTGAGAGTTCCGACACCATCGACAACATCGGAACCAAGGCTAGGGAGGCGCCTGCATGGTGGCATGTAGATCTTTGTGGAGACTGACGACCTGCAAGACTAGATGAGAACCAGAAGACGAAGGCCCCCGGCAAGACCCTTGCCGGGGACGCCCACAAGACCCCAAAGAGACCCTTGCCGGGGCCCCGGCAAGACCCTTGTTGGGGACATCTGCGGGGCCACAACCAGGCCCGCACTTACCAAAGCTTCGCTACCCCATGGCCGTTCCGACGCAGCAGCCAGCCTGCCAACTAGGCAAGCACCTACGTGGTAGCATGCGGCTTCTAGGCCCACCAGGCAAGCACCTACGTGGTGGCATGCAGATCTTCGTGAATACCCTGCCACCGCACCAGCATAGCAGCCAGCCAGCTAGCCAGCGTGGCCCTGCACGCCTCGTTAGCTTGGGCACGCGTCGAAGCGAGGCGAGGTGGTGAAAGACGAGACGGGCTTCCTTGTCGTCCCCGATAAAACAAGAGGACACGTTGGCAGCACATTAAATGTGTTTTGTCCTATGATGTCAGGAGATAAACGTGTACACTGTAGACACTTTCCACCTCCTGTGTACTGCTGTGGCAGCCCCTTTGACATATAAAAGGAGGCCCATGGCGTACCGAGGAGGGATTCGGACTTTTTGGACTAGGCATGCACCGCAGCTAGTTCAAGATCTCAAGAAGACCAAATATACACCAAAGTGGGACTAGGGTATTACGCATCGCTTGCGGCCCGAACCTGGATAAAATTCCCCCGCGTTGATCTTCTAAACCCGCTCTTTTTACAGCCATGCGCCCCGGCAACCATAGTAGGGATTCCCTGTGATCCCATAGGTGTCGTTCTCGAACCCCGACAGTCTCCGTCGTATCTATAATTTTTTATTGTTTCATGCCAATATTATACAACTTTCACATACTTTTGGCAACATTTTATATGATTTATTTGGACTAACCTATTGATCCAGTGCCCAGTGCCAGTTCCTGTTTTTTTCATGTTTTTTGTATTGCAGAAAATCCATATCAAAGGAAGTCCAAATGCAATAAATTTTTACGGAGAATTATTTTGGAATATTTGTGATTTTTGGTAGTTGGAATCATCGCAAACGGAGGCCCACTAATACGTCTCCAACATATCTAGAATTTTTGATTGTTCCATGCTATTTTATTATCAATCTTGGATGTTTTATAATCATTTTATAGTCATTTTATATCATTTTTTGGTACTAACCTATTGACATAGTGCCAAGTGCGAGTTGTTGTTTTTCCATGTTTTTACATCGCAGAAAATCAATACCAGACGGAGTCCAAATGCAATGAAACTGCTCGATGATTTTTTATGGACCAAAAGGAAGAAGTTGGGCCCTGGTTGCACCTGGGGGGAGTCCCGAGGAGGGACAACCCACCAGGGCGCGCCAGGAGGCCCAGGTGCGCCCTGGTGGGTTGTGACCACCTCGGGTGCCCCCCATACCGCCTCTTTGCTCTATAAATACCCCAATATTCCAGAAACCCTAGGGGAGTCGACGAAATATTCATCCAGCCACCGCAGAGTCTAGAACCACCAGATCCAATCTAGACACCATCTCGGATGGGGTTCACCACCTCCATTGGTGCCTCTCCACTGATGCGTGGGTACTTCTTTGTAGACCTTCGGGTCCGTAGTTAGTAGCTAGATGGCTTTCTCTCTCTCGCTGAATTCTCAATACAATGGTCTCTTGGACATCCATATGATGTAACTCTTTTTGCGGTGTGTTTGTTGGGATCTGATGAACTTTGAGTTTATGATCAGTCATATCTTTTTATATCCATGAAAGTTATTTGAGTTTCTTTGATCTCTTATATGCATGATCTCTTATAGCTTCGTATTTCTTCTCCGATATTTGGGTTTTGTTTGGCCAACTTGATGTATTTATCTTGCAATGGGAAGAGGTGCCCGGTAGTGGGTTCGATCTTACGGTGCTTGATCCCAGTGACAGAAAGGGAACCGACACATATGTATCATTGCTACTAAGGATAAAAAGATGGGATCTATATCTAACACAATAGAAAAACGGATCTTGTCTACATCATGTCATCATTGTTATTGCATTAGTCCATTTTTCCATGAACTTAACACACTAGATGCATGTTGGATAGCGGTCGATGTGTGGAGTAATAGTAGTAGATGTAGGCAGGAGTCGGTCTACTAATCTTGGACGTGATGCCTATGTAATGATCATTGCCTGGATATCGTCATAATTATTTGAGGTTCTATCAATTGCCCAACAGTAATTTGTTTACCCACTGTTTGCTATCTTTCTCGAGAGAAGCCACTAGTGAAACCTAAGGCCCCCGGGTCTTCTTTCTCATATATTTGCTCGCGATCTACTTTTCCGTTGCATTTTTATTCAAATCTATTAGACCAAAAATACAAAAATACTTTGCTGCACTTTATTTATTTGCAATCTATTATTTCAATCTATTACAATTTTCTGGTTTTGTTACCCGAAAGGGATTGACAACCCCGTTAACACGTTGGGTTGCGAGGTGTTGTTATTTGTGTGTAGGTGTTGTTTACGTTGTGTTGCTTGGTTCTCCTACTGGTTCGATAACCTTGGTTTCTTCACTGAGGGAAATACCTACCGTCGCTGTGCTTCATCATCCCTTCCTCTTTGGGGAAATACCGACGTAGTCCTAGCAGACAGGAGCTTTTCTGGCGCTATAGTCAGAGAGCGATCAAAAGGAATTTCTAGCGCCGTTGCCGGGGAGGATCTTCAACATAACCAGGTTCCTAATCACAAATCTCATCTCCTTGCAATTTACATTATTTGCCATTTGCCTCTCGTTTCCCTCTCCCCCACTTCACAAAGATTTGCCGTTTTATTCGCCTCTCTTTCCCGATCGCCATTTTTTCGTCAGATCTATTCTTTGCTTGCAATCATGAGTGATTTCGGTATGGCACCAACAGATGATGGCCTGACTCCTAAGATTGGACGTATAGACAATCTGGATGCTAAAACTTTTATCTTGGGGCAAGGGAACGTTATGGGAAAGAACGTATCCAAGAATATTTTTAATTGTGTTGGAAATCTAAGTCTTGATGATGCTCCTATACTTAAAACTACTAGATTTTATGCAGATGTTGTTTCAGCACTAGTTCTGAAACTTGAAAGTAAATTTATTCGTGCTCATCCTACCTTGCAAAGATTGTTTTTTGAGCTCCCCGAAATAAAGAATCCTAGGGCTAAAAAGTCGGCCACTCTCATTCTTATGAATGAGTTCGACTACATAATTCAGGAAGCTAGGGAAATCTTTGATTTTTATGGTATGAATCGTGAAAAACCAGTGATAGATGAAATTCTTTACAATAGTGACTATGCACTAAGGCATTTTCTTGGGGATAATAAGATCTTTGATTAGAATCTTAAAAAGGAGGTCCCCGTTCTAGATATAATCCAACAAGTTTTTAATAATGTTAATCAACACTACTCTTGGATTGTTGCGGGAAATCAAAGGGGTTATGATGAAAACCAACTAAGGAATGCTAAGGTTTCCATGGATAATATGTTTTATGTTGTGTTTACAAAAACCCCTGATGAAAATACCTCAAAGAAAATTAGGAAGAAGAAGGATGACAAAATTAATTAGATCCTTGGTTTATGCCGCTAAGGGCGTAAAACTATAACGCTTGTTGGGAGGCAACCCAATGAATAAATTTTATTTTTGCTTTTTTGCTTTCTGTTCTTGTGTGTTTACACAATTATGCTATTGTTATGATTGTGTTTTTTGTGTTTTAATTAGTGTTTGTGCCAAGTAGAACCAATAGGATCTTCTTGGGTGATAGTTGTTTGATCTTGCTGAAAAAGACAGAAACTTTGTGATCATGAAAATAATTGTTAAAATTCACCAAAAAGTGATAAAATGCCATTTTTTGCAGAAGATCAATATATAAATTATCCAGGTTGTCCTGGTTTTTCAGAATTTTTGGAGTTCCAGAAGTATTCGAACAAATCAGATTGCTACAGACTGTTTTGTTTTGACATATTCCATTTTCTTTGTGTTGTGTGCTTATTTTGATGGCTCTATGGTTTTCTTTGATGATTTTTTTCCATAGAAAAGTTGGAATACAATAGATAAAATACAAAAACAAAATAAGAATTGGTTTGATACAGCACTTATAGTAGTGATTTATTTTTCTTACACTAACGGATCTCAAGGTTTTGTTGAGTTTTGTGTGATTGAAGTTTTCAAGTTTTGGGTTATCTTACGATGGATGAAAGAAGGATAGAAGAGCCTAAGCTTGGGGATGCCCCGGCATACCAAGCTATTATCCAAGAATGAGCAACCAACTAAGCTTGGGGATGCCCCCGAGTGGCATCCCCTCTTTCTTCTAACGACCATCGGTATTTTACTCGAGGCTATATTTTTATTTGTCACATGATATGTGTTTTGCTTGGAGCGTCTTGTATGATATGTGTCTTTGCTTGTTTTATTTTGTGTTTTAAGTCATCAATCCTTGCTGGATACACCTATTTTAGAGAGCCAAAATTATATCATGACTTGTTAGAATTGCTCTCTATGCTTCACTTAAATCTTTTCTGAGCTAGGACTTGCTCTAGTGCTTCACTTATATCTTTTTTAGCACGGTGTGCTTAGTATTTTTGAAGAAATGCTCTCTTGCTTCACTTAGATTTATCTGAGAGTTAGTAAATTTTTTGAAGAAATTCTCTCTTGCTTCACTTAAATTATTTTGAGAGAAAGAAAAAAAATTATGCTCATGATCTTCACTTATATTTGTTTGAGCTTATAAAAAGCAACACAAGAAAATTAGTCCCAAAGTGATAGATATCCAAGAAGGATAAAGAAAAAGAAAAAAATGTCTTGAACATAATTGGACAAAATAAACTTGATCCTTAGTAATAGTTTTGAGATATGATGATGTGATATGTGAGTTATGTTAATGAGTAATTGTGCTCTAGTAAGAATATTGGTGTTAAGGTTTGTGATTCCCTACGCATGCATGAAAGTCAATAATCATGCAATGAAAATTATATGCTACTTGTGGTGCATTATTCGGTGTTAATTATGTTTAATGCTTGCTTATGAGATTATTCGTTTCTTGGTTGGTCGCTTCCCAATCTTTTTCTAGCCTTCACTTTGTATGAAGTATGATCTGTACTTGTGCAACGAAAATCCTTTAAACCAGTTTGCCACATGAGTCCACTATATCTACCTATATGCGGTATTCTTTTGCCGTTCTAAGCAAATTTGCATGTGCCATCTCTAATTTTCAAAATAAACTTCTCTTTTGTGTGTTTGTTTCGCTCGCGGAATGGTAACGGGTGGCTAATATTTTCCATGCTGGACGTGTTATTCTCAAGATGAGTGTTTATTCACTTGTCATTGCACAAGAGTAAGGCAAAGGTCTTAGGGATGCCCAGTCCGGAAATGCAAAAATGAATTTAATTTATGTTGTCAAATAATAAATTCCTTGGAAAGTGTTGTTATGGAGGGCACCCGTGGATACGGTTAGCCATGGAAAGTGAAAGTATGGTAGAAAAAGGAATAAACTTTATTTTCTCTTTGGGAACCGCCTATGGCATATCTAGCATGGAAAGTGTTGGGAACTCTGAGTCGTTTCCGTTGGTGGGATGGATACACCTCCCAAAATGTTTTTATCTCTTATATTTTCACTTTGAGCTTTGGCACCTCTACAAATCCCTACGTCCCTCTGCGAAGGGCCTTTCTTTTACTTTATGAATTTTTTTTTTGAATTTGAGTCTCCATCTTCTCTCATAAAAGCACCAACTAGGAGGCAATATGATCGTACTTAAGTATTGGGTGTAACTAATATTCGAGTGTGTTTCATGAATGGATAAATGTTTGAGCTTGATGGGCTAGGGATAACTTATTTTAGCGTTGATATTTTGAAAGACATGGTTGCTTGTTGATATGCTTGAGTATCTAAATTATTATGTCAAAACTAGACTATTGCTTTGAATCACATAAAAGTCCAAATGTCCATGCTATAAAGAAAAGAATATGATATGACAGGATAGACAGCATTCCACATCAAAAAATCTGTTTTTATCACTTACCTACTCGAGGACGAGCAGGAGTTAAGCTTGGGGATGCTGATACGTCTCCAATGTATCTATAATTTTTGATTGTTCCATGCTGTTTTATTATCAATCTTGGATATTTTATAATCATTTTATATCTTTTTTTGGTACTAACCTATTGACATAGTGCCAAGTGCCAGTTGTTGTTTTTTCCATGTTTTTTACATCGCAGAAAATCAATACCAGACGGAGTCCAAATTCAACGAAACTTCACGATGATTTTTTATGGACCAAAAGGAAGAACTTGGGCCCTGGTTGCACCTGGGGGAGTCCCGAGGAGGGGACAACCCACCAGGGCGCTCCAGGAGGCCCAGGCGCGCCCTGGTGGGTTGTGCCTACCTCGGGTGCCCCCTGGACCGCCTCTTTGCTCTACAAATATCCCAATATTCTCGAAACCCTAGGGAAGTCGACGAAATATTCATCCAGCCGCCGCAGAGTCCAGAACCACCAGATCCAATCTAGACACCATCTCGGATGGGGTTCACCACCTCCATTGGTGCCTGTCCGATGATGCGTGAGTAGTTGTTTGTAGATCTTCGGGTCCGTAGTTAGTAGCTAGATGGCTTTCTCTCTCTCGCTGAATTCTCAATACAATGGTCTCTTGGAGATCCATATGATGTAACTCTTTTTGCGGTGTGTTTGTTGGGATCCGATGAACTTTGAGTTTATGATCAGTCATATCTTTTTATATCCATGAAAGTTATTTGGGTTTCTTTGATCTCTTATATGCATGATCTCTTATAGCCTCGTATTTCTTCTCCGATATTTGGGTTTTGTTTGGCCAACTTGATCTATTTATCTTGCAATGGGAAGAGGTGCCGGTAGTGGGTTCGATCTTACGGTGCTTGATCCCAGTGACACAAAGGGAACCGACACGTATGTATCGTTGCTACTAAGGATAAAAAGATGGGATCTATATCTAATGCAATAGATAAATAGATCTTGTCTACATCATGTCATCGTTCTTATTGCATTACTCCGTTTTTCCATGAACTTAATACACTAGATGCATGTTGGATAGCGGTCGATGTGTGGAGTAATAGTAGTAGATGCAGGCAGGATTCGGTCTACTAATCTTGGACGTGATACCTATGTAATGATCATTGCCTAGATATCTTCATAATTATTTGAGGTTCTATCAATTGCCCAACAGTAATTTGTTTACCCACTGTTGTCTATCTTTATCGAGAGAAGCCACCACTACAAAAAAATACACTTCCGTGATGATACGTGTTTGTCACAGTAGGTCGCATTTTTGTCATGCATGTACATCCATGACAAATTTATGACAGAATCAATATAGTCATACCTGTGCTGTCGTAGAAGTGTTCCATGACATTACCAAAATTATCATCACGGAAGTGTCCACTTCCATGACGATAAATCGCGCATCACAGAAGTGCTTTCGTCAAGGGTGACCGACATGTGGCATCCACCGTAGCGGAACGCCGTTAAGCTATCGGGTCCGGTTTTGGATCCGATAACCCGTTAACAGCCCCGGCCAATGGGGATTTTCCACGTGTAAAATCATCATTGGCTGGAGGAAACACGTGTCGGCTCACCGTTGGGACAGATGTCATCCACGCATTGGACAGAAAGCGCCTATGATACGTTGACACGTGGCACGGCCCAACAGAGGCCCATTCATGTGAAAAGTCCGGCCCGTTTGACTTGGTCAAAAGGTGGCGGGCCGGCCCACGGCAAGCCTGTTAACGGCATGTTCGCATATAGCCCATTTACAGCCCGCTAACCCAGGGCCCGTTTACGGCCTAACCGAATTAGGCCCAGTAGCATCATCTGGGCCGTCCAATATAATTCCAGCCCGTTTTAACTTCCGGCCCATGTATGGCCCATGATGTCTTTCGGCCCATATGAGGCCCTTATTACTCTCGGCCCATTAACGGCCCGTGGTAAAACTGGCCCGTAATGAATAGTGTATCACTTTATACCCATTAACGGCCCGTGGTGAAACTGGCCCGTAATGAACAGTGTATCACTTTATACCCATTAATGGCCCATTATTCCGTTGGGCCGTTTCCAGCCCATGTTATCTTTCGGCCTTCTCGGGGCCCATTTATTCTTGGGCTCATTTCCACATTCGTTTACTTACGGCCCGTTACTGTCATTTTCTGCTTGTGGGCCAAATTCAGTCCGTGGTTACAGTCGGCCCGTTTGTGGCCCGTTAATACGTTGGGCCGTTTTCATAGCGTCATCAAAATACGGCGATTAACGATGGCCCGTTATGGTCGGCCCATGAACGGACGATTTCAACTCTAGCCCATTTACGGCCATAATGTGGGATGTTATTGGCCCATGTTTGGCCAACCGATCATAAGCCCGTAGAAGGCCCATTGATGATACGGCCCATAGAAGCCCCATTGTGTCTACGGCCCGTATAAGGCCCATTGTTTCTACGCCACGTAGAAGGCCCATTGTTTCTACGGCCTGTAGGAGGCCCATGTTAACTACAGCCGGTGGGCATCAAAGTTCGCCACCAGTGCAAATATAGGGAACACCCTACACTATACAAAAATGGCTTGCTGTTTTCGTCAGCCGGTAGCTACACGTTAAGAACAAATTTTGTATCGCACCAAAACAAATTACAACTATAAAACAAAAGGAAGGTTAGCATAAATGTTAACCGTCTAGCATATAAATGCACCACCAGAAGTTCAGAAGCTCAGTTCATTTGACCTGATTGTTATGTTTTCATGTTGTATTGTCCGATGGAGCACCATAACCTTCGCCTTCAGTTCTCCTAGACTCCTGAACCACATAGCAAATGTCTGATAGTCTGGTTTCAAAACCATGCATATCTTGACAACATCGAACAATGTCTCTCCTTGTTCCACAAAGGGTCTCTGTTAGGGAATGGAGTTGTGTCTGGAGCGCAGATACAACATTGTTTTGAGCTTGCATATCTTGATCATGAGGCAGTTTGGACGAGATTGCCTTAACAACCAACCTAGTATTATGCAGGAACGTGCTTTTGGCACTGTTAGTGGACAGGTACTGACCCACTACAGCAAGAGCTGACATTGCGGTTATAGTTGCCTCGCCACCTTCAGAAGGTGGCGGTTCCACCATTTTTTCCATAGCTCGCTGAAAAGTTGTGGTTTTACATTAGTAGTACCAGAACAGAAGATATTAAGGAGGCAGCAAAACCAAACAAAATAGCTTTGGTCTATATAGAACTTATTCTGGTGAACCCATGTAAAATAATAGTTGTATTTTATTGCTAAGTACATAATAAAACCAGGTTCCAAACATATGACCATGTACCATCGCTAATGTATTGTCTATTTCTTCACATTGTATTGAGGGCTAAGGATAAAGAGACGAAGTTTATAATACGGTAAGCATAGTATGACATCATTCATATCACAAAACAACTGAGAACAAACAAACAGGCAATTGTAACGTTGTGTGGGCAAGTCCAGCACGGAACTAGATTACAGGTCAAGATCAAAGGAACATCACTCCTCTCTTTTAAACCTTGTAAGGTGCAATGATACGCTAAGACAATTGTGTATAAAATTAAAAAGAGTAATAGACATTGGCTGCAAACCATGCAGTTCAAGGCACAAGTCAGAGTAAGTAGTAGTTAAAAGGCATGAGGATTAAGGACTTACAACAACGGCTTTGACTGGTGTAGTCATGCCCTTCTTCTTGTTGGTGTGACAGTCCTTGAAGATTTCCACAGCATTTGGTTCAGGTACTTTTTGGTCCTTGCGGGCTTTCCTCTGCATTTGGAACAAGTCAATATAGATCTGATAATATGGTACAGCGAAAAGAGTGAAACAGCAGCTAATTACAAGAGCCTCGCAGTGTGCAATATAGCTACGAGATCCTGTCGTTTGTTGGAATTTCATTTTCGTACGGTTGGCCTTGTTCTTTGAATAGTTCACCTACAAGGAGATAGATTTGTGTGGCACGTGCGTAAATAGGACTTCAACATGTGATCTGATGACATATATATAATGTACCTGATACTTCGGATCGAACCAGTGTTTAACGAGGCCTCTCCAGTCTTCATCAGATATATTTTCCACTGGAGATGTTTGGGCAAGTTCACTGTTAGCCTTGCCTTCAAAGTGAGTTTTCCTCAAGTCATACCGATACTATGCAGAGCAGACTTGAAAACATGGGTGCAAGCTTGTTTGGTTGCATCATCTTGGCTATCCAACTTGAACCTCATCTGTTGAAAATTATGGGAGTCTCATTATCAGCAACCTAGAAAGTATTGGACAGAGCAAGACGATATTACTAGTTTCCATACATAACCATACTTACAGATAAGGTGTTGAACTGGGTTTCGTCTTTGTCATTCCTGTACTGAATCCATGTTGGGAGGATACGTACATGACACCTAACAGCAACCGCTGCCTCTGATACCAACTTGGCTGACTCTGTAGCATCATGTGGCCTTTTTAAACCTGCCTCAAAACGGATCACCATTCTTCCTCCTCTAGATTTAGTTAACGTATCGAGCATTATCCCTGATGTTTGTTTCCTCTTGCGCCTAGGTGCTAGTCCAACAACAAACATAGGAAGTGTTAGTGTACATCAAACTGTGAGATTACATATAAAGAAGCATGCAACTGTAACTTGACTCCAACAACTACCTTCTTGTTGTTGAAGCTCACAAAGTTCATCTGATCTTGCCAACTCATCTTGTGTCAAGAGTGCTTCGGAAGTAGTGTCAGGTGGCAAGGGAGCTTGGGAACGTGCTGCTAGCTGAGTTGATGAACGAGTAAATCGTGCAGCTGGTGGTACTATGGAAGGTGTTGCAACAACTAGGGTTGTCTCTGCTTGTTTGGTGGTAGCTATTTGTTTCTGTTTGGCTTGTTCTGCAGCTCGTGTAGCATGGGATACCCTGTTGGTACAATTTTCCACTGGACTTTGACCTTCTATTGCACCATCAGTACCAGAAGAATCTGTAGGATTGTTGCGCTTCCCTTTCCCTGTCGTTCTGTCTTGCTTCCTCTTTCTCTGTGCCATGTTAAGTCAAGCCAACAAGAAAAACGAATAACAATTTAGTTCTTCAGAACAAATGTACCTTGATGTAAGAACATGGTGTGATAGACAGATATTGTATGTTCTAGAAACAGGAACACGTGTCTTAGTCACAAGTATAATGTCTAAAGTAACCAGATGCAATTCAACAAAATTAGAAGCAATACAAGCTAGACATCATACATAACATGCAACCACATATAACAGTGCCAAGTTAGAGGGAGCACCTTTGATGGTGCACTAGGGGAGACGTGCTCATCACCAACACAGCTACATTGAGTGTCTATGCATGTGTTGTCTTGGAAAGCATCTTGGGGGGATGGAGGAGTAGAATCTGTAGAGGCCCTCCATTTGGAAGGAGCACCTTCATCCGCTGCCTTGCTAACTTCCTTCCGCTTTATTGATTTTGAATTGTCAAGTAAAACCGACAAGAAAAAGCAATAAAATTCACTCTTCAGAACTCATTCGTGCATGATACTGACAATCACTACTCTGATGTAAGGGAAACACATGATTCCAGGATGGAATAATACGAAAAATAGGACGGCATGGCATATTCACAACTATTTGTGTAAACTAAGCAGAAACCATTTCACCAAATAAGAAGCAATACAAGCTAGACACCACGTGAAAGATGCAACCAATATGACTCTGCCAAGTTAAAAGTGTCCCATCATAAATGGCATTTCAACAAATTAGAAGCAACGCATGCTATAAATCATATCAAAGATGCAACTAATATCACACTGCATATACTGAAGGTGTCTCGTCATATTGATTTATGCGGGATACAAAAAACAATAGTTTTATGTGAGGACATACTTAATAGACAGATGTACTTCTATACCTATTAATAAAGCAAGGTGTGTTTCTCCAATTTTTTCATCCGTTCACCATCGAAAAGATTTTTGTTCTATCCAATGTGGTACTAAATTTTTGTGCGTCCATCTGTTAGAAAAGAAAAACAGTTTTGTTCCGAAATTTGTACGTGGGCCGCACATGCTTCGGCCCAGGAAAGAAAGCCCGTTTCTTTCCTGCCCGTTCATGTGAAAAAACATTATTTACCGCACAGGGCGGCAAATAGTTCAAATTACGCACATGGCACCAAAATTGGGTCAGCCTGTTTTCGTTTTTTCTCTATTCTGTTTCTGTTTTTATTTTCCTTTTTTCCTTTTATTCTTCTTTTTTATATTTTTCTTTCCAAGTTTATTTTTCTTTTTCTATTTTTTCATAAATTCTAATTTTCATTTTTTCCAGAATTCCTTTTTTGTTTAAATTTTCATAAAATCAGCAGAATTCAAAATTTTGCACCAATTTTGAAATATGTTTGGATATTTAAATTTTTTATACTCATTCCCTTTTTTTCAAAACTAAAAAAATGTTCGAATTTTTAAAAAGTGTTTACATTCTCCAAAATGGTTTGAGATTTTCAAAATAAATTGTATTTTAGAAAATGATACAAATTCGAAAATATTCATGCTTATTGAAGTGTTCACAAATTTAAAGTATTGTTTGTGTTTGAAAAACACGTTTAGATTTTTTTCAATGTTCAAAACATGTTTCCATTTTCACAAATTAAAAAAAAATTTGTTTTCTTAAAAGGAGGTTCATGTTTTCAAAACATGTTTGTGAATTTTAAAAAACCATTTCAAGTTTTGTTCATATTTTTCCAAATTTAATGAAAATTTCAAAAACAATGCTTGCATTTTTTTAGAAAAAGAATCAGGATTTAAAAAATTGTTCATATTTCGAAGAATAATCAGAATTTCATAATTTTTACTTTATTTTTTGAAAATCTCAAAAAGATAAAACAATGAAAAAATGTTTCGAATGTTACGCTACATTATGTTCTTAAACATTCGTTTTGGCCATTTTTTAGCAGGACCTGTTTGTTCAAATGGCTATCAGCACGTGTTCGAGATATTGAGGTCATGAGTCTAATCTTTCAACTCAACGGTTGTTTTCGATTTTTATTCGTGTCTTACAAACACACGTCGTTTTGGTTAACTGCCAGTGGCCTAACCCGGACACGAACTGTTGTGCATTCCACTTGCCATTCGACGATAAAAGAGAATATGTTGGTTGGCTATAATTAAAAAAATTGTAGGCACATGCCAATAAAAGAGGATATGTTGGTTTGGCTCTGATTAAAAAAATGTAGGCAAGTAAGCGCTAAAATAATTAAAGAAAATACACCTGGTAAAGCAGAGACTACCTGGTTATGCGCCGATTATGGCAATGAAATGGGATTCACTAAATTAGTAATCCATCCGGTTACGCCATCGTAGGAGAGTGTCATCGAAACAACTATGCCCCAAAGGTCACCGTGCAGCCACAAAATGAGGAGGCAACCATAACCTAAACACGGAGGCGGATCCGGAGGAAAAAAAGGCGTGAGTTGAGTGGTGCCCACCACAACGTCCAACCCCACCAGTATGAAGATCTCGCGGGCCAAACATGACCCGTGGGAACACCGCAACTCCTCCTATGTCACCCCACCGCCGCGGAGACCATTTTGATGGACACATCAATTACCTCTCTCGATTCTTCTTGCAAAAAAATATCCCGTTGCAACGCACGGGCATATGTGCTAGTATGTACTAAATATAGGAAGGCATGTCACATTAACAGGTATAATGTATAAGCTAAGCAGAATAGCACATGCAGTTTAACCAGATTGGAAGAATTACAATCTAGACACCATATGCAACATGCAACCACATATCACGCTGCCAAGTTAGAGCAAGCACCTGCGATGCTAGTGTAGGGGAAATGCGGCAATCAACTACAGAGCTACGTTCACTATCTTCATCTAGCCTTGTTGTTTCTTGAGAATCATGTCGGGAGGCTGACGCTGCATTCTTTAAATGAGGAGTAATCCACTTGCCTGACCGCCTCATCATAAGTGATTAATGAGGGATACACAAGAACATTAGTTTGATGTAAGAACATGGTTAATACACAGATGTACTAGTATGTACCAAAAACAAAAAGGCGTGTCATGTTCAAAGGTATAATGTGTAAGCTAAGCAGATGCAATTTAACCAAATTGGAAGCAATACAAGCTAGACATCCGGCTGGAGCGGTGAGCATGATCATCTAGGGCCTGAGAGCCTGGTGGGAGGCGGGATGCTTCGCCACCATCGCGGCTTTTTAGTTGGCTTCCAGGTGATGCCTCTCTTTGCTGGGCTTGTCACTGGCTCGGCCAATGCCCTGACTAGCTATTTGTCTTCTGGTGCTCACGGGATGGTGGTTCATGTAAAAAATATCTTTCCTTATCTTAGTAAAGACCGACTTCGGTCTTTTGAATACAAGCTAGACACCATATGCAACATGCAACCACATATGACACCGCGAAGTTAAAGAAAGCACCTGGGATGGTGGTTCATAGCGAGCGAGATCATCAACTCCAGAGCTACTTTTACCGTCTCCATCTACTGACACTGCACCCTTTATAATGCTGAAACGTGTCTTGCCTAAGCCCGAAGAAATCTGGAGTTGCTTCTCTCTTTTATTTTGTGCTTCTATTAACTGATTGGCAGAGTCTGAAATACCCATGCATAAAAAAACAATAGTGAGAGTATGGGTGAAGTGTGTGCAGAACTAAAGCACTGTAAAAGTAGCAGATAGCAGGTGGCTGAAAAATAAATGACAAGAGACATATGATAACAGTGGTCATGTCAGCATTCTACTCCGTATGATTTTGTAATATATGAGCACAGGGATGGCTGGGAAATGCAGGTACTCCTCCAGCACACCACCACATGTGGTCATGTCAAGATAACAGTCGACTGAAAATAAATAGGTCAGTCGATTTTTTTAATGAACCATCCGATCTATAAGGAATGGGCAGATGGCCTTCGTCTACCTCCCGCCAGTCACTGTTGATGATCTTTCTCGAACCGCCAGCGACCACCAGCCCAGACCCCTGCCTCCGCCGCCCCGCCCTCCCCTCGACCTCACACCACCGTCGTGCTTGCCAGCGCCCCCCAGGCCATCCCTTTAATCCTGGCCGACCTCCAGATCGGGCGCCAGTAGCTCTAGGCCCCACACGCCCCTAAGATAAACACCGAGGCGCTTCTTCCCCGGCGTAATAGGCGGACTAGCGCCTGTTACGCCGGGGAATGATTCCGTTAATTGGGAATCAACTGACTAGGAATTGAAATTCAGGGGGGATGACGGACCTCTAGCTAAGGTGAAATAGTATATGAGGAGAAACCTTGTGCATCGCGAGTTACTAGGAACATCTAGTATCAAAAAGAAGCGGTAAACTAGTGTCTTCTGTGGGATGAATACCGTGCAAGCAGACACGTAAGATTTGCACGAATAAGGGAAGAGGAGTACCATTTTCGGTTGCCGGTGTGGTCCCCTCCACATGTCGCGTCGATCTTCTTTTTACCGGAGAAACCGATGTTCTGGAGGGTGCATGCTTGGACGAACCCATGGAAAAATTGTTGACTGTGTTGCCGTGGTCGTATGTTGGCAGAGGGGAAGCAGATCCGAGGCGGCGAAGGACGGCATAGCAGGAACATCTCCGGTGCGGTGGAGGGTGGCGAAGTTGGAGCGGCAGCGGTGAGGCGCAGGACGGCGTGGTTGAACTGGCTCGGGTACAGACGGCTCGGCCTCGGCTTCAACTACTAGCCGTGGAGGGCGTTGCGGTTGAGGTTGCGGTGGACGACGACGTCGAGGTATCGGCTCCGGCATGATGGAGGAAGGCGGCGGTTGATGGGTGGAATGGGGTGGCGGACGGAGGACGCCGGGGTTTCGCGGCTGCTGGAGAGGTAGTTTTTGCGCCCACGGAGTACGAATGGGGAATCGGACGGGTGGGCAGGGGAAGAGGGGGGAGAACCATGTTTCGGTCTGGGACGCGCTTGTTTTTGGCTTTTTTGAACAGAAGATGGGACACGCTTGTTTGAAATTTGGGGAAAGTACAAACTTTGCCCCCCTCTTAAAAATTTTGGACCTACTGCGGGTCGGGGGTAGGATGGTAATCCCAGGTCCCAAATAGTGGGCGGGAGCGATTTCGGCCGCGCGCATGTGTGCTTAGGCGGCCATTGTGTATGAATGTTTTTCGAGGCGGTTGCGTGGCGTCTAGATGAAGCTACAAACCTACCCCGGTTTAGACCTTTGGACGTCGGGCCGGTAGGTTTCACTGGTCGGAGTTATTAGAAAAGTAATTTCCTTGTACTACCAAACATTGGTCTCACGCGGTTTCGGGCAAGTAGAGGCTCTTTTGGCGCTTCGTTCGAAATTTTGAAACACAAGCATTCACGTTTAGAGTACTCTTGAACTTTCAGGGTTGACCTAAATAGACAACGTTAAATTTGACCTTGTATGTTTGAAAACCTCATTAAACTATCCGCTTCTTTTTGAAATTTTGACACTTGAAAATCCTATAACTACGATTATTTTGGAATGGAGGAGCTAAATTAGAATCTATTTTGTACATGACTACATATGCTATTATGTACAAAATCAGAGCAAAGATTGGTGCCCCCATAATTTAGGTATGATTTACAAATGCCATGATATCAAATTCAAATAATTGAATGGACTTGATGTTGAATTTGATTTTTTAAAACCACCTTAAGTTGAATTCAAATGTATGCTAGTTCATAGGTAGCTATTATAATGTTCATTGTGTAACTTTCGTATGTATAATGTGCTTTACACACACAACATGAACTATACTCACGTTTATATTCGATTGCTAAAGCGATGCATTGTCTGGACTTCAAAATACTAACTATGTGGATCAATTGTGTCGAATAATAACATAGACATGCTCAAATTCGATAGAATCTAGATGTCTGATGGATCAATGACCGTTCCTTACGCGAATGGCAAATATCATGATCCCATCCTAATATTTGGATACAATTTATATCTTTAATCAATGTGGACAGTAGTCTTGTACGTGTAGTTTCAGTCTCCATCGGTGGTCTCTCACACATGCTCACACACTCTCTGCCGAGGTGTCTTTCTCGCACACATGCTCTCGATATAACCCTCCCTCCCTCTCGTAACCATTTACGACTGTTTTCACTAACCTTTATCACAAGCACTCTTCCTCTCGCAAGCATACACATGCACAATCCCCATCGACCCTTTCTATATACATAGACCTGCCTACGTGTCTCCTATACGCACATTATCTTTAGGCCTGTCTCCCACGCATTGTCTCACACCTCTCTTCCTAATCGACGAGTATGATTCTAGCAGAGCATTCTGTAGGATGCCCCTTAAAGTTAGGTTGGATGAATAGTAATATCAGAGATAAGGGGGTTACCTTAGTCCGAGAACCTAGGGTTACAAATCCTAGCCGGCTTTGTCAATGGACATAGAGTCCTTCACAATTATGCTATCTTTGTCTTGTACGACTAGTCATCCATGGGTCTCCCTAAATGCGTCATGGGCCGACCAATGTGACGCAGGATGGAACAGAACGAAGGGCATCACCTCGACCCACCGGACCTCACGCGGTGACACACCCTCTGCCCCCATGTCTCGTTATCTTCTCACACCCACACATACCAACACAGACACCACACACAAAAAATATATTCTCCTGGTGCCTCTATCCACTCCCCCCTTGCATATACACACTCAAGGGAATCTCTCGCCGTGACTTCATATTCGTCTCTCTCTCTAGACCACTCTCATTTCTCGTGCTATCTCTCCCACGCCCCCCCTGTCGGCCCCTCTATCCATGCCTCTCTCGAATACGTAATACGCACACATACCTCTCTAGGCCCTGCCAAATGCATCAACTACACATTCACACATGTTACATCACATACCTCATTGATCTAAAAAGCCCTCTCTTCACGTTTATTTCGCATACAACATTCCTTTTGAATAAAGTGTGGCCAAAAAATATTTTAGAATTTCTACATATATACAACATTACAAAGTTATATGGAGGAGTATGAATGCTTGCATTGCATGGTGCCCACAATGATATTTATTCCGCACTGTGAATTTGTATATTTTTATACTATATATAAAGTTAGCCATAGTAAAGAGAAACGAAAAGCATCTCTCTCTCATTCGCATACCCCCCCCCTCTACGCCCCTTTCACGTACGCACACAAACTATCTCCAGGTCCTCTAAAAGTAAGCCCCCAGCACATTCACACATGTTTCATCTTTCTCTCGCGATATATACAGTGACGATCATTGTATTTGAAGAGAAAGCACGATACGTACATTGGACTTCAGAATCCACTCATTACGGTCACCATTTACTTTTTGTGGTTATTATACAGTCACGGGCTCACCGTACAACTCTGTATTTGCTCAAGACACGACTAGTTGACCAGTTAAACGCTCCACGTGGCACCTCTAGTGTTGCATCACATTATCTCACTACCATCGGGCCCACCTGTCGGCTTGTATCTACTCTACATCTACACTCTTATAAAATACTAGCAAGATGCCCATGCGTTGCACGGAACATCAAGATGCATTTGTATGAGTAGTTTATCTTGTGGGAGAAAAGGATGAACAAGGGAAGGCCTTATTTGCAAGTGTGGAGAGGGGTGTGGGTATCTTCTTGCAAAATTGCCATAGTTTCCTTCCTATCCGTCAGATATAGATCGGACGGCCTATATTGCAGGATGGCAGGCACACGATCATCACCGACTATGCTTTTTATAAGAGTAGGGATAAAATACACTCTTATAAAAAACATAGTTTGTGATGATGGTGTGCCTGCCATCCTGCAATATAGGCCGTCCGATTTATATCTGGCGGATAGGAAAGAAACTATGACAATTTTGCCTAAGATGTACCCACACACCTCTCCACATTTGCAAATAAGGCCTTCCCTCGTTCATCCTTTTCTCTGACAAGATAGACTAGTCATACAAATGCATCTTGATGTTACGTAAAACGCACGGGCATCTTGCTAGTAAGAATGAAAACAAACGACAAAAAAATATTGGACGGTTGTTCGAAGTCATGACAGCGGGCACAGCGGACAAGGTGGCCTTGTATTGGTATGCTGAGCCGTCTGTTCTAACACACAGGAGCTGGTGTGGTGATTATACACACACGCACGCATGCACACAAACTGTATGCACGCAACACTCACACAAACACATGCACCCACGCACGCACGCAACACTCACACGTACACACGCAGCCACGCACGCACGCAACACTCACACGCACAGACGCACGCATGCATGCACACACCAGTACACCACACGACCAACACACACTCTCACGCTCAAGTGCTCAACCTACACGTGCATGTGCACACATCAGGCCCTGACAGACACATACACAACCAGGTGATTCTCGCGCACGGGGTGGAGTCTTGTTGCGCCTGCGTAAATTTGTGTTTATCTGACCTTTTCCCTATGCGAACTGACAGGTGGGACCCACAAGGAATGTGGTCAATTTAACTAGTCAACATGGTGCCACGCAGACTATTTGGCCGGTCAACAGAGTGCAATCCGATGCTGAACCGTGAGCAAGTGACCGTATAATCACCGCAAAACGTATATAGTGACCGTAATCAGCTTATTCTGAAGTTCGGTGAACATATTACGCTTTTCTCTCTGTAGGCCCTCCAAAACTACATCTCTACACGTTCTCGCATGTTACATCTAACAACTATGCAATACAGCACTACTACTCCACTCTAACACAATAAATCTTATGTGTTTTTAGTTTTACTAGATATCATATTGTTACTTAATTATTCAGTTTGCATACATTAAAATTGCCTTTGAAATGTATGGCTAGTATCATATACCGCGGGGAAAATCTCGCCCTTTCCTGTTTAATCGGGTTTGTATCCATGGATCGTGCGAAACAGCAAAACTATAGTACTATATACAGTACAAGTGACAGTTCACTGGGCCGTCGTGTCGTGTACTCCTCCATCGTAAGAGTGGAGCGCTCACTTTCATAAATCTTCTAGTCCCTTTCGCCGACATGTGGGGCATCAAGCTACCGGGTCCACGTGCCATACCGGAATACAGTGCAGAGCAGCCGGGGTGAAGCACCCAGTTGCTACCTCTTGAGCACTGCGTTGGTTTTCCCTTGAAGAGGAAAGGGTGATGCAGCAAAGTAGCGTAAGTATTTCCCTCAGTTTTTGAGAACCAAGGTATCAATCCAGTAGGAGGCTACACACGAGTCCCTCGCACCTACACAAACAAATAAATCCTCGCAACCAACGCGATAAGGGGTTGTCAATCCCTTCACGGTCACTTACGAGAGTGAGATCTGATAGATATGATAAGATAATATTTTTGGTAATTTTGTGATAAAGATGCAAAGTAAAATAAAAACAAAATAAAAGACAACAGAAATAGCTAAGTGTTGGAAGATTAATATGATGGAAGATAGACCCGGGGGCCATAGGTTTCACTAGTGACTTCTCTCAAGAGCATAAGTATTTTATGGTGGGTGCACAAATTACTGTTGAGCAATTGACAGAATTGAGCATAGCTATGAGAATATCTAGGTATGATCATGTATATAGGCATCACGTCCGAGACAAGTAGACCAACTCCTGCCTGTATCTACTACTATTACTCCACACATCGACCGCTATCCAGCATGCATCTAGAGTATTAAGTTCATAAGAACAGAGTAACGCTTTAAGCAAGATGACATGATGTAGAGAGATAAATTCATGCAATATGATATAAACCCCATCTTGTTATCCTCGATGGCAACAATACAATACGTGCCTTGCTGCCCCTACTGTCACTGGGAAAGGACACCGCAAGATTGAACCCAAAGCTAAGCACTTCTCCCATTGCAAGAAAGATCAATCTAGTAGGCCATACCAAACTGATAATTCGAAGGGACTTGCAAAGATAACCAATCATACATAAAAGAATTCAGAAGATTCAAATATTGTTCATAGATAAACTTGATCATAAACCCACAATTCATCGGTCTCAACAAACACACCACAAAAGAAGATTACATCGAATAGATCTCCATGAGAGAGGGGGAGAACATTGTATTGAGATCCAAAAAGAGAGAAGAAGCCATCTAGCTAATAACTATGGACCCGAAGGTCTGAGGTAAACTACTCACACTTCATCGGAGAGGCTATGGTGTTGATGTAGAAGCCCTCCGTGATCGATGCCCCCTCCGGCGGAGCTCCAGAACAGGCCCCAAGATGGGATCTCACGGGTACAGAAGGTTGCGGTGGTGGAATTAGGTTTTTGGCTCCGTATCTGATCGTTTGGGGGTACGTAGGTATATATAGGAGGAAGGAGTACATTGGTGGAGCAACGTGGGGCCCACGAGGGTGGAGGGCGTGCCCAGGGCGGGTAGGCGCGCCCCCCTACCTCGTGGATTCCTGGTAGCTTTCTTGACGTAGGGTCCAAGTCCTCTGGATCATATTCGTTCCGAAAATCACGTTCCCGAGGGTTTCATTCCGTTTGGACTCCGTTTGATATTCTTTTTCTGCGAAACTCTGAAATAGGAAAAAAAATAGCAATTCTGGGCTGGGCCTCCGGTTAATAGGTTATTCCCAAAAATAATATAAAAGTGTATAATAAAGCCCAATAATGTCCAAAACAGAAGATAATATAGCATGGAGCAATCAAAAATTATAGATACGTTGGAGACGTATCACCAGTCATGGCGCCGGCGTAGTAATGAGCAATGAGGCGTCAAATCACAAAGCTGCACCTTTCCCGCAGTTAAGTTGGAGGGACGAAGTAATAATGCTAAAAAAAGAAGTTGGAGGGACGAAGCAACCATCATTTCACTCGTTGCTGAATCCGCTTCTCCCTCATCTTCTTCAAGTTAACCACGTGTTGCTGTTGCCGTTGTTCTGCCTCATGTGGGAAGCGGATCGGCTTGGTAAAGCACTGACACGTGGGACCGCATGTTAGCAAACCGCGAGGACAACGTCCTCTAAAAATAAGAAACCTCCCCCGCCATCCGCGCGGCAAAATCACCTCCTTTTTACTAATCTTGATTCTATAATTTTTTAGATCAATATAATTGAGATTTGTATAGGTAGCACACAGGAGCAAAACCAAGTGGTACAGTTAAGGGCATCCACAATGTGTAGCCAAATGTGAAAATTGCTTTTGGCATCATGGGAACCATTGTGGACGGTGTTGCCAAAGCCAAAAGGATGGAACCGAAGCTCCCTGATTGATTTATTGAAGGTATAGACAAATGCAACGTCTCTCCTCTTTCTCCCGTGCTTGGACACATGTACAGTATAGAGGACTGAGTCTACTCCCCTGTCCCTTCTATCACAAATCACAAAGCAGTGAGGCATCAAATCACAAAGCACGGACGAAGCAACCATCATTTCACTCTTCCCTGACTCCGCTTCTCCATCGTCTTCTTCGAGAAACCATCTCACCGCACTAAGCTGGACGGACGACGCTATTGTGTACGAGTAGTACTAGTACATTTACGCGTCCTTTGGTTCAATGGACTTCCTGGATGCAAATAAGGCGGTTGTCTCGGCTTGCAGGCGGCACTTGCGAACGACTTACCGTGGTCTCCCTCAATGGTCTTCTCCGTCGAACGCACTTCGCCAAACCACAACGTTCGAGATATCGTCGACGTCACCGCAATGGGGAAGGAAGTCAAATATAGTTACTACCTCCATTTTTTTGTACACAAGGCCAGTATATCAAAATTACAATTTGCAAAAGGTCACTAACACTAATCGAGGCAAAATTGATGGGGTTTGCCTCGTACTAGCAACCAAGGACATTAATATTCCCTGCATGCATGCGGAAGTGAGAAGGTTGGTTTGCATGGCGCTGCATTAATCAAGCGATGAGGAGTGAGATGGTTAGCTCTTTGGGCTTTGGAGAAAAAAATACGCATTAATTGACACGTGAAACGAGGATTTGTATCGATTAATCCCACGAAGGAAAACCCCGCCTTTCTTTTTTAACACTAGTACTCCTAGTACGTAGTACTACGTGCTTATCCTGTTTGGGTCTAGGCCTTGCATTGCCATACTTCACCACACATTTTTGCCAAGCTTGCCTAAAGGTTTCAAAATGAAAAGGAGGTACACTTGCGCACGGCTGTCACGGTCGCACCGCACCCTCACACGGTCGCTCCTGCACACCGCGGTCGCACCGCACCCTCACATGCACAGTCGCTCCTGCGCGCTGCAAACCCAACCAAGGGAACGCACCCTCACTGACACATGATGTCGCATGTGAACAAACCAAACTCAGCCATCCTACCGCTGACACATAATTTTCATTCATAGAGTATGTTTATCCAACCGCATGTTGGGGAGTATCCGTACGGCCCATGCGGTGGTCTGTTGGGGAAGAAGAAGAGGTGAGGAAGAAGGGTTAGGAGACGTAGGATATTCATCCAACCGCCTGAAATGGTAGACTGACCCAAGTCAGGCGACTTGCATAACAATATATGTTTTTACACAACAAAAGATCCATAAAAATAACAACATAAAGAAAAACTACCACTGCTCACGGAACGAGACGGCCTCGTCGTCTTTGGCTGCCGGCGCGAACTAGCCGTACCTGCCGACATGTGTCTCTGCACCGTGGTTGTCCTCGGCCTCTAGCTACTCGTTCACGCAGAGCGTGCGGGCGCTCTGCACGGACGAGAGCACCGCCCGGTTCAAGTCGAGGACGTCCGGTTCCGCCTGCAGGAGGGCCTTGATGGCAGCGGCATCCGTGCGCTCCGCGTCGAGTCGAGCCTCCGCCGCCCGGTTCAAGTCCAGGACGTCCGGTTCCGCCTGCAGGAGGGCCTCGATGAGAGCGGCATCCGCGCGCTCCGCGTCGAGTTGAGCCTCTGCCACCTGGTTCAAGTCCAGGACGTCCGGTTCCGCCTGCAGGAGGGCCTCGATGGCAGCGGCATCCGCGCGCTCCGCCTCAAGTTGAGCCTCCGCCGCCCGGTTCACATCCACGACATCCGGTTCCGCCTGCAGGAGAGCCTCGATGGCAGCGGCATGCGCGCGCTCCGCGTCGAGTTGAGCCTCTGCCTCCCGGTCCTCCTTTAGTATCGCCAGGTTGAACCGCTGGTCCGCCTGCACCATGGGGGACTCGGACGCCGGCACGAAGTCGACGTCCATCGTCTCATACCCATCGGGGGCCTTCTGCGCCGCGACCTCCGCCATGAACATTGGATCAGCTTCCTCCTCCTCGTAGCTTGGCTCCAGAGAACTCGGGGATTGGCCCGCCGCAAAACGAGCTTGGGAACGGAGGTCTCTGGCGCCGACCGCCGCCACGATTTCTGCGCAGCGCTCCGGCGTCAGCATCTTATAGTATGTGATCTTGCGGCGCACCATGGCTTTCCGGCGAACTAGGGGACGCTTGATGTGGGCTAGGGGATCGAAAGGTGGGGGAAGGGGCTAGAGATTAGGTGTGGTTTTAGGGCAGTGGCTGGCGTAGGCCGAGCAGCGAAGGTTCTGGTGTGAATAGTGGTTCCGGTGACGACCGGTCAATCAGTTTTGACTGTACATCGCTCTTGTCGCCTTCGCGTTGCAGCCCGGCACGCTGGACCCTCCACGTCGCTCACCGAATGGAACGCGCTTCGTCTTGCATTTTCGCTCGCTTGTGGGACCGCAGTTGAGAGCAAACCGACGTCCCTCCCCCCCCCCCCCCCCCCGCGTCATTTTATGTGGAGTAAATAAAAACAGAGGGAGTATACTACGAATGAGGATCCCCTGACGTGGCCGAACCCATTGAGTAACTGACATGCGGGGCCTAGCAAGCATGGGGTCCGCTCGTAAGTGACCGAAAGGGAGGGTAAGGCAGGGGTACGTATGTGAAAGGAGCTTCCAATGATATAATTTTCACATTATACATCTCATGTACTATTAATCTTGTCAATAGTCAAATGCGGTTTGAAAAACGCATTAGAGCATGGTTAATAATATAGCCAGTCGATGGCTATAAGGAACTGTCATGTCATCTATAGCCATCATCTATTATATTTACTCATACAGTAGTGTGGGCTATAAGGTTGGCTATTTCCCGCAAAAAATTATAAGGTTGGCTATTGTATTAGTACTTTTTTCTATCTCCTCTCCATCTCTTTCTTCATATTTATTGTACGTATTTAACTAGGAATGCGTATATAGCTACGCTCTTGCATGAGAGCTCACTCCCCTTACTTTTTCACATCTCTCTCCTCCACATAGGCCCTATATAAATGGAAGGAGGGAGTACAACTATGAGCAATGCATACTCTAGTACAGATGTTGTCAGTACTCCACTAGTGCTATTGGACAGGGAGCTTAAAAAAGTTACTATTGGACTGGCTATACGTGGCGAAATCCTAGTAGGAAAAGCATGTGCGGGAACAAGCACATTCACGTGGTTGAAAACAAATTGGAAACCATCTCGAGTACAAATCTAGGAGTACGTACGAATCTAACAATATTGATTGGGCGATGTTGAATGTTGATACTTTTTTTTATCAAAGTAGAGATACTTTGACTACACATAAAACTTATATGTAAACTAGAAAGGATAGGAGGGAGTATATTGTACGTTCAAAAACGAAACGAACATTGAATACCCTTTATATATGATTTGCGGATGCTATGATCACCGGTTCAAAATTTTGAATCCGCCTTAGGTATCACACATGCCCCCACTCGTTCTCTCTCGATTTCATCTCGAGGTCCGGAGATCGATTGAAAGAGGACTAGGGTGGGTACAATATGTTCGTTTCGCTTATGAACATACAATATACTCCCTCTGATCCACACAGACCCCCCCCCCCCCCCCCCCCGCGGGTCATTTCTATCATAGAAACAGACCAAAAATTTATCTCCTTGCATGACACGCAATTGATCTCCGAACATCAATCGATCTCGTCAACATGTGTCGGGGCATGCATGAACCGAATGGGATGCCAAAACTAAGAAACGAAGCGACACGTAGTGGAGGCAAAGTGAAACTTCAAACGAACCGTTTGTTTGTATGCATGTCGGACAAATTACAAATAAACATTGGAAATACAAGCATGGTTTAGGCCCACATGCGAATGATACTCGGCAGAATGTTCAAATGACGCATGCGGGAGGATGGACTCGACCGGAGGGCGACATGATCGATGGAGAAGAGGGTTGGAGATGAATGAGAAATAAGCAAACGCCACATGATTATACTTGACCGGCTCAAATAAACAATAAGTTGTCTCGCTTGGCCTACATAGTGAAAGGCCTAATGCGCAACGCGGAGCACTGACGCTAGAATATGGCCAGGAAAACAGGGAAACCGACATGTGGGGCACACCTGTCGGGACGACGTAGCGCAAACTAGTCCAATGGAGGAGCTGGCCCATGACCTCCTAGCTCGCCACCGGCAACCGTTCATGTGGGTCGTGGGGGCCAACAACGTGGCGCAGCTCCAGCACCGCCTCTGGACACGGCGACCGCGGTGAGCGACACGCTCATCGTCGCTAGACACGGTCGGTTTCAGTGTGCCGAGGGTGGCGTTAGTGCTGTGGCACGACCAACAGCTAGTATGTTTGGTTTGTGCCCAAGGTTGCCCCATCAAAGCATTGGGCAGCCAAAATTTTGGTTGAGGTTTTGGTTGCCCATGATTTGGCCGACATCGGCAAGAAAAATGAACTAGAGTTGGCTAGAGTTCATTGGCATGCCAAAAAAATGGCAACCATCCATTTTGGGTCATGACCAAAACCTCAAAAAAATGGCAACCATCCAAACAAAGACCAATCTTTGGGTCATGACCAAAATTTTGGTAAGGTGCACTTTGGCCACAATCCAAACAAACCCCAACACCCGGCTCGTCCAGGATGCACGGGGCGCCGGGACGCGTCCGCGGAGTGGTGTAGCGCGGCCAACTGCATCCTCAGGACCTGAGACCATGCCGGGTCGTCTTGGTTTTTCAATGACATGTGTCGATCGCATGGTAAAGCAAACGTCAAGTGTGCGTAGAGTTGTATCGGTGGTCAATAGAACTTGAGGGAGTATTTGTTCTGCCTTTAGCTCCTCGTTGGGTGATGTCTACTACGCAACCTTCTTCTTGTAGACGTTATTGGGCCTCTAAGTGCAGAGGTTTGTAGGACAGTAGCAAATTTCCCTCAAGTGGATGACCTAAGGTTTATCAATCCGTGGGAGGCGTAGGTTGAAGATGGTCTCTCTCAAACAACCCTGCAACCAAATAACAAAGAGTCTCTTGTCTCCCCAACACACCCAATACAATGGTAAATTGTATAGGTGCACTAGTTCGGCGAAGAGATGGTGATACAAGTGCAATATGGATGGTAGATATAGGTTTTGTAATCTGAAAATATAAAAACAGCAAGGTAACTAATGATAAAAATGAGCGTAAACGGTATTGCAATGCATTGAAACAAGGCCTAGGGTTCATACATTCACTAGTGCAAGTTCTCTCAACAATAATAACATAATTGGATCATATAACTATCCCTCAACATGCAACAAAGAGTCACTCCAAAGTCACTAATAGCGGAGAACAAACGAAGAGATTATGGTAGGGTGCGAAACCACCTCAAAGTTACTCTTTCGGATCGATCTATTCAAGAGTCCGTAGTAAAATAACACGAAGCTATTCTTTCCGTTCGATCTATCATAGAGTTCGTACTAGAATAACACCTTAAGATACAAATCAACCAAAACCCTAATGTCACCTAGATACTCCAATGTCACCTCAAGTATCCGTGGGTATGATTATACGATATGCATCACACAATCTCAGATTCATCTATTCAAACCAACACAAAGTGCTTCAAAGAGTGCCCCAAAGTTTCTACCAGAGAGTCAAGACGAAAACGTGTGCCAACCCCTATGCATAGGTTCATGGGCGGAACCCTCAAGTATCCGTGGGTATGATTATACGATATGCATCACACAATCTCAGATTCATCTATTCACAAAGTACTTCAAAGAGTGCCCCAAAGTTTCTACCGGAGAGTCAAGACGAAAACGTGTGCCAACCTCTATGCATCGGTTCATGGCCGGAACCCGCAAGTTGATCACCAAAACATACATCAAGTGGATCACGTGATATCCCATTGTCACCACAGATAAGCATGGCAAGACATACATCAAGTGTTCTCAAATCCTTAAAGACTCAATCTGATAAGATAACTTCAAAGGGAAAACTCAATCCATTACAAGAGAGTAGAGGGGGAGAAACATCATAAGGTCCAACTATAATAGCAAAGCTCGCGATACATCAAGATCGTACCACCTCAAGAACACGAGAGAGAGAGAGAGAGATCAAACACATAGCTACTGGTACATACCCTCAGCCCCAAGGGTGAACTACTCCCTCCTCGTCATGGAGAGCACCGGGATGATGAAGATGGCCACCGGTGAGGGATACCCCCTCCGGCAGGGTGCCGGAACAGGGTCCCGATTGGTTTTTGGTGGCTACAGAGGCTTGTGGCGGCGGAACTCCCAATCTATTTTGTCCCCCGAAGGTTTTAGGGTATATGGGAATATATAGGAGAAAGAAGTCGGTAAGGGGAGCCACAAGGGGCCCACGAGGGTGGAGGGCGCGCCCAGGGGGGTGGGCGCGCCCCCCTGCCTCGTGCTCTCCTCGTTGATCCCCTGACGTGCAATCCAAGTCTCCCGTATTGCTTTCTTTCCAAAAATAACTTTTCCGAAGGTTTCATTCCGTTTGGACTCCGTTTGATATTCCTTTTCTATGAAACACTGAAACAAGGGAAAAAACAGAAACTGGCACTGGGCTCTGGGTCAATAGGTTAGTCCCAAAAGTAATATAAAAGTGGATAGTAAAGCCCATTAAACATCCAAGATGGATAATATAATATCATGAATACTTCATAAATTATAGATACATTGGAGACGTATCAGCATCCCCAAGCTTAATTCCTGCTCGTCCTCGAGTAGGTAAATGATAAAAGAAATAATTTATGAAGTGTGAATGCTAGCAGGTGCATAAGTTTGATCAATGATAATTTCAATCACCTTTTCTAGCATCATCATATGTCATAACAGTAGCTCAACTCATAGAACTTTTCATGATCAAGTAACAAGCTATTCAGATGTTAAAGTATAGATCATAAACTTTCTTGAAAAGTAACAAACCGTGTTATTAGTCATCAAACAATTACAATTCATCTTATTTTCAGGAAGAGTCTATGTCAGAGCTTTAATTTAGCAAACCCCACATACTCAACTATCATATAGTATTTCACAATTGCTAACACTCACGCGATATTTATGGGTCCAAAGTTTTAATCAGACACAGAGAAAGATAGGGGCTTATAGATTCGCCTCCCGACCTTTTACCTCAAGGGTAATGTCAACAACAATAGTTCATGATGCCTTACATCCAATTGGATATATATATCAGAATCTTTCCAACACAAGGTGCTTGCCAAAGGATAAAATGTAAAAAGGAAAGGTGAAGATCACCATGACTCTTGCATAAGGTAAAAGAAAAGATAGGCCCTTCGCAGAGGGAAGCAGAGGTTGCAATGAGCTTTTATAGTTGGATGCACAAAATCTTAATGCGAGGGAACGTCACTTTATATTGCCACTTGTGATAGGGACCTTTATTATGCAGTCTGTCGCTTTTATTTCTTCCATATCACAATGATCGTATAAATCTTATTTTCTCCACACTAAAATATCATACATATTTAGAGAGCAATTTTTATTGCATGCACCGATGACAACTTACTTGAAGGATCTTACTCAATCCATAGGTAGGTATGGTGGACTCTCATGGCAATACTGGTTTAAGGGATGTTTGGAAGCACAAGTAGTATCTCTACTTGGTGCAAAGAATTTGGCTAGCATGAGGGGGAAAGGCAAGCTCAACATGTTGGGCGATCCATGACAATATACTTTATTTCGGATATAAGAAAACATAACCCATTACGTTGTCTTCCTTGTCCAACATCAACCTTTTAGCATGTCATATTTTAATAAGTGCTCACAATTACAAAAGATTTCCAAGATAGTATATTTATATGTGAAATCTCTCTTCCTTCAATATTCTTTCATGAATTGTTCAAGTGACCAATACAATGTTTCGTAACCTTCAAAAAATTTACCACCTATACTTCTTATATGTGAAGGCATTACTCCCCATGGGAAAGGCGTATGAAACATATATAATTTCAGATTTATGACATTCAAATCATTCAACCATTTACTCATAGGATATAAGTGAAGCACACGAGTAAATGACAAACTACTCCAAAAAGATATAAGTGAAGATTAATGAGTAGTTAAATAATTATTTACCTATGTGAGGACTCTCTCTCATTTAAGTATTTCAGATCTTGATACTTTATTCAAACAGCAAGCAAACCAAAATAAAATGACATCTAAGAATAGCAAACATCATGTGAAGAAGCAAAAACTTAGGATCAACCGATACTAACCGATAGTTGTCGAAGAAGAAAGGTGGGATGCCAACCGGGGCATCACCAAGCTTAGACGCTTGATACTTCTTGAAATGTTATCTTGGGATGCCTTGGGCATACCCAAGCTTGAACTTTTGTGTCTCCTTAATTCCTCTCATAGCACGGTCTCCCTAAATCTCAAAAGGTTCATCCACACAAAACTCAACGAGGACTCGTGAGATAAGTTAGTATAAACCAATGCAAAAACCTTATCATACTATACTGTAGCAAGTCACTAAAATTATTATTCAACCTTGAATACTAACTGCCTCTGCATATTTAATAGTCCTATCCTCAAATAGAATCATTAAAGAAGCAAACATATGCAAACAATACAAACATAACAGCAATCTGCCTAAACAGGACAGTCTGTAAAGAATGCAGCAAGATCCATACTTCCCTAACTCCAAAAATTATGAAAGAAAATTCCCACTGTAGTAAATTTATTAGAGCTTATTATGCAAAAAGTTTCAACATTTTATCACATTCTGACTTTTCTAGGGAATTTGTGCAACAGCGGTAAACTTTCTGTTTTGAAACAGCAACATGTAGACTTGCAAAATAAGCATGGTAAAGGCTATGCTTGACATTTTTATTGAAAATATAGATGCGAAACATTATTATAAATAACAGCAAGCAAAACTAAATAAAATAAAATGACACTCCAAGCAAAACACATATCATGTGGTGAATAAAAATATAGCGCCAATTAAAGTTACCGATGAACGAAGACGAAAGAGGGGATGCCTTCCGGGGCATCCCCAAGCTTAGGTGCTTGGTTTTCCTTAAATATTACCTTGGGGTGCCTTGGAAATCCCCAAGCTTAGGCTCTTGCCACTCCTTATTCCATAGTCCATCGAATCTTTACCCAAAACTTGAAAACTAGACAACACAAAACTTAACAGAAAATCTCGTGAGCTCCGTTAGCGAAAGAAAACAAAACACCACTTAAAGGTACTGTAATGAACTCATTCTTTATTTATATTGGTGTTAAAACAACTGTATTCCAACTTCTCTATGGTTTATAAACTCTTTTACTAGCCATAGATTCATTAAAATAAGCAAACAACACACGAAAAACAGAATCTGTCAAAAACAGAACAGTCTGTAGTAATATGTAACTAACGCAAACTTATGGAACTCCAAAAATTCTACCAAAATAGGACGACCTAGATAATTTTTTTATTGATATGATGCAATTGGAATCAATATTTTATCATGTTCTGGTGATTTTTAACAATTGTTTTCGTGAACAGAAAGTTTCTGGAATTTTCAGCAAGATCAAATAACTATCATCCAAGAAGATCCTATAGGTCTTACTTGGCACAAACACTAATTAAAACATAATACCACATCTTAACAGAAGCTAGATGTGTTATTTATTACTAAACAGAACCAAAAAGCAAGAGACTAAAATAAAATTGGGTTGCCTCCCAACAAGCGCTAATGTTTAACGCCCCTAGCTAGGCATGATGATTTCAATGATGCTCACACAAAAGATAGGAATTGAAACATAAAGAGAGCATCATGAAGAATATGACTAGCACATTTAAGTCTAACCCACTTCCTATGCATTGGGATTTTGTGAGTAAACAACTTATAGGAACAATAATCAACTAGCATAGGAAGGCAAAACAAGCAAATCTTCAAGATTTTCAACACATAGAGAGGAAACTTGATATTATTGCAATATGTAGAAGTTTATGATCCTCTCTCATAATAATTTTCAGTAGCATCATGAATGAATTCAACAATATAACCAGCACATAAAGCATTCTTTTCATGATCTACAAGCATAGAAAATTTACTACTCTCCACATAATCAAAATTCTTCTCATTCGGAATAGTGGGAGTAAACTCAACAAAACAACTATCATGTGATTGAAAATTAAGATCAAGATGACAAGTTTCATGGTTATCATTATTATTTATAGCATACGTGTCATCACAATAATCATCATAGATAGGTGGCATGCTTTCATCATAGTAAATTTGCACATCAAAACTTGGGGGACTGAAAATATCATATTCATCAAACATAGCTTCCCCAAGCTTGTGGCTTTGCATATCATTAGCATCATGGATATTCATAGAATTCATACTAACAACATTGCAATATTTCTCATCATACAAAGATTTAGTGCCAAACATTCTATAGATTTCTTCTTCTAGCACTTGAGCACAATTTTCCTTTCCATCATATTCATGAAAGATATTAAAAAGATGAAGCGTATGAGACAAACTCAAATCCATTTTTTGTAGTTTCCTTTTATAGACTAAACTAGTGATAAAACAAGAAACAAAAAGATTCGATTGCAAGATCTAAAGATATACCTTCAAGCACTCACCTCCCCGGCAACGGTGCCAGAAAAGAGCTTGATGTCTACTACGCAACCTTCTTCTTGTAGACGTTGTTGGGCCTCCAAGTGTAGAGGTTTGTAGGACAGTAGCAAATTTCCCTCGAGTGGATGACCTAAGGTTTATCAATTCGTGGGTGGCGTAGGTTAAAGATGGTCTCTCTCAAACAACCCTGCAACCAAATAACAAAGAGTCTCTTGTGTCCCCAACACACCCAATACAATGGTAAATTGTATAGGTGCACTAGTTCGGCGAAGAGACGGTGATACAAGTGCAATATGGATGGTAGATATAGGTTTTTGTAATCTGAAAATATAAAAACAGCAAGGTAACTAATGATAAAAGTGAGCGTAAACGGTATTGCAATGCTTTGAAACAAGGCCTAGGGTTCATACTTTCACTAGTGCAAGTTCTCTCAACAATAATTGAAGGAAATATGCCCTAGAGGCAATAATAAAGTTATTATTTATTTCCTTATTTCATGATAAATGTTTATTATTCATGCTAGAATTGTATTAACCGGAAACTTGATACATGTGTGAATACATAGACAAACATAGTGTCGCTAGTATGCCTCTACTTGACTAGCTCGTTAATCAAAGATGGTTGAGTTTCCTAACCATAGACATGAGTTGTCATTTGATTAACGGGATCACATCATTAGGAGAATGATATGATTGACTTGACCCATTCTGTTAGCTTAGCACTTGATCGTTTAGTATGTTGCTATTGCTTTCTTCATGACTTATACATGTTCCTATGACTATGAGATTATGCAACTCCCGTTTACCGGAGGAACACTTTATGTGCTACCAAACGTCACAACGTAATTGGGTGATTATAAAGGTGCTCTACAGGTGTCTCCGAAGGTACTTGTTGGGTTGGCGTATTTCGAGATTAGGATTTGTCACTCCGATTGTCGGAGAGGTATCTCTGGGCCCTCTCGGTAATGCACATCACTTAAGCCTTGCAAGCATTGCAACTAATGAGTTAGTTGTGGGATGATGTATTACGGAACGAGTAAAGAGACTTGCCGGTAACGAGATTGAACTAAGTATTGAGATACCGACGATCGAATCTCGGGCAAGTAACATACAAGTGACAAAGGGAATAACGTATGTTGTTATGCGGTCTGACCGATAAAGATCTTCGTAGAATATGTGGGAGCCAATATGAGCATCCAGGTTCCGCTATTGGTTATTGACCGGAGACGTGTCTCGGTCATGTCTACATCGTTCTTGAACCCGTAGGGTCCGCACGCTTAAAGTTCGATGACGGTTATATTATGAGTTTTTGTGTTTTGATGTACCGAAGGTAGTTCGGAGTCCCGGATGAGATCGGGGACATGACGAGGAGTCTCGAAATGGCCGAGACGTAAAGATCGATATATTGGACGACTATATTCGGACTTCGGAAAGGTTCCAAGTGATTCGGGTATTTATCGGAATACCGGAGAGTTACGGGAATTCGCCGGGGAGAAGTATTGGGCCTTATTGGGCCATGCGGGAATAGAGGAGAGAGGCCAAAAGGAAGGAGGCGCGCACCCCCCCCCCCTCTGGTCCGAATTGGACAAGGGGTGCAGCCCCCTTTTCCTTCTCCCTCTCCCCCTCTTTCCTTCTCTCCTACTCCAACAAGGAAAGGAGGAGTCCTACTCCCGGTGGGAGTAGGACTCCCCCCTTGGCGCGCCCTCCTCCTTGGCCGGCCGCCTCCCCCCTTGCTCCTTTATATACGGGGCAGGGGGCACCCCATAGACACAACAATTGATCCTTTGGATCCCTTAGCCGTGTGCGGTGCCCCCCCCCCCACCATAGTCCACCTCGATAATACTGTAGCGGTGCTTAGGCGAAGCCCTGCGTCGGTAGAACATCATCATCGTCACCACGCCGTCGTGCTGACGAAACTCTCCCTCAACACTCGGCTGGATCGGAGTTCGAGGGACGTCATCGGGCTGAACGTGTGCTGAACTGGGAGGTGTCGTGCGTTCGGTACTTGATCGGTCGGATGGTGAAGACATACGACTACATCAA
The DNA here is from genome assembly GCF_002575655.3 of Aegilops tauschii subsp. strangulata. NCBI lineage: Eukaryota > Viridiplantae > Streptophyta > Magnoliopsida > Poales > Poaceae > Aegilops > Aegilops tauschii. Next base: position 140,359,272 of record NC_053037.3, read on the forward strand.
CCACATTGTGCTAACGCTTCCGCTTTCGGTCTATGAGGGTACGTGGACAACACTCTCCCCTCTCGTTGCTATGCATCACCATGATCTTGCGTGTGCGTAGGAATTTTTTTTGAAATTACTACGTTCCCCAACAGTAGTATCAGAGCCTGGTTTTATGCGTTGATGTTATATGCACGAGTAGAACACAAGTGAGTTGTGGGCGATATAAGTCATACTGCTTACCAGCATGTCATACTTTGGTTCGGCGGTATTGTTGGATGAAGCGGCCCGGACCGACATTACGCGTACGCTTACGCGAGACTGGTTCTACCGACGTGCTTTGCACATAGGTGGCTGGCGGATGTTAGTTTCTCCAACTTTAGTTGAACCGAGTGTGGCTACGCCCGGTCCTTGCGAAGGTTAAAACAGCACCAACTTGACAAACTATCGTTGTGGTTTTGATGCGTAGGTAAGAACGGTTCTTGCTAAGCCCGTAGCAGCCACGTAAAACTTGCAACAATAAAGTAGAGGACGTCTAACTTGTTTTTGCAGGGCATGTTGTGATGTGATATGGTCAAGACATGATGCTAAATTTTATTGTATGAGATGATCATGTTTTGTAACCGAGTTGTCGGCAACTGGCAGGAGCCATATGGTTGTCGCTTTATTGTATGCAATGCAATCACCCTGTAATGCTTTACTTTATCACTAAGCGGTAGCGATAGTCGTAGAAGCATAAGATTGGCAAGACGACAACGATGCTACGATGGAGATCAAGGTGTCGCGCCGGTGACGATGGTGATCATGACGATGCTTCGGAGATGGAGATCACAAGCACAAGATGATGATGGCCATATCATATCACTTATATTGATTGCATTTGATGTTTACCTTTTATGCATCTTATCTTGCTTTGATTGACGGTAGCATTATAAGATGATCCCTCACTAAATTATCAAGGTATAAGTGTTCTCCCTGAGTATGCACCGTTGCGAAAGTTCTTCGTGCTGAGACACCACGTGATGATCGGGTGTGATAGGCTCCACGTTCAAATACAACGGGTGCAAAACAGTTGCACACGCGGAATACTCAGGTTAAGCTTGACGAGCCTAGCATATAACAGATATGGCCTCGGAACACGGAGACCGAAAGGTCGAGCGTGAATCATATAGTAGATATGATCAACATAGTGATGTTCACCATTGAAACTACTCCATCTCACGTGATGATCGGACATGGTTTAGTTGATATGGATCACGTGATCACTTAGAAGATTAGAGGGATGTCTATCTAAGTGGGAGTTCTTAAGTAATATGATTAATTGAACTTAAATTTATCATAAACTTAGTCCTGATAGTATTTTGCCAATTATGTTGTAGATCAATAGCTCGTGTTGTTGCTTCCCTATGTTTATTTTGATATGTTCCTAGAGAAAAATTATGTTGAAAGATGTTAGTAGCAATGATGCGGATTGGATCCATGATCTGAGGATTATCCTCATTGCTGCACAGAAGAATTATGTCCTTGATGCACCGCTAGGTGACAGACCTATTGCAGGAGCAGATGCAAACGTTATGAACGTTTGGCTAGCTCAATATGATGACTACTTGATAGTTTAGTGCACCATGCTTAACGGCTTAGAATCGGGACTTCAAAAACGTTTTTGAACGTCATGGACCATATGAGATGTTCCAGGAGTTGAAATTAATATTTCAAGCAAATACCCGAGTTGAGAGATATGAAGTCTCCAACAAGTTCTATAGCTAAAATATGGAGGAGAATAGCTCAAGCAGTGAGCATGTGCTCAGATTGTCTGGGTACTACAATCGCTTGAATCAAGTGGGAGTTAATCTTCTAGATTAAATAGTGATTGATAGAATTCTCTAGTCACCATCACCAAGTTAGTAGAACTTTGTGATGAACTATAGTATGCAAGGGATGACGAAAGTAATTCCTGAGCTCTTCGCGATGCTGAAATCGACGAAGGTAGAAATCAAGAAAGAGCATAAAGTGTTGATGGTTAACAAGACCAGTAGTTTCAAGAAAAGGGCAAAGGGATAGAAGGGGAACTTCAAGAAGAACGGCAAGCAAGTTGCTGCTCAAGTGAAGAAGCCCAAGTCTGGACCTAAGCCTGAGACTAAGTGCTTCTACTGCAAAGGGACTGGTCACTGGAAGCGGAACTGCCCCAAGTATTTGGTGGATAAGAAGGATGGCAAAGTGAATAAAGGTATATTTGATATACAGATTATTGATGTGTATTTACTAGTGTTCGTAGCAACCCCTCGGTATTTGATACTGGTTCAGTTACTAAGAGTAGTAACTCGAAACAGGAGTTGCGGAATGAACAGAGACTAGTTAAGGGTGAAGTGACGATGTGTGTTGGAAGTGGTTCCAAGATTGATATGATCATCATCGCACGCTCCCTACACTTTTGGGATTAGTGTTGAACCTAAATAAGTGTTATTTGGTGTTTGCATTGAGCATGAAATGATTTGATCATGTTTATTGCAATACGGTTATTCATTTAAGTTAGAGAATAATTGTTGTTCTATTTACATGAATAAAACCTTCAATGGTCATACACCCAATGAAAATGGTTTGTTGGATCTCGATCGTAGTGATACACATATTCATAATATTGAAGCCAAAAGATGCAAAGTTAATAATGATAGTGCAACTTATTTGTGGCACTGCCATTTAGGTCATATTGGTGTAAAGCGCATGAAGAAACTCCATGTTGATGGGATTTTGGAATCACTTGATTATGAATCACTTGATGCTTGCGAACCATGCCTCTTGGGCAAGATGACTAAAACGCCGTTCTCCGGAACAATGGAGCAAGCAACAGATTTGTTGGAAATCATACATACTGATGTATGTGGTCCGATGAATATTGAGGCTCGTAGCGGGTATCATTATTTTCTTACCTTCACAGATGATTTGAGTGGATATGGGTATATCTACTTAATGAAACAGAAGTCTGAAACATTTGAAAAGTTCATATAATTTCAGAGTGAAGTGGAAAATCATCGTAACAAGAAAAGAAAGTTTCTACGATCTGATCGTGGAGAAGAGTATTTGAGTTACGAGTTTGGTCTTCAGTTAAAACAATGTGAAATAGTTTCATTGCTCACGCCACCTGGAACACCACAGTGTAATGGTGTGTCCGAACATCGTAACCGTACTTTATTATATATGGTGCAATCTATGATGTCTCTTACTGATTTACCACTATCTTTTTGGGGTTATGCATTAAAGATAGCTGCATCCACGTTAAAAAGGGCACCGTCTAAGTCCGTTGAGATGACACAATATGAACTGTGGTTTGGCAAGAAACCAAAGTTGTCGTTTCTTAAAGTTTGGGGTTGTGATGCTTATGTGAAAAAGCTTCAACCTGATAAGCTCGAACCCAAATCGAAGAAATGTGTCTTCATAGGATACCCAAAGGAGACTGTTGGGTACACCTTCTATCACAGATCCGAAGGCAAGATATTCGTTGCTAAGAATGGATCCTTTCTAGAGAAGGAGTTTCTCTCGAAAGAAGTGAGTGGGAGGAAAGTAGAACTTGATGAGGTAACTGTACCTTCTCCCGAATTGGAAAGTAGTTCATCACTGAAATCAGTTCCAGTGATGCTTACACCAATTAGTGAGGAAGTTAATGATGATGATCATGAAGCTTCGGATCAAGTTACTACCTAACCTCGTAGGTCAACCAAAGTAAGATCCGCACCAGAGTGGTACGGTAATCCTGTTCTGGAAGTTATGTTACTGGACCATGACGAACCTACGAACTATGAAGAAGCGATGGTGAGCCCAGATTCCGCGAAATGGCTTGAGGCCATGAAATCTGAGATGGGATCCATGTATGAGAACAAAGTGTGGACTTTGGTTGACTTGCCCGATGATCGGCAAGCAATTGAGAATAAATGGATCTTCAAGAAGAAGACTGACGCTGACGGTAATGTTACTGTCTATAAAGCTCGACTTGTTGCAAAAGGTTTTCAACAAGTTCAAGGGATTGACTACAATGAGACCTTCTCACCCGTAGTGATGCTTAAGTCTGTCCGAATCATGTTAGCAATTGCCGCATTTTATGATTATGAAATTTGGCAAATGGATGTCAAAACTGCATTCCTGAATGGATTTCTGGAAGAAGAGTTGTATATGATGCAACCAGAAGGTTTTGTCGATCCAAAGGGAGCTAACAAAGTGTGCAAGCTCCAGCGATCCATTTATGGACTGGTGCAAGCCTCTCGGAGTTGGAATATACGCCTTGATAAGTTGATCAAAGGATATAGTTTTATACAGACTTGCGGTGAAGCCTGTATTTACAAGAAAGTGAGTGGGAGCACTACAGCATTTCTGATAAGTATATGTGAATGACATATTGTTGATCGTAAATAATGTAGAATTATTCTGCAAAGCATAAAGGAGTGTTTGAAAGGAGTTTTTTAAAGAAAGACCTCGGTGAAGCTGCTCACATATTGAGCATCAAGATCTATAGAGATAGATCAAGACGCTTGATAAGTTTTTCAATGAGTACATACCTTGACAAGATTTTGAAGTAGTTCAAAATGGAACAGTCAAAGAAAGAGTTCTTGCCTGTGTTACAAGGTGTGAAATTGAGTAAGACTCAAAGCCCGACCATGGCAGAAGATAGAAAAGAGGATGAAAGTCATTTCCTATGCCTCAGTCATAGGTTCTATAAAGTATGCTATGCTGTGTAGCAGACCTATTGTGTACCTCACCATGATTTTGGCAAGAGGGTACAATAGTGATCTAGGAGTAGATCACTGGACAGCGGTCAAAATTATCCTTAGTGGAATAAGGAAATATTTCTCGGTTATGGAGGTGACAAAAGGTTCGTCGTAAAGAGTTACGTCGATGCAAGTTTTGACACAGATCTGGATGACTCTAAGTCTCGATCTAGATACATATTGAAAGTGGGAGCAATTAGCTAGAGTAGCTCCATGCAGAACATTGTAGATATAGAAATTTGCAAAATACTTATGGATCTGAATGTGACAGACCCGTTGACTAAAATTATCTCACAAGCAAAACATGATCACACCTTAGTACTCTTTGGGTGTTAATCACATAGCGATGTGAACTAGATTATTGACTCTAGTAAACCCTTTGGGTGTTGGTCACATGACGATGTGAACTATGGGTGTTAATCACATGGTGATGTAAACTATTGATGTTAAATCACATGGCGATGTGAACTAGATTATTGACTCTAGTGCAAGTGGGAGACTGAAGGAAATATGCCCTAGAGGCAATAATAAAGTTATTAATTATTTCCTTATTTCATGATAACTGTTTATTATTCATGCTAGAATTGTATTAACCGGAAACTTGATACATGTGTGAATACATAGACAAACATAGTGTCACTAGTATGCCTCTACTTGACTAGCTCGTTAATCAAAGATGGTTGAGTTTCCTAACCATAGACGTGAGTTATCATTTGATTAACGGGATCACATCATTAGGAGAATGATATGATTGACTTGACCCATTCTGTTAGCTTAGCACTTGATCGTTTAGTATGTTGCTATTGCTTTTTTCATGACTTATACATGTTCCTATGACTATGAGATTATGCAACTCCCATTTACCGGAGGAACACTTTGTGTGCTACCAAACGTCACAACGTAACTGGGTGATTATAAAGGTTCTCTACAGGTGTCTCCGAAGGTACTTGTTGGGTTGGCGTATTTCGAGATTAGGATTTGTCACTCCGATTGTCGGAGAGGTATCTCTGGGCCCTCTCGGTAATGCACATCACTTAAGCCTTGCAAGCATTGCAACTAATGAGTTAGTTGTGGGATGATGTATTACGGAATGAGTAAAGAGACTTGCCGGTAACGAGATTGAACTAGGTATTGAGATACCGACGATCGAATCTCGGGCAAGTAACATACCAATGACAAAGGGAACAACGTATGTTGTTATGCGGTCTGACCGATAAAGATCTTTGTAGAATATGTGGGAGCCAATATGAGCATCCAGGTTCCGCTATTGGTTATTGACCGGAGACGTGTCTCGGTCATGTCTACATTGTTCTCGAACCCGTAGGGTCCGCACGCTTAAAGTTCGATGACGGTTATATTATGAGTTTTTGTGTTTTGATGTACCGAAGGTAGTTCGGAGTCCCGGATGAGATCGGGGACATGACGAGGAGTCTCGAAATGGCCGAGATGTAAAGATCGATATATTGGACGACTATATTCAGACTTCGGAAAGGTTCCGAGTGATTCGGGTATTTATCGGAGTACCGGAGAGTTACGGGAATTCGCCGGGGAGAAGTATTGGGCCTTATTGGGCCATGCGGGAATAGAGGAGAGAGGCCAAAAGGAAGGAGGCGCGCACCCCCCCTCTGGTCCGAATTGGACAAGGGGTGCAGCCCCCTTTTCCTTCTCCCTCTCCCCCTCTTTCCTTCTCTCCTACTCCAACAAGGAAAGGATGAGTCCTACTCCCGGTGGGAGTAGGACTCCCCCCTTGGCGCGCCCTCCTCCTTGGCCGGCCGCCTCCCCCCTTGCTCCTTTATATACGGGGCAGGGGGCACCCCATAGACACAACAGTTGATCCTTTGGATCTCTTAGCCGTGTGCGGTGCCTCCCCCCCCACCATAGTCCACCTCGATAATACTGTAGCGGTGCTTAGGCGAAGCCCTGCGTCGGTAGAACATCATCATCGTCACCACGCCGTCGTGCTGACGTAACTCTCCCTCAACACTCGGCTGGATCGGAGTTCGAGGGATGTCATCGGGCTGAACGTGTGCTGAACTCGGAGGTGCCGTGCGTTCGGTACTTGATCGGTCGGATCATGAAGAAGTACGACTACATCAACCGCGTTGTGCTAACGCTTCCGCTTTCGGTCTACGAGGGTACGTGGACAACACTCTCCCCTCTCGTTGCTATGCATCACCATGATCTTGCGTGTGCGTAGGAATTTTTTGAAATTACTACGTTCCCCAACAATAATAACATAATTGGATCATATAACTATCCCTCAACATGCAACAAAGAGTCACTCCAAAGTCACTAATAGCGGAGAACAAACGAAGAGATTATGGTAGGGTACGAAACCACCTCAAAGTTACTCTTTCGGATCGATCTATTCAAGAGTCCATAGTAAAATAACACGAAGCTATTCTTTCCGGTCGATTTATCATAGAGTTCGTACTAGAATAACACCTTAAGATACAAATCAACCAAAACCCTAATGTCACCTAGATACTCCAATGTCACCTCAAGTATCCGTGGGTATGATTATACGATATGCATCACACAATCTCAGATTCATCTATTCAAACCAACACAAAGTACTTCAAAGAGTGCCCCAAAGTTTCTACCGGAGAGTCAAGACGAAAACGTGTGCCAACTCCTATGCATAGGTTCATGGGCAGAACCTGCAAGTTGATCACCAAAACATACATCAAGTGGATCACGTGATATCCCATTGCCACCACAGATAAGCACGGCAAGACATACATCAAGTGTTCTCAAATCCTTAAAGACTCAATCCGATAAGATAACTTCAAAGGGAAAACTCAATCCATTACAAGAGAGTAGAGGGGGAGAAACATCATAAGATCCAACTATAATAGCAAAGCTCGTGATACATCAAGATCGTACCACCTCAAGAACACGAGAGAGAGAGAGAGAGAGAGAGAGCGATCAAACACATAGCTACTGGTACGTACCCTCAGCCCCGAGGGTGAACTACTCCCTCCTCATCATGGAGAGCACCGGGATGATGAAGATGGCCACCGGTGAGGGATTCCCCCTCCGGCAGGGTGCCGGAACAGGGTCTCGATTGGTTTTTGGTGGCTACAGAGGCTTGCGGCGGCGGAACTCCCAATCTATTCTGTCCCCCGAAGGTTTTAGGGTATATGAGAATATATAGGCGAAAGAAGTCGGTAAGGGGAGCCACGAGGGGCCCACGAGGGTGGACGGCGCGCCCAGGGGGGTGGGCGCGCCCCCTGCCTCGTGCTCTCGTCGTTGATCCCCTGACGTGCACTCCAAGTCTCCCATATTGCTTTCTTTCCAAAAATAACTTTTCTGAAGGTTTCATTCCGTTTGGACTCCGTTTGATATTCCTTTTCTGCGAAACACTGAAACAAGGGAAAAAACAGAAACTGGCACTGGGCTCTGGGTCAATAGGTTAGTCCCAAAAGTAATATAAAAGTGCATAGTAAAGCCCATTAAACATCCAAGATGGATAATATAATAGCATGAATACTTCATAAATTATAGATACGTTGGAGACGTATCATTGGGTTTGACACTCTTATTTACCGAAGAAGGCTTCAAACGATCCCTTATACTTGTGGGTTATCAAGACCTTTTTCTGACGCTGTTGCCGGCGAACAATAGCGTGGGGTGAATATTCTCGTGTGTGCTTGTTTGCTTTATCACTAAGTAGTTTTTATTTTCTGTTCTAAGTTGTTCTCTATCTTTAGTTATGGATATGGAACACGAAACACCAAAAAAATTAGTGGTACTTGCTACTCATGGAGATGGGGAACCTCCTAAAACCCTCGATGCTCGTTATGTGAGAGATATTATGCACTACTTTGATAATCCTGAGAAAACCCCATTCAACTTGATAATGGGAATAACATTGGATCAACGTGAATACTTTTGGGATTATCGCTTGACACAAAATGGAAAATTTTATGGGATCAAATTTATATGTTGCATTGGTATGCTCGGGATTTATGCTTAAGATATGGTTATACTTGTTGCTCTAGGATGAAGGCTCCACACCTTCCCTTTTCATGTGAATTTAATGATAATGTAACCTTGGCTTCTTATGCTAATGGTATATATGATTACTATGATGTGGAAATAATAGAAGAATTTGTTGCTTTTAAGGGTGCTTATGAAATTGAATCTTTGTTTGAAAAGTTTAAAGATTTTGATGATTCAGTTTATAGACCTGAAAATTTTGCTATCCTTAAATATTGCTATGATAATTATAAATACAATTACGGTATTGATGTGTTTATTGAGAAAGTCTCTGTTGTGAGTTATATGTTGTAATATTAAGTGGCCTGCGCGTCACGTATGATGGCTAGATCCACGAGATTGCCACGTTAATGTAAATATCGTAGAGATAACCAACATGTTACAGGTGACGATGCCAAGCGTACACGGAGGACGCCGACGTGGAGAAGGTGTACTGAGGCGCAGGACGAGGAGCTATAATTTCGTGCCACGACGGAATTTCTGAATTCGGTGCCACGACAACGTTTTCTAAAATGGTTGCCATGACAACCTTTTCTAAAATTGCCGCCACGAAGCATTTTTGAAACGGTTGCCACGACAACGAAATATTGGCCGTCACGACGCTTCAATTAAAGATTGAAGATGGACATGGAGAATTCCCAGCGCCAAGGGCTATACCATATCATGCTTTTATGAATTGCCTGAGATGTTTATCCCTTTGTTGTCTGCACCCTTTGATTGCGTAGTAGTCAATTATTAGGGTGATCTCTCGCAGTTAAAATCATGATTAAAAGGTGCTATTCTCGGTGTTGAGATTGTCTACGACATTCTAGCATCTCAGAGTTCGTCATGTCCACATGAGTACAAACAGTATCAGAGGTGTAAGACGGAGATGGTCAGGCCATGTATGCATATAGCACTCAGTTGTATTGAAGTTCTGGTAGAATCATTCTAAGCTCGGAGCATGAATCATCGGAAGATGAACAAGAGTCATATGGAGATATGATCGGCAAAAGTTTGCCCACCAATCAAAATTCTCGTCATCAGTGATGTCCACATCGATGGCTGAGAACTAGATTTGAATCTTGACTCACTCACTATTAATTATGAGCGATATCAGTTAGAGTGGGAGTGCACTTTAAATTAAAATTTGTTTCATCACTAGTGCAGTATTAATTATAAATTGTGTCTAAAATTATTTGTGTGCCTATCGGTGTAGATCAAATGGCTCGCAATATGTACAACTTAGCTCCTATGTTAGAAAAAAAGTTGGCTGCTAATGGTGGAAACTATGCGGGTTGGATCTGGGACCAGAGATTTATTCTTAGGAGTGCTAAGAAGGAGTATGTTCTAGATCAACCCATGGATGATGCTCCTGCAAAGAATGCACTGCCATAAGAAGTTGCTGCTTACACTGCTCGTAGTGATGACTATGATTCAGTCGAGTGTCTCATGTTAACTTGCATGGATCCTAAACTACAGAAGCATTTTGAATGATCTACTACTCAATTTATAATTGGGTCTCTAGAAGTTTTGTACATGAAGCAGGCAAGGACTGGATGTTTTGAATTAATCAAGGCCTTGATTGAATGCAATATGAAAGAGGTTTCCTCAATGAGTGAGCATATAATAAAGCTTGTTGGCTATGCTGATGGACTGGCTTCTCTGGAATTTGGAATTCCTCCAACACTCGGTACAGATATTGTGCTTGTTTCACTCCTCCCATATTACGATGGCATTATCATGAATTACAACATGAATGGGATAGAGAAAAGTGCAAACTGGTTGTTTGCTATGCTCGAAAGTATGGAAGATGGAATGCGGAAGAACAAAATAGTGTTGATGGTCAATAAGACCACCATTTTCAAGAAGAACGGCGAGTCCAAGAACAAGAAATCTATTGAAGCCGGTAAGACGGAGTCACTTAAGAGGAACAAGGGCGGAGCCACTAAAGAGACTGAATTTTTCTACTGCAAACATAAGGGACACTAGGAGCGTAACTGCAAGAAGTATTTGGCGGATAAGAAGAGTGGTTCTTCTGGTAAAGGTATAATCGTTATACAAATTTAATGTAATTCTACTTGTAAATTTATGTATGTCATAAGTATTTGATACTGATTGGTTGCTCTCATTTTGCAAACCGATACAAGGACTACAGAAACCTCACAAGGAGAGAAGAAATAAAGTCGTGATACAAATCAAGAATGGTGATGGGATCACTACTCGGAGACCGTCAAAATCATGCCTTTAGTTTATCTTCAAGATTTATCTTAGAACTGAAATAATAGCTATTTTTCTTTGAAGTTATGTAATGCATTATCCTATGGGTTATGCGATGGATATTCTTATAAGTTTTAAACAATAGTTGTTCAGATTATTATGAGAATATGGTTTTTGATTAAACCTTTGTTTTATGATAGTTTATTCATGATGAATCTTGAAGGTTGTGATATATAACATTAAAGCTAAACGTCTTCAGAAGACTGATAGAACCACTTATGTGTGTCCCTGCTTGGTTATATTTGATAATTAATCTTCATAGAGATGAATGACGTGGCTTGAATCTGCGTTGGTATTTCCCCAACGACAAGTATTTCCCTCAGTTATGGAACCAAGGTTATCAATCCAGTAGGAGAACCAAGCAACACTATGTAAACGGTACCTGCACACAAAGAACAAATACTTGCAACCCAACGCGAAAGAGGGGTTGTCAATCCCACTACGGTAAAAAGATAGATTAAATTGTATGAGATTGGATAAATAGATATAGCAAGAACACAAAATAAAATAAGTAAAGAAAAAGTGAAGCGAGGTATTTTTGTGTTTTTGGAATAACATATCTGAAAACAATATGACAAAATATAGACCTGGGGGGCGTAGATTTCACTAGTGGCTTCTCTCGAGAAAAGAGCATACGGTGGGTAAACAAATTACTGTTGGGCAATTGATAGAAGAGCAAATAATTATGATGATATCCAAGGAAATGATCATGTATATAGGCATCATGTCCAAGATTAGTAGACCAACTCCTGCCTGCATCTACTACTATATATTACTCCACACATCGACCGCTATCCAGCATGCATCTAGTGTATTAAGTTCATGGAGAAACGGAGTAATGCAATAAGAATGATGACATGATGTAGACAAGATCTATTCATGTAGGAATAGGTCCCATCTTTTTGTCCTTAATGGCAGCGATACATGTGTGCATTGCTAGCCATTCTGTCACTGGGTGAGGATACCGCAAGATCGAACCCATCGCAAAGCACCTCTTCCCATTGCAAGAAAAATCAATCTAGTTGGCCAAACCAAACCAAAGTTTTAGAGAAGAAATACGAACCTATAACTATCGTGCATATAAGAGATCAAAGAAACTCAAAATAATATTCATAGATAGATCTGATCATAAACTCGCACTTCAGCGGATCCCAACGAACACACGCAAAAAGTCATTACATCAAATAGATCTCCAAGAACATCAAGGAGAACATTGTATTGCGAATCAGAAACAGAGAAGAAGCCATCTAGCTACTGCCCACGGGCCCGTAGGTCTATGATGAAATACTCACGCATCATCGAAGGAGCACCAATGAGGATGATGAACCCCTCCGTGATCGTGTTCCCCTCCGGCAGAGTGCCGGAATCGGGCTCTAGATTGGATCTCGTGGTTCTGGAACTTGTGGTGGCTGGAATTGTGTTTCGACTGCTCCCCTTGGGTTTCTGGAATAACTGAGAATTTATAGAGCTGAGAGGCGGTGGAGGAGACCTCCATGGGCCCCACCACCCATCAAGGTGTGGCAAGGGCCTCTGGCGTGCCCAGGTGGGTGGTGGCCTCCCCTCTGGTGCTTCCTTGGCTCCCAAGTTGTCTTCTAGTCCAAAAAAATCTCCAAAAAGTTTTCAGGCATTTGGACTTTGTTTGGTACTGACATTCTACGAAGTAAAAAACGAGCAAAAAACAGCAACTGGCACTGGGCATTATGTCAATAGGTTAGTCCCAAAAATGATATAAAGTTGCTATAAAATGAATGTAAAACATCCAACAATGATAATATAACAGCATGGAACAATAAAAAATTATAGATACATTGGAGACGTATCAATGAAGTATAGAAGTCTTTTATTTAAATTGACTGAATACATTGTGATGTATAAAGTCCAACGCATTTAACTGGGCGTGTTGAATATTTATATTTCATAAATATTATAAGTAAATATGATTTACTTCAGCACTGAAATATTTGAAATAGTTCAAAGAAATTTAGGATGAAGATATGATATCATTATGACAAAAGATAAACAAGATTCTTCTTTCTTGAAGAAATATATTGAAGTCATAAGTTTAGCAAGTAATTGAATAATTGCGGAACTATTATACGGGTCTGCTCCTGTTAAAATTTTGGGGATTTAAAAATAATACAACCAAACATTCACTAAACAGATACACCATCTAAAAGGTCTGATTAAACTATAAAAGTTAAAGAATATTTTATACCTATGCTTGATTGTAGATTTTATGTTCCTTCCACGAAAATTTCAAGGACAAAATGTTTGTCAAGGAATGAATGTTTTTTTCAAAAAAAGGTTTACTCATTAAAGGAGTAAGTGGGAGGATGATACACCTTATTGAGATTATTGTATCTCTGGCTTCAGTTAAAACAAGACTACCAGAAGTGTTATGGAGTTTTTTTTCATAAAACTCAGCAAAGAAACTACTACATTAGATGTAGAAGCTTTAGTTAAGACTGTAACAAATTGCGAAGATCAGGAAAGATTAAGAATCTATTGAATACTTCATCTTAGAAGAAGATGAATTTGCGCACTACAAGGAAGTAGTGATGGCGCACAGTAAGAGAGGTATGGCTTAAACCATTGAAATCCATAAATGAAGTCCATATACAAGGAACAAGTTTTGAACTTGGTGAGACCTTCAAAAGGTGTGTTATGCACAAAATGTAAATGGATCTTCAAATATTCATGGATAGTTGTAGCGACCTGACCCAATACGATCAAGTCTCTGCGCTTTCTGTGGCATCCCTGGATCAGTATGCTGGCACACACAGTACCTCGACGAAATACCATAACATCACATGTAAAATACATACCGTAGATCCAGAGTATACCTTATATATGTCACAGCGGAAACATATCAATAGGGGTGTGGAGTCCCATCAATGCCAACGGCAAGTTGAGTGTAGACCGTAACACTATATCGTTACTCTTTCTCGTCATAGAAATATCTGCAACATGAGACATTGCAGCCATGTAGGTCAGTGCATTGAATGTACCGGCAAGATCACAATAGAAAGCTGATGAAAGTCTATACAATAGGCAAATATGGTTGGTAGGGCTCTAAGTTTAACTTTTTTGGGGAAAAGCCAATTTTTTCCTACAACAAAGGAGTTAAACGAAATATTACTACAAAAGTTGGTTGTTAGTGAGATGGTTCCACCAACCAATTCTCATGTCCCAAATTGTTAATAAAGCCCACTCGATATTATTAATTGTGTTGAGACTGGCCGATAGTATCATCTCCGGTGCTCATGTCATCCGTAACTGGGGACACGACTAATCGATTAGTTTAACACCCTATAGAGGTTTGTACACTTTACCCGCGACATTTAATCACCTCCGTTATATCCCTGCACTGCCTGATGTTCGAGAACGGGATGGTAGAAACATGGTCTTCCAGAGAGATTATCCGGCAGGTGTCAGTGCCCATCCAATCCTGCAGTTCATCTACATCTGCTAGCAATCTGACCAGCTAGAGTCACGACTAAGGTCGACCAAGCCAGAGCCCATAATGACTTGCGGTTGCACACATAAGCTTTCTGGCCTTGAAGTATCCATCCATCTCGTTGAGCCTGGGTGGCATTCTGTCAGGATGATCACAGGCAGATACCAGGATTCCCTGGCATAACCATGATAGATATCGGGCTGCCAGATCCAATACCATTCCACCAAGAGTTATATTGAGTTCTTGAAGTATTGAAGTCTTGATCATCATGCAAGTCTTGAATTATAAATCCTCACGACACTCTTGTATCACACATCCAACCCCCATCTACTACAGCGTAGCAATAATGCAAGATAACGTCCCTTCCTGCACAATCGTAACAGGGGTATGGGTTTTTCCTACCTCGTGATACTACCTCAAGTTTCAAGCTCAATATAACTACTAGAGGAACATTGAAAAGGGTGACACTAGATGCAATAAAAACATAGGTAAGAAAAATATGGTCAAAGTGAACTTGCCTCGTAAGTTGATGAAGATTCTAACGCTCTCAGAAATAACTTGACACTAATCGTCACTCTCCGATGAAAATCTATATAGTCAAACAATATTCACATAAGCAAACATACGGGCAAGCATTCTAGCAATCAAAAATAAGAATCAACAAAAGCAATAAAGACATCAATAAGACAACCAAATAAAAATCCAAAGAAAACTTTAAAAGAACACTAAACGAAAACTATAAGGAAACGACTAAAGAACCAAAGTTTTTGTCCCAATTCAACTTAACAACAAATAAAATTCTAAACTAATAATTTAGTAGAAAAGAAAATATAAAACAACTAAGTTAACTGAAATAATTTTTTCACAAAATTTTATTAGCAACAAGAAAGAAAGAAAAAGCTATTATAAAACTCTAATTATGACCTAAACAAGTTTTAAAGCAAAACAAAAGTAAATACAATTTTTAAAGCCTATAAAAATTTCTATTGTTGACTAATAGAAACACTAAACAATTTGTTAAAACTGACAAAAAGAAATGAATTAAAACAATTAAAAAACAAAGGAATAAAAGTAAAAAAAACAAAGTCAAAACAATACTATTTTTGCTAAAACCCTAATTTAAATTGTTCTAAAATTACCCAAATTACTCCTACTGCAAAATAATACAACTACTTACCAGGAACAAAAAAGACTCAACTCAAAATCTATTTTTAAACTCAAGTTATTCAAAAACTAGTGTTTGAAGCAAATTTGAGCAAATTCAAATTTAAACTATTCAAAATTGAAAACAAATTGCAGAAACGGAAACTACAAGAAATTGTAAAACTAATGCAAATAGAATCACTAAATTTGGCTTAAAACATGAAAGATATTCAATTTCTAAAAACAAAACTAATCTGAAATCTAAAATAAAAAGAAAAGAAAAAGGAAACACTAAGCATCGACTAAGGTGCCACGTGTCGCTAAGCTACTAGCTACCGGGGGTGCGCCATTTGAGTTGCGGATGGTCTACCGAATACTAAAAAAATGTCTTAGCATTTTAAATTAAACATCGGATCTACGGGGGCCATCGGATCGATATCTGAGGGTGGGGAGGGTGGTCATTGAGAGAGGGGGGCGGATGGCTAGTGGCTTACAGTGGGTTGACGTCGACGGCGGCGGCAGGTCGGGCGTGGCTGAGGGCATCGCTCCGGGCGTCGGCAAGCTCGAGATGGTGGTCGTCGAGCACCAGGGAAGAGAGGGAGGCTCGGGGGTGGTATTGGGTGGCGTCAAGGGGGTCGGGGTAGTGCAACAGGGCAGTAATGGCAGCGACGATGACGTTCGGCAAGCCCGGCGAGCCGTCAAGGAAACACGGGGGGTGGCATGGAGTTTTTGCTGGAAAGGAGGGGCTGGCCTTAGTATTTATTGGCTGAGACACTTGGAGGAGGGGTTGAGCATCGGAGGAAGGGAATCCGAGGTGGGGCAGGGTTGCCGCGGTGGCGCTCCGGCGAGAAGGAAGGACTCAAGAGATCCGCCGGTCGGTAGGTCCCACCTGTCAGAAAGAGAGGGAAAGAAGGAAAGGGGCGGGTGACCAGACAAAAAGAGATTCGGGCGCGGGCGAACTAGCTGGGCCGGCCTATGCTATTTGGGACAGAAGGCTTTGGCCGTATTTTTTTGTTTTAAAAGTCAAACACAGGAAGAAAACAAAATGAACAAAATAAATAAAAACTTTATGTAGACATATTACATATCAAAATTTTCAAAATAAGATTTCCTAAGACATGAACTATTTTCCAAAGTCAAATAAAATCTACAAAAAAAATCAAATAATGCAAACAGTGCCACTGTTGCATTTAAAATAAATAAAATTGATTTTTAAAATACCAAAATGATTTCAAATTAATTTTTCTCCACTTTTCTATTGAAGCAAATCATGTTACCCTATTTTCCAAATATTTTATTTTTGAAGAAAAATAATTTGAATAAAAACAACATAACTCATAAGTGGTTTTGAATTTGAATTTGAATTTCAAACCACTTTCAAATCTTTTCTATTTTCCTTATTCAAATATATTTCAAATGCCTCTGAGTTTTGAAGTGTCACATTACTTCTCTCATTTTGAATAACTTTCGGAGAATTTGAAATTTGGAAATTCAAATAACTTCAAATGGAAGGTGAGTTTCAAATAACTTCAAATTGACTTTCAAAATGATTCTTTGAAACCTCCAACTCTCTTTCTTAAAATTTGAAGAAATCATTTTATCTTCTCCCATGAAACTCGTTGAGTTGCATAAAGTTTCTGAATTTGAAATATTTTCCACATGGAATTCAAATCCTCTCAAATCCCTTTTCTTTTCTTTAAAAGGAACAAGTCATATTATATTCACTCTAGGGTTTTGTGATGAAATGAATTTGAATTCATGGAACCAAATGCAAAGATGAAAGTTTGGGAAAGTCCTTCTATTTCCTCTCATTCAACTTTCAAAAAGTTTCAAATTCCAGTCAATTTCACATAATCAATCACACAACAATCAAATAAACACTCCTAATTATTTATTTAATATAACATTCCAAAATGTAGAATTTTGGGATGTTACAAACTACTACCCTTAAAATGAATCTCGTCCCCGAGATTCGGAGAGGCTAGAAAGAAGTACGTTGGGTTTTGGGGGTCTTCCTGAAAATCCATTGATCGTCACAAAGATCTAGGGTGCTACCACCCTTAGAAGCAAGGTTACGGTTCTATACTTTGGGTTGGCAATGTTGGTCTTCCCAGTTCTTCGGTATAACTCCTACTTTGGGGTTCTTCCGGTAGGGGCATAACCATTTCCTCAATATCTTGTGTCCTTTCATCAAAATAAGGTTCTCCCGAGACTGGGTCCTCTTAGCTGACAGGTCTGTCGCCAGCACTAAACAACTATTGGAAATCTCATGGTGGTCAACAATTTATGGTTTCTCTTGCAGGAAATGGGTCTGGGTGGAATCTCATCGTATAACCTATTATTGACAACGGTTGCTTGTACAAGGTTCCATCGTCCTGCCATTCTAAATTTTTTGGCTTGTCATACCGACACTATAATAGGGTTTCAAGGCTATCCGATTTTCCATCAACAAATGATAGTTCATGATAGAAGTCTCTGGTATGGGGACCAATCCATCCCGTACTTGAATCATTACTTCATACAGACAGTGAATCACGTGTTCTAACACTCGGGCATCCTCACAAACATTGCAGAATTCATCTTTTCCTCGAACTTGGTTCGAATAAATCCTCCTAAGAATCGTCTGCTGATCAAATCACAACTTCTTTCTAATTTATTCCTTCAACAAGGTAGTGCTTGATCCTTATTAACTCCTGGGCATGTGGGTCATGAGCCCACTTCAATAGTTGTATAGCTTTAACTCATCCTTGGACTTATTATTGTTCCATATTCCAACACTACACCTCCTTTAAATCCAATAGTACTTCTCTCCTTCATACTCTTGGGGTAACACGTATATATTGAAATAAAACTCAAACTTATTTTGTCCAAACTCCACTCTCTAGAATACATTTTCCTTTCCATTGGTCAAGTGTTCTCACAGGGAATTACCACCCTTAAAATGAAATTGCACAAATTCATCCATAGACCATATTTCTCATATCCTCAAAAATCGTCAAAAATCTTTGTTCATGGAGGAACAACTCATAAAATTCGACATACGAAATCATGACACATTAATTTTATTGATGCATGAATTCATTACAATATCTGAGATTTCCATTACATAATTCAACTCCATATCCTCAATGAAAATAAAAATGTGTAGTACATTATTGCATTCTTTATTCCAGTATAAAAATCTCAACTACTCAACTTCAAGCTTTCCTCGGTTCCGAACATTCTTTGGCGAAATTTCCTACTTCCTTGCAGCATAAAAAATGACGTCGGACAAATCCAGGGGCTTCTTGGTGATTATTCTGGCTCCTTGGGTTCTTTGCTTCTTTTCTGGGCAATCATTGCCATAGTGTCCTATGTTCTTCTACTTGTGAGCTGCGTTGGGATTTCCCCAAAGAGGAGGGGATGATGCAGTACAGTAGAGATAAGTCCCTCTGTTATGAAACCAAGGTTATCAATCCAGTAGGAGAACCAAGCAACACTATGTAAACAACACCTGCACACAAACAACAAATACTTGCAACCCAACGCGTAGAGGGGTTGTCAATCCCTCAACGGTATTGAGATAGATTAAATTGTATAGGATTTGATAAATAGATCTAACTAAAATACAAAATGAAATAAATAAAAGAAAAGTACAACAATGTATTTTTAGGATTTTTATATGATGAAAGATAGAACCGGGGGCCATAGTTTTCACTAGAGGCTTCTCTTGAGAAAATGGCATCCGGTGGGTAAACAAATTATTGTTGGGCAATTGACAGAAAAGCAAATAATTATGACAATATCCAAGGAAATGATCATGTATATAGGCATCACGTCCAAGATTAGTAGACTGACACCTGCCTGCATCTACTACTATTACTCCACACATCGACCGCTATCCAGCATGCATCTAGTGTATTAAGTTCATGGAAAAACGTAGTAATGCATTAAGAAAGATGACATGATGTAGACAAGATAAACTCACATATGAATAACCCCCGGCTTTTACCCTTAATAGCAACGATACATGCGTGTCATGTCTCTTTCTGTCACTGAGATTGAGCACCACAAGATCGAACCCATCACAAAGCACATCTTCCCATGGCAAGATAAATAAATCTAGTTGGCCAAACCAAATCAATAATTCGGAGAAGAAATACGAGGCTATAACAATCATGCATAAAAGAGTTCAGAGAAAACTCAAATAATATTCATGGATAGATCTGATCATAAACTCGCAATTCATTGGATCCCAACAAACACACAGCAAAAAGTCATTCCATTAAATAGATCTTCAAGAGCATCAAGGAGTACATTGTATTGAAGATCAAAAAGAGAGAAGAAACCATCTAGCTACTAACTACGGACCCGTAGGTCTGTGGTAAACTACTCACGCATCATCGGAGGGCCAACAAGGATGATGAAGAACCCCTCCGATCGTTGCCCCCTCCGGCAAGTGCCGGGAAAGGCCTCTAGATTGGATCTCGTGGTTCTGGAACTTGCGGTGGCATAAAAGTATTTCGTCGACTCCCCTAAGGGTTTTGGGATTTTAGAGTATTTATAGAGGCAGAGGTAGGTCAAACAGAGCCACGTGGGCCCCACTACCCACTAGGGTGCAAGAGGCCCCTGGCGCGCCCTGGTGCCTAGTGGCCCACTGGCCCATCTTCTCATGGCCTCGAGAAGCTTCCAGGCTCTCTTCTTGCCAGAAAAAAAGTCTCCAAAAAGTTTAGTGGCATTTGGACTTCGTTTGGTATTGATATTCTACAAAGTAAAAAAACAAGCAAAAAATAGCAAGTGACATGGGGCACTAAGTTAATAGGTTAGTCCCAAAAAATGATATAAAGTTGCTAGTAAATGTATACAAAACATCCAATATTGACAATATAATAGCATGGAACAATAAAAAATTATAGATACATTGGAGATGTATCAAGCATCCCCAAGCTCGTCCTCGAGTAGGTAAATGATAAAAACAGAATTTTTGATGTGGAATGCTACCTATCATTTTCATCACATATTATTTTCTTTTGTAGCATGGATATTTGGACTTTAAGTAATTCAAAGCAATAGTCTATCATTTGACATGAAGACATCAATACTCAAGCATATCAACAAGCAACCATGTCTTTCAAAATATCAATGCTAAAGCAAGTTATCCCTAGCCCATTATGCTCAATCATTGATCCATTCATGAAACACACTCAAATATTAGCTGCATCCAATGGACAAGTATGACAACAGTGTTCTAATTTGTACATCCAGAAAAAATCTCCAAAAAGTTTCGTGGCATTTGGACTTTGTTTCGTATTGATATTCTGCAAAGTAAAAAACAAGCAAAAATAGCAACTGGCACTGGGCACTAAGTTAATAGGTTAGTCCCAAAAAATGATATAAAGTTGGTAGTAAATGTATATAAAACATCCAAGATTGATAATATAATAGCATGGAACAATCAAAAAGTATAGATACGTTGGAGACGTATCATGTTCTTACACTCAAAACAGGTAATATGACTCTTATCCTTCTTTGCAGAGATTGGTTTGTCCTGTGGGCACATTCCCTTTCTCTTCCTGGACTTCTCGCTCCGATCAATCCTTCTAATTCCTATGGATCAAACTCCACTTCTTCTGTCAGGAAGTCTCCTAGATACTCTTGGCTTTCCTTCGTGCAATACCGTGAAAAATGTCCTTCTCCACATGAATAGCAGGCATGGGCGTAAAATCTGGTTAGGCCTTCTCCATCAGGGTCTTCAACAACTTCCTTCATCACATGTTCTTCTAAACTTTCCCCGAGGGCTTCTTTCATGGCTTCCTTCTGCTGCTTGGTAATTTCTTGTACCTTGGGGTAAATTTGGCACTGAGCTAGGTAATGAGTAGTTCCTTCACACAAGAAACAAGTCAATTGCCTAGTGGGGCATTCTTCCTCAGGGTGATGTTATTCACAATGAGGGCATCCATCCTTGTGTTCTTCATGGGTGTGTCATATTTCTCTGCGGATCTTGCATGCACAAGGCTTCTTCATTTTACGGTCACATGGCTTTTGGATAAGACGAGACCTCGGTAGAATCGTCTTGAATTCTTCCCAAGCATTTGCTCCATTCCATCCTTGTATAGCTTGATGTATCTCTCGCCATCTTGCAACACCTTCTGTGATGTGTTGTAGGGTGTATGGATACATATACTCTCCTTCAATATGGTACTCCTTCATGCGATCTTCCACATTCTCTATCCATTGTGCTACCTCCAGCTGTGTCATCGATCTCGAAAATACAAGTCCATCTTCATTCATCATATATTGGTTCCAAGGGTTTTGGGACGAGATACAGAAGAGGGATAGCGAGATACACACAATACAAACAATATAGTTTTGAAAATAAGTTTCTATTTGTGGCTGTCGGAAAACACACACAAATGACAGCTCACAAATCATCGTATATAACATGAGTGTATGACAGGGGTTTGGTCTTCTAAAAGCCATTTTGGGATTCTTCAGGGTCTTCGAAGTCTGCGATTATTGTAGCTTCAATCAATGTACTCTGAGGTGGTCCTCAGTTGATTCTCTGTGTGGTCAAGAGGGAAAGGGGTATATTCTAACTATTTGAGGTAAGAGAGACTATTTGATAAAATAAGAAAATATGAGAAGTAAAGGATCTTTTGAAAATATAGTTTTAGAGATATCCAGTCCTAGGGCTTTCTAGTTTCTAGGGTTACGTCCTACAATCAACATGTATTCTAATACCATCTCTGTAGAACCCCGACCCAATACGGTCAAGTCTCTGTGCTTTGTGTGCCATCCCTGGATCAGTATGCTGGCACGCATAGTACTTCGATGAAATACCATAACATCACATGTAAAATACGTACCGTTGATCTAGAGTATACCTTATATATGTCACAGCGGAAACATCAATAGGGGTGTGGAGTCCCATTAATGCCAAAGCAAGTTGAGTGTAGACCGTAACCCTATATCGTTACTCTTTCTTGTCGTAGAAATATCTGCAACATGAGACGTTGCAGCCGTGTAGGTTAGTACATTGAATGTACCGGCAAGATCACATTAGAAAGTGGATGAAAGTCTATACTATATGCAAATATGGCTGGTAGGGCTCTAAGTTTATTTTTTTTGCGAAAAGAAGATTTTCCCTACAATAAAGGAGTCAAACGAAATATCACTACAAAAGTTGGTTGTTAATGAGATGGTTATGCCAACCAATTCTCATATCCCAAATTATTAATAAAGCCCACTCATTATTATTAATTGTGTTGAGACTGGCTGATAGTATCATCTCCGATGCTCATGTCGTCCGTCACCGGGGACACGGCTATTGATTAGTTTAACACTCTATAGAGGTTTGTACACTTTACCCGCAACATTTAATGACTCCCGTCATATCCCCGCATTGCCTGGTGTTTGAGAACGGGATGGTAGAAACATGGTCTTCCAGAGAGATCATCCGGCAGATGTCAGTGCCCATCCAATCCTACCATCCGTCTACATCTGCTAGCAATCTGACCAACCAGAGTCACGACTAAGGTCAACCAAGCCAGAGCCCATAATTGCGGTTGCACACGTAAGCTTTCCGGGCTTGAAGTATCCATCCATCTCTTTGAGCTTGGGTGGCATTCTGTCGGCATGATCACAGGTAGATACCAGGATTCCCGGGCATAACCATGATAGATATTAGGCTGCCAGATCCAATACCATTCCACCAAGAGGTATATTGAGTCCTTGAAGTCTTCAAGTCTTGATCACCATGCAGGTCTTGAATTATTAATCCTCACGACACTCTTGTATCACACATCCAACCCCCGTCTACTAGAGCATAGCAATAATGCAAGATAACGTCCCTTCCCGGACAATGGTAACAGGGGTATGGTTTTCTCCTACCTCATGATACTAACTCAAGTTTCAAGCTCAATATAACTACTGGAGGAACATTGAAAAGGGTGACACTAGATGTAATAAAATCGTAGGTAAGAAAAATATGGTCAAATTGAACTTGTCTGGTAAGTTGATGAAGATTCTAACGCTCTCAGAAATAACTTGGTACTACTCATCATTCTCCGATGAAAATCTATATAGTCAAACAATATTCACATAAGCAAACATACTAGCAAGCATTCTAGCAATCAAAAATAACAATCAACAAATAAAAGCAATAAAGAAATCAATAATAAAACCAAATAAGAATCCAAAGAAAACTCTAAAAGAAAAATATAAGGAAATGACTAAAGAACCAAAGTTTTTGTCCTAATTAAAATTAATAGCAAATAAAATTATAAAATAATAATATAAAAGAAAAGAAAATATAAAACAACTAAGTTAACATAAAGAATTTTTTCGTAAAATTTTATTAGCAAAAAGAAACAAATTAAAAACTATTATAAAACTCTAATTCTTACCTAAACAAGTTTTAAAGCTAAACAAAAGTAAATACAATTTTTAAAGCCTATACATTTTTTTCTACTGTTGACTAACAGAAACATAAAACAATTTGTCAAAAGTGATAAAAAAATAAATTAAAACAATTAAAAACAAAGATATAAAAGTAAAACAGGAACAAAGTCAAAACAGTACTGTTTTTGCTAAAAACCTAGTTTATACTATTCTAAAATTACCCAAATTACTCCTGCTGCAAAACAATACAACTAGTGACGAGGAGCAAAAATAATTAAATCAAAATCTATTCTTTAACTCAAGTTATTCACAAACTAGTATTTGAAGCAAATTTGAGCAAACTCAAATTCAAACTATTCAAAATTGAAAACAAATTGTAGAAACGGAAACTACAAGAAATTATAAAACTAATGCAAAAAGAATCACTAAATTTGGGCGTAAAACATAGAAGATATTCAATTTCTAAAAAGGAACTAATCTGAAATATAAACGAAAAAATAAAAAAAATAAAAACACTAAGCATGGGCTAAGGTGCCACGTGGCGCTAAGCTACTGGATACGGGGAGTGCGCGATTTGAGTTGCGGGCGGTCGACCGAATACTAAAAAACGTTTTGGCGTTTTAAATTAAACAGCGGATCTGCAAGGGCCGTCAGATCGAGATCTGAGGTTGGGGGAGGGTGGCTGTTAAGAGAGAGGGCGCGGATGGACGGTGGCTTACAGCGGGTTGACATTGGTGGCGGCGGTGGTGGCGGGTCGGGCGTTGCTCCGGGCGTCAACGAGCTCTAGGCGATGGTCGTCGAGCAGCAGGGAAGCTAGGGCGGCTCGGTCTGGTCTCGGGTGTCGCTAAGGGGGTCGGGGTGGTGCAACACGGCGGTAATGGCGGCGGCGTTCGGCAAGTCCTGCGAGCCGTCGAGGAAACATGGGGGAGGGGGTTGGCGTGGAGTTTTTGCCGAAAAGGAGGTGTTGTCCTTGGTATTTATAGGCTGAGATACTTGGAGGAGGGCTCGAGCACCAGAGGAAGGGAATCCAAGGCGGGGCAGGGTTGCCGCGGTGGCGCTCCGGCGAGAAGGAAGGAAAGAAGAAGAAGAAGAAGAAGAAGAAGAAGAAGAAGAAGAAGAAGAAGAAGAAGAAGAAGAAGAAGAAGGAAAGAAGAGATTCGTCGGTCAGTGGGTCCCATCGGTCAGAGAGAGAGGGAAAGAAGGAAAGGGATGGGTGACTGGACGAAAAGAGATTCGGGCGTGAGCGAACTAGCTGGGCTAGCCTGTGCTATTTGGGCCAAAAGGCATCGGCCGTAATTTTTCTGTTTTAAAAATGAAACACGGAAAGAAAACAAAATAAATAAAAACTTTATATAGACATATTATATACCAAAATGTTTAGAAATGGATTTCCTAAAACATGAACCATTTCCAAAGTTAAATAAAATCTACAAAAATTCAAATAATGCAAACAGTGCTACCGTTGCATTTAAAATAAATAAAATTTATTTTTAAAATACCAAAATGATTTCAAATTAATTTTTCTCCACTTTTCTATTGAAGGGAATCATGTTACCCTATTTTCCATATATTTCATTTTTGGAGAAAAATAATTTGAATAAAAACCAAATAACTCATAAGTGGTTTTAATTTGAATTTCAAACCACTTTCAAATCTTTTTTGTTTTTCCTTATTCAAATATATTTCAAATGCCTCTGAGTTTTGAAGTGTCATATTACTTCTCTCATTTGAATAACTTTCAGTGAATTTGAAATTTGGAAATTCAAATAACTTCAAATGGAAGGTGAGTTTCAAATAACATCAAATTGACTTTCAAAATGATTCTTTGAAACCTCCAACTCTCTTTCTTAAAATTTGAAGAAGTCATTTTATCTTCTCTCACGAAACTCGTTGAGTTGCATAAAGTTTATGAATTTGAAATATTTTCCACATCAAATTCAAATCCTTTCCAATCCCTTTTCTTTTCTTTAAAAGGAAGAAGTCTTATTATCTTCACTCTAGGGTTTCGTGATGAAATGAATTTGAATTCGTGGAACCAAATGCAAAGATGAAAGTTTGGGAGAGTCCTTTCATTGCCTCTCATTCAACTTTCAAAAAGTTTCAAATTCCACTCAATTTCACACAATCAATCACACGACAATTAAACAAACACTCTAAATTATTTATTTAATATAACATTCCAAAATTTAGAATTTTGGGATGTCACAATAGTGATTCTGAAAGAAAACGTTTTACGGAAGAGTTTTGTAGGAATGGAAGAATTTATCTTGTCAAATCTTCTTGTTAGTAACAATACTTAAAGTATAAATGGATTACAATGGTGAGTGTTCTATATATATAACAGATGAGTAACAAAACTATTTTGAAAAGATTTCAAACAGGATGTACATAAGATAAAACCAAAAGGTTTTGTTAGGAATACCAGAATGACATAAATATTTCAAGCCATGTGTATG
The DNA here is from genome assembly GCF_002575655.3 of Aegilops tauschii subsp. strangulata. Lineage (NCBI taxonomy): Eukaryota > Viridiplantae > Streptophyta > Magnoliopsida > Poales > Poaceae > Aegilops > Aegilops tauschii. Next base: position 140,385,704 of record NC_053037.3, read on the forward strand.
ATTTGAAATAAAGTATCAAGTAGATAGAATCTGATGAAGTAATTGGAGAATTTAAACTTTATCAATAATCTTGTGGATACAAGAAGTTTAGTGGGAGCTCTATGGCATATCTGATCTTACATATGTATGACATATCACTTTATCAGAAATAATATAAAGTATATTAGCACAAAAGATTAAAATCATGTAGGACTTAGAATTATTGGATGAAAATCTATAACGATAGATTAAAACATTTGATTGTGCTAAGACATGAGCTGTGACAAAAGTTTTAAAGAAGTTCAAAAGAACAAAATATTTTCTCAAAATGTCACATAGCATAGCATTGTGCAGAAATCAATATTGAAAAACAATTGATGAGCGTGCGTGGATGAATAGAGTTCAATTTGCTTCAGAGATTGAATTCATCGCGTGTGCTATCAAATGTACAAAGCAATATGTTTCGTATAAACTACTCCCTCCGTCCGAAAATACTTGTTGTCAAAATGGACAAAAAGGGATGTATCTAGAACTAAAATACATCTAGATACACCCCCTTTTGTTCATTTTGATGGCAAGTATTTCCGAACGGAGGGAGTAATTGTTAGTAGTAAGTACTATAGTGATCCTAGAGAGGTTCACTAGGGTGATTGCTTAAAGATTAAGTACCTCAGTTGGACGAAAGGTTTTGCTTCTTGTCCATGGAGGAGATGAAGAGGTTGTTGTAAATAGTTACACAAATTGTTTGTTGTAAAGGTTACACAAGACAACTTCATGACTAATATAAATAAACTATCGGGGTATAAGTTTTGAAACAGTTTCAGAAAATGAACATAAATGTGGATTTTATAAATGATATAGATTGAGGCTTGAGAAGTTTTCAATAGAATATAATCTGGATCAACAAAAGATTATTGATAGACTATGGTGTAGTTCCAAATGAAAATGGACTATATGGAGATATAGTGTTACTATAAAATGAACTATATAGACATATATTATTACAATTAATGTAACATAAGAATTACATAGAAAAATTAGATATTACCGACACGAATAACATTAAGATTTGAAGAGTATCAGATTCGGTGACGAAGGCTCTAACAGTAGCAAAGCATGAGCAACACCAGATAGCCATGGATGTTAGAAAAACATGCAACATGATTATTGACTCTAGTGCAAGTGGGAGATTGTTGGAAATATTCCCTAGTGGCAATAATATTTCTATTATTATATTTGTGTATTCATAATTAAGAGTTTATATTCTATGCTATAACAGCTATGATCCTGGAATATGCACGTGTGGAATGATAAACTGTTAAATAAAAGGTTCCTAGTGTTGCCTCTAGGACTAGCTCAAGTGTTGTTGGTGATCATGTTTTCCGGATCTTAGGGTAATGTTAAGTATAAATGATGGTCCTAAAACAACATTGAGATTATGACCTTGGAAGAACGATCATATTGAATCGACCCAAACTTGTCTGTTATGAATTGAGTTTATATCGTCTGTAATCAGTTGTAATAACACAGAGTGTTAACATGTCATTTTGCTCCTTAGACCAAGAGAGTATCGTAGTCACTTCTTACCGTACGTTGGGATTTGGGGTTGCTCCAACGTCACCTGTAACACAGTGATCATAACAACAACTTCCAGGTTCATCGGAAAGTTTGACAAGGGACTAGATGGCTCGAGTGTGGGATTTTCTCCTCCGACGATGGAGAGATATTCTTAGTGCCCTCTCGGTGTGACGACATCCATCATCGTCTGGACAAACACAGGTGACTATGTGATGGGGATGCCAGAACACAACAATGAGAAAGAAGAACAAAACCAGTAACGAGGATAACGGTATAGTAAACATGTGATGACTCGGGAGAATACCGATGCATCCCGGGTTTTGTGAAGTATCGCAAAGCAAAGGGAACATCACATGATAAATAAATGTTCACTCGAATATCATTCATGTGCTCATAGGGATCGATATGGACGTCCACCGTTCCGCTATCGGTCATTGAACAAACGGTTCCGTTCATGTCTATGAGTTAACCGAACCTACGGGGTCACAAGCTTAAGGCAATCACGATCTACTGAGTGTTAGTAGGACGGGAGCGATGAGAATATATTTGTGGAATTGTTTCATAAATATTCGAAATAGTTTCGAGAGGATCTGAAAGCGTTTCGGGGTCACCGGAAGGGTACCGCATGTTTCTAGAAATGTTCTGGTGCGAGGACACTTTGACTGGGCCAAGGGGTAAGGCCCACAAGGCTTTAGGTTGGTGCAAAAGGGGTTTTGCGGAGGTCAGGGACCCGAGGCCGAGGTCCGTGGCATTTCCCGAAACGCAAGGAACCTTGGCGTATCGTGTTGGAAACCGAGGAGGACTCTTTCTTGTGTTCCAAGCCGACTTCGGGGACGCCCTCTCCCCAAGTTACGACCCCAAGGCTCAACATATAAATAGAGGGGCAGAGCTGGCCCCTAGGGCACAAGTTTTTGGAGCCTCCTCTAGTTCTCTCTAGTTCTAGGCCCAGTTGATCATAGTTGATCTAATTAGAGCTTGACCTAGACCCTCTAATCCTCACAATTAGAAGCCCAGTGTTGTTCTAATCTCCTCCCTCTAATTCTCCGGCATGATTAGCTCTGGACGGTGAAGCGCGTCGTGAAGGTTGCACGCTTGCAACCAATTAGAGGGGACATGCTTTTGGTCTTCAATTCGATGGAATGTTCGTGGGCGGTTCGCGGGATCGTTCATCGATGGTTCGAGGGACTCCTAGTACGATCTACACCGACACGTTCTTGTTCCACTGCAACTCGGTGACGGTAATGATCGTGATCCCAACCCTTAGTGCATCTTCATATTGATCTTGGGTGTGCGTAGGTGCGATTCTTTTTGTTTTCTACTATGTTTCCCAATAGTCACATCACAAATATATGGTTGTAAGCATTAATTTCTTCATACCCATGCCTATTTTATTATACGTGTTTTCAGTGTCAGCTTGATTTACGATCCAGTCAAAAGCTGGAATTAATTCTTCAGCAAAATCTTGTTTGAGACCCTAGCTTAAAGGGCACCGTCCTCCCATGGATTCAATAACTCAAGTTCACCTCTCGGGAAAAAGACGAAAATCTTTTCTGCTCCTTTTATGGATCACCAAAGGAAGTAATCAATAAGAACAACTGATACACCTCCATCATAAAATTTTAGGTCTCATTCTCTAGAAAAGCCATCATACATCAACAAAGAAGCCTAAGTATTACATACACAACAATCAAATATAGGATCAATACGATTGAAATTTAGTGCTTCTGGAAACCCTGCCATGGCAACAACAATTACGGCCATGGCATCCATGGAGGGAAAAATTGCTGCCATGACACCACTTTCTGCCGCTCTAATCCTATCACCCTCCCACGATAACTGCAACAGCTGCTTGGCCCTCCCAAGCGAACCTGACCAACGAGGCCGATGGGCTGAACCGTATGGCACGGAGCAAGAAAATGGAAAATGAGGCACCATCACATCAACACACCGCCCCGAGAAGAAGCAAGCACACATCTCAAGCTACAACTCACAAAACCTGCAACCACAATGAATTGATCCATGCCATGCACTTTAGAAGGCACCTACCTCGGGCACAGCCTCCATGGCACTGCCCTCTTCGTTGTGCAGAAGACGCTACACCGACCCACCCTCACACCAAAGAAATTCCACCTCGGGTGCCAAGCCAGCGCACGACCAACTTATAGGAAAAGACTATCGTCTTAAGGAAATGACTAAACACGATCGAAAGGAAAGCATGTGCTGCCTGGATACGCGGACCAGGCTCACGCGCGTCCCTGGGTAGAACACAACATTGCTTTTCTGGACGTGTGTACCCAGCTCGCGAGGCTAGGCATGTGAGGCGCAGCCAGCCAAGCGCCAACGCAGGCCCGTTGGTGCGATCAACCCGATACGACGAGGGGCACGGCGCATACCCAGCCTGATCGCACCGAACGGGCTCGTCTGGTGCGACCACACTCGAGCGCGCGGTCGTGCCACATGCCCGCCTGGAGCGACCTGACCAAACCAAGTGACTTACAGGTGGGTCAGACAAGGCTCTCGCGCGTGCACAGGGGCGCGCGCCACCCAATGATGGTGGCCCCGGGCACTCCAAGCGGTCCACCCTTCATGGACCTCCCAGCCGGGTCGCCCGGGCATGCGTCGTCCAGGAAGATTAGACGACATGGACCGTCCCAAAAGGCTCCGACATGGCGCGAATGGACGAACCCAAGACACCAATAGAAGGGGTCGGCTAGGGCGTCGCATCCGAGTGCATGCGCAACAAAGGGCTTCCAATGATGGTGGCCCTGCGCGCCCCAACGGTCCACCCGTCATATACCGCCTAGCCGGGCTGCCCGGGTCCGAGCCGTCCGAGCAGATCGGCGGCTCGGAGCACCCCCGAGAGGCCCCCGAGGCACGCCAGCTGGAAATCGACGGCTCGAAGGGCACTCTCGCCCGTGAAGTGCCCAGGGAGACATGTACTCCGTCATCCTTTATAGGAGTAATATCACTACCTCACCTAGGTCTTAAAAAGTTCATCCACATGACTAGAAAGTGGTTCCCTTGTAAGATAGGTTAGTATAAATAACATTCAAACCTAAGCAAGTCTTGTTGTAACATAATAGAAAAGATACCACACAATTCTAGAGCTCCCACGTAGTTATTGTCCATTGTTGAGTGGTGGATAAGTGTAGCTACTTGTGCAGGTGGAGCTCAATCTTAACCTATTTCTGCTAAACTGCAGGTATATCAAACAGTACATTTGAAACAAATGCATCCAATATGCCTATGAGATCTGATGGGGGATGGTTAGATTTTATGGGTCTTGTCCCACTAAATCTTGTACCTCGACCTAGTTGAAATGTTAAAATCTCAAGGGCCTATTTGAGTCGCATGAAAGTGTGTTCGTTTAGTACCATATTGCTAGTGAAGTGGAAGAATCACCAACATAAAAGGTGAATTGTTCTGCTACTCTTTGTAGCATGAGAAAAGAGAGCAATGACATAAAAGGCGAATTGTTCACGCAGTAAGACACATAAAAGGTGAATTCTCATGCCATGCCAAGCAACGTGCGCGCGGCATGGCGCGTTCCGTGAATCGAGTTTGAGTTCGAGCTAATGTTATGTGTCTTACTGGAAGAACTAATTTTTTGCATGGCAGTACTCAAGTTCGTTGTGGACACGTTTTGTACTTTCAGAGAGTTCTTCCACTACATGTCAGTTGCATCTTTCACTCTCTGAACACGTCCCCTCTATGTAGACGAGATACAGAGGAGAGAGGCAACGCCTAGCAGAACACACACACTTGTCGAGTTCTCTCTATGATGAGTTGCTTCTCCGGTGATCCCATCCAAACTATTGCGTGCACAACCATCCGAGAGAGCAGGCCTCTGAACCCTTGAGAACCTGCATCGGGTGAGGGGTGATAAAGTTATTTTGGGGAGCTTTACTCGCGCAAGTTCGACTATATAGTTGATGTTCGTCCCCCTAGTTCGACTACTTGCTCTACGGTGGACGACCACCTTGTCTTCACCATCATGGCCGAACATGCTGCTGCACCGCAGTTTTCGGTGCCCTCGTAAGATCTTACCCTCTCTCATCACATTTGCGTTTGATCCATACGCCCGTAGTAATCTTGTTATCATGCATTCATGCTAATCTAAATTTAAGCTTAATCAAAATCTTTCTAATTTCATAACATATTTCTAGTATAGTAAGTATGTGCTTTGTATGCACTTGATCTAGTATCATCTTACCATGATTAAAGATGCTCTGTAAGAGCATCTACAGTCGGGCGTCTCAAACCCGCCTCAGACGTCCGGCCGGGCTGCCCGATCACCAACCGGTCACGTTTTTTCGACCCAGGCGGGTGCCTCAAACATGCCTCAAACGCTCGAGCTGACCGGAACCCCCCATATCCAGCTCAAATATAGGGCGGATATGGGGGCGCCCTGGCGCGCCCGGGCACGCCCGCCACATCGGACTGACGAGGAGGTCCCACGCGGAAACGCCCTAAAACCCGGCGGTCCGAAGCTCTTCTCCTCCGTCGTACCGCCAGCTCTGGCGGGCCGCGTAGTGCATTGCTCGCCTAGTTAAGTCAACTGCCGGCACCGAAACCCTACCATCAGTCCACATTTTTCTCCTCCTGTCCGCCGTCGCCGCCGCTTTCCACTCCACCCGTCCGCCTAGTAGCCATGCCCCACGCCGCCGGGTGAGGAGCGAGGCATTTCTTACGCCAGAGCGCCGGCTCGAGCTCCTTGAGCAGATCCAGGCTAGGCGCGAAGCCCGGATCACCGCGGGGCTACCTCCGGATGCACTGGATCCGGAGGAGGAGTTGGAGGACTTTGAGGAGGAGGGGGATGAGCTGGAGGAGGAGGAGGGGGATGAGCTGGAGGAGGAGGATGTGTGGGAGGCTAGCGACGCGGATTTGCAGTTGGAGCAGCAGGCCATCCTCGATTCCCTCTGGTCGGAGTCGGCTGCGGAGGCAAGACGCCATCGCCGGTAGGAGATGGAGGCGCAAGAGGCCGCGGAGGAGGCGGAGATGTGCGCCTACATGTATGAGGTCGAGCAGGAGGAGGATGAGCCGGAGCCCTCCTACCCGCCCGTCCAGCCGGCGCCTGACACCGTCGTCGTGGACATCTCCAACGACGAAGAATAGCTAGGGTAGTACGTAGGTGTAGTACGTAAGATTTTTTTTGCATGTTTTGTATGGATCTAAGGAATGAAATATAAGATAGGGGAATACAAATTGACTAATTTGAGGCGTATCTGGTCAGTACCCGTGGATGCGTCCGGGCGCGTCTGTGGGTGTTTGAAAGCCGGATTTGCAAAGTCCGGCTATGGGGCTCTAAATCACATTCTTTCGCAAGGATCAAATGCGGCTTCGGTTGCCTCAACGGTGTCTTCAGTCTTTTTCCACGAGCTACGAGCTTACATTATGCCCGCTGCCGAAACGAAAATCTAGCTAGCTGCTGTATCTCAAGGCATATGCTGCAGGCTACACCTACACGAGCATATTCTCCGACGTGCCTAAACAGCAAAGTAATCGCAAATTAAGCACCTACCATAAACCGGTGCCAAATCCAATCAATCACGCACGTTCATAGCGGACGTGCGCCGCGAATTTCTGCAAGCTTCAGGCCGCCGACTAGCTAGCAAGCTGTGACAGCAACCAGAAGACACCGATATACAGCTCCGTCATTTGCTAGCTGATCACGCGGCTGAGCTGGCATGATCATATCTATCGATGATACGGTTTTCCTACTACTCCCTCCGTCTGAGAATACTTGTTAGAGAAATAGATAAAAATGAATGTATCTACAACTAAAATACGTTTAGATACACCTATTTCTTCAACAAATATTTCTGGACGAAGGAATTAGTATATTGCTGCAATCTATGCCTAGCTTGATTGCCTTGCACGTAGGCACGCACACACCTACACGGCTGTGGCTGTGGTCAGCATCGGGTGACCAGGTGTGATGGGATTCCTCGAGATATTCCTCCAGCACAATGAGGCGAGAGCGGCGCGCGGCGCGGAACAGTTGCGGCGGCCGGATGGATCATGGATACGTGTCCGTCCAATCCGGGGAAGCCGAGCTGTGCAGCAGCAAACGCGCCGTCTCTTTGATCGGCCTGAACCACGTCGTGCCAACGAGTCTCTCCAATCACAAAGAGGAAGTTCCTGATTTGATTTGATTACCCCACAATATTCCAGTTCCTGGTAAGACATCAAAATATGAAATGTTCCTCACTCCAGTTATTATGCCGTACAAGTTACTTCTGTTAACTGGCTGGTTACTACGAAAAGCTCCTTTGATGCATGGCGTCTAGTGGTATGCTTATCTGCACCTCTCCTTTGCATGTGGATCGCTGAAGCGCATTTATGAACCAGTGTATACCAACGTAGCCGTTCTTTTGCAGGAGTAGTATATCACGGGTAAGACGCGTGGTTTGGTACTGGATTCGTTCACTAGCAGTAGCAAATGTTCCACGATCCATCCCCTTAGTATGACGAATTCTAGCACTGATAGTAACTTGGACCAAACCTGGTACACATGTTGAGAACATGTACCGAATCGGTGGGTGTGTCCACTGCCCCGGCCAAATGCCTGCCAACTAGTCTGGCCCCACACGTTATGTCCCACTCATTCCGACCACATAAATTTCTTGCAAATTCAAGAAATTTAATTAGTTCATGATAAGAAGTCATTTGACTAATTATTTTTATAGTAGCTCCGACCGTTATAAAATGACTGATCGCTGGACGGCGCATTTAAAGCCACCCTGAGTACATGCACTGCATGCTAAACATGATTAGCCAGTGCTTTTAGCTCTTCGACTGGATGAACCAAAAAGTTTGATTTATTAGCCAGCGCTCGAGCCAGCCCCACTGTCATGAGCTAGGAGCATTCTGTGTGTAATAATTTGTTTTGACCAGTCAGTTCCTTATGTGTAATAATTTGATTTTCTAATTGTCGGCAAGGAACTTTCTGGGTTAATGCCCAAAAACTATTCAGAAGCATGATGTACCAAAACAATAAAGTACCTCATCTGTTATACTCATCAACCTTCACAAATCTATAGAAAAAACGATCAATTGTTAACTCACCGCACATCCGCAAACCAACTCTTGCATGCATTTGACTCTGCTTGACGTTTAGACGACTTCTAGGAAAACGTATCCCAAATCAAATTTCCCATGAGTACAAATTGTAAAATTCGTAAGCCTCGTTTAACAAATCAAGGGACAACCCAATCTTAGGGTTTATTACAACGCCTTCTTTCTTTTCTGTGAATCCTCTGATTGTCAATTCCAATGCGCTTTTCATATCTGCACCCCGCTCTCTCTCAACATCTCCATCGGACAACCTAACCTTGAAAAAAAATTACATAGAGCGATAGCCAAAAAATTATATAGAGTACACGGGACGCATATCACTAGAAAAAACATATAATCATTTTTTATCCACATCTAGTTTGGTGGGCTGCCAAAATCGTGGCCCAGCATTATCACAAATATCAATCAGTTCATAAAAACCAACAAGGACCATGAACTCCACATGAGCAAGACATTCCACTTAGATATTTTCCTACTAACAAGGCCCAATTACGCACTCAAATTTATACATTACAGATCACGTATGGGTTTTTTAACAAAAAAAATTCCTAGGGGACTTAAGTACAATTTTTTTGCTACTAGCAAGGCCCAATTACGCAATCACTGTTATGCGATTGTTAACAAATACACACTTACCAATTAGTACAAAAAATTGTTATATTATTTTCTAAACAACTAACTGTTGCGCATAAATCTGTCATATACACGATTGTGTTGTGTACTGACCTTCGTTTCCAAGTGGATGTTGCTTCGACATAAGCATTATGCACAGGAACCTCGCAAGATCCAGCTTCAAAACTCTCCGCAGGCTCCCGGTGTGGGTTGTTGATGGATACATCTATTCCAACCTCCCTCGTTCCTTCATGTTCTGCACAATCTGCATCTTGCTCATCAAGGGATAACACAGTATCCACACGGTGGCAAGCCCTTGACGATCCTGATGAACAATTTGATGGCGCGCGCATTACATCTCGTAATCTTTGCGCGGTGGGGGAGCACTCAGGTATCAAGCTACCTGTCGATCTAAAGATGAAAAAAAGAAATCAGGATAAAGGAGAACAAAACAAACCAAGATCAAAGAAGTTTTGAACACTTCACCTTAGCTGCCCCTCCATGTCGACGAAATCCATTCCTCATGCGTGAAGGAGACAAACTGGATGTATCCCCGAGCTAGCAGATGTTTGTAATTTTTTTATGCGCTCGCCGATATTTTGGCATAATAATCTCTGTGGAACGAATGGGTCCCAACTAAAACTGCACGCCCCGAAACATGTACCAGGTCCTGATTGGGCCATATCACAGTTCGCATGCAAGCGGACATGTGCCGGGTTTCGCATCGGGTCTGGGCAAACATGGAACAAGTAACCGAGGTAGGCTGACGCATGCCTCGCCATACGTGGCCGTAACTTCAGTTAAACGTACCTCCTCCATGCAGTATATGCCGCACATATTGCTAATATATAAGAGCATGGGGCCCATTGGACCAATCATGATGCATGCAGTGCACGGCATGGATAAAGTGCACCAATGTCGTCGTGCACTGAAAGTGCGCTCCGTTGATTACTAGCTCTTTTCAAATGTCACAGTCCAAAGACTAACCGCGACCCTATCCTGAAATGTAGTGGCGGAGCCAAGGCGGGGCGCAGCAGGGGCCTGCCCCTCCCCCCCCTAACGATCGACAATTTTGTTAGAAGCTACGAAATGTAACACTGAGAGGCGGTCACCCTACCGGAGGCGCACAAGCATGCCATATTAGGGGGCCAGCAATCCCATTGAGAAGGACCCTAGAGGAAAAAGTGTCGAGAAGGGTGGTGATCCAATCCCACAAGCGGTTCGGGAAGCCCCTATGTCGGAGAAGATCCAGAATGAACTCCCCACGCACAGAGTCGAAGGCTTTCCAGATGTCAAGCTTCAAGAGGAGTGACGGAGTCTTGTTTCCATGCAGCTGTCGAGCGAGATTTCTGACGTACATGAAGTTATCGTGAATGCTCCTCTTTTTGATGAAAGCACTTTGCATGTTGGAAGCCAGATTGTTCGTGAGAGGCCCAAGCTGAATAGTGAGCACATTGGCGATGATCTTGGCGATACCGTGGATGAGACTAATTGGGCGATATCGGCTATCACCTCCGCCTCTCAGTGGTCGATAGGCGGAGTTGAACCAATGGAAGTTTGCCGAATGAAGGTTGTCGAATTGGTGGATAACTCTCATGACATCACCTTTTATTATGTGCCAATTTTTTCTTGAAGAAGTAGCCGGTGAACCCATCCAGCCTCGGAGCCTTGTCGCCTAGCATTTGGTCAATGTCAGTCATGACTTCCTCCTCTGTGCTGGCATCATCAATGCCGATGCCAGCCATGCCGACAAAGCCAAACTCCACGCTCTCCCAATTGAGGTCCAGCGGCCTAGGTGGCCGTGCTCATAAAAGATTTTCTCGGTGAGGTTGTGGTCAGTGACCCATCCATTTCCTCGATTTAAGCGGTGGATGTGATTTTTCCTTGGTCTTGCTTTGACCCTTTGGTGAAAAAACTTAGTGTTGGCGTTGCCCTCTCTGATGTTGGCTATGCAAGCAAATTGCTTTTTTTTTCTTGCTCTTTCCACCACATCCAAACTAACTACTTGGCGCTTGAGCCTATTCCGAAGGTCGTGCTCCTCCGTCGATAGATGGCGGGTTTCCTAAGCGATGTTGAGAATGACAATGAGGGTCGCATGGAAGTGCACCTTAGCCTTAGAGAAAAGCTTTCTACTCCATTTTGTGAGCTCCAGCCCCGTTTTCTGAGCTTGTGAAATAACCTTTGGCACCGCTCTTCATAAACGTTGTTCTCATCCCAAGCCTTTTGCACAATCTCTGTGAAGCCCGGAATGCTGCTCCAAAAATTCTCAAATTTGAAACACCTCGGTCTTTTTGGTCCCCTGCTATCCGCCGGAAGGAGCGGAAAGTGATCTGATAACGAAGAGGAGATGTCATGGAGCACATGGGAGTTGAACCGCATATCCCACTCGACATTGTTGAAAAAAGAGTCGAGCTTACAGAGGGTAGGATTCAGTCTCTCGTTGCTCCAGGTGAAGCTGTGGTTTTGAAGTATCTCTTTAAGCTCGCATGTGTCAAGTGTGGCACAGAAATGATTGACGCGGCTACGATTTATGTTTTCTTGTCTCTAGCCCGGTAGATTTGGTTGAAATCACATAGAGCTCATTGAAGTTATTCTTCCTAGTGGAGGCGGTAGGCCCATAAACACAAGTGATCAGTTTAAAACCATGACCATCGCCGAGAGGCAAAACTCTGTTGCGGATATGTCGGTGACATGGACAGAGCATCGTCTCAAAGCATTAGGATACCCACGGGTTCCGATTGCCGGCCTCTGGGCAAAGCTGCGAAGTTTTAGATATTGTTATATTATATATGTCACGGACTTGATGTTAAATATTTGCCTAAATACAAACTGAATGCTACCATAGTAACTGTCAAATGCCAAATGTGACTTATAGTCTTCAGCCACTAGAGGAAGATGATCTTTTCGCAAGCAACTTAATGGTCAACAAGCGGTACGTTGACAGTAATCTGGAAGCCCTACAAAGTTTCCATTGCACATTCAGGATGAGAAACATCTGCATGACATATTCTGGGAATAGAGGATCCCATCCAACACAAAAGCCCCAGCCACCGTCTGCTGTCGGTCACCTGCGGCTTCAAGCAGAAATCTTGAAAACAACTGTGAAGACTCATGATTTGGAACACAGAGCAATATCTGTACCATACGAAGTGTTGTCATTTGTTCTATACAGCATCATGCAGGAGCTTATTCAGAATTGGCACTGTCAAAATGTTTTTTTTGAAAACGGGCAAAAGATTTGCCACGTATATTAATTAAGAGAGAATAGAGTTTGTGTTACAAACACCCCTTAACAATACACGGAAGAATCACTCTCCCGGCATGATGGACCCTAGCTTCTTAGCTCCGGCGGCGACCCAAAATGATGCCTCCCTTTTGATGTTGTCGAGAAGAACCGTAGGCGGAGCTGCCATGTTGCGGAATACACGAGCGTTTCGCTCGTTCCAGATCGTCCATGTAGTGAGCATGGTGAGCGAGGCCATGGCCTTCCGGTTGGGGACGCAAGCATCAGTCAACCCAAGCCACCATTCTAAGGTGGAATGCCTCAGGGGCCAAGTAGAGGTGTCAATGTGAATGAGTTGCAGCCACGCCTTGACCAAGCCCCATAGGCGAATGGTGAAACGACATTTGAAGAAGAGATGGTCAACCGATTCATTCTCACGCATGCATAAGGGGCATGAGCCACAGTTAGGCCAACCGCGCTTGGCCAAACGATCCGCAGTCCAGACTCTATTTTAGATGGCCAGCCAAGCAAAGAACTTGACCTTGGGTGGAGCCCAAAATTTCCACACTGCATGCTCCAAGGAAGAGCGAATGAGGCCGAGAAATTGCGCTTTGTAGGCGGACTCCGCCGTGTAGAGGCCACTAGTAGAATGCTTCCAAACAATGTCGTCGTCAATATCCTCCTGTAGGTGAAAATCCCGGATGGTGGCCCAAAGCTCGAGAAATTGTCTGAAGTGCTCTATAGAAAAATCGGACGTCATCTTGATCTTTTTAACCCAAGCGCCATCCTTTAGTGCTTCCCGCACCTTCCAATTCTTCCTCGTTGACGCCGCGTAGATGAGAGGGGCCAAATCCATGGGTTTGCGGTTGTGCACCCACGGAGAGTCCCAAAAGGGGGTGCGCGCGCCATTTCCCACAATAATAGTTGAGGAGGCATAGAAGAAGTTGTAGTCTGCGTTATCGCACGGGTTGCCCATGCCAACCCACATCTTAGTTGGCTCCTTCCACTCAAACCAAATCCAACGAATCCTCAGTGCCCTAGCAAATTTCTCCGTGTTTAGCACTCCAAGACCCCCATTAGCAATTGGGCGGCAAACGGTGTCCCAATTAACCTTGCATTTGACCCCGGTGGTCTTGTCTGTTCCCTCCCAAAGGAACGCTCGCTCAAGCTTGTTGAGATTTTTGAGGGTGCTTGTGGGGAGGACGAGCGTAGTGATGAAGTATATGGCTTGGGAGGCAAGCACCGACTTGACCAAGGCGGTGCGTCCCATAGACGTGATGTTTTGCCCGTCCCAAGGGACCAACTTTGCCGCCGCCTTATCCTCCAAGAACTGAAAGTCCACCTTCCTGAGCCGCCACACAGAGAGCGGGAGGCCTAAGTATTTCATGGGGAAGGATCCGCGCACCGCCGGAAGGTTTTGAAGGATGTCCGACAGGTTGATGTGCCCACAACGGATTGGGATGACTGAGCTCTTGTGAAAGTTGGTGGCTAGACCGGTGACATCGCCAAAAAGACGAAGGATGTTGGAGAGGTGGTCAATATCGTGCTTGATGGGTGCCATGAAGACCGTCGCGTCGTGGGCATAAAGGGAGGTTCGTAAAAGAACCCCACGGCCACGGATTTTATGAAATAGCCCTGTAGTTGCCGCCATCTCAAGAATTCTTTGGAGTGGGTCGATCGCGAGCACAAATAGCAAGGGGGATATAGGGTCCCCCTGTCGGAGACCCTGGCCATGGATGATGGGGCTGCCAGCGACGCCGTTAAGAAGAATCCGCGAGGAAGAGGTGCCCTCCCAAAACATCATGGCAGCCAAGGGACTCCAGTATTATGCCATTACAAACAAGATGCTTATGCTTCTGCTGCAGCGCTCTCCAATGTACATGCACCTGAAAAACCTGGGCTCTAGACTATAGGTACAGAAAGAAAGGAAGAAAGAAAACAGCAGAGAGCAGAGGAAGGACAAGTCAAGGAAACAAAAAGCACACCACTACAATACCACTAGTCCACTACCACAACGACATCAGCATCAATCTAGAATCTACACTGCCGATCACCCGAAACAAGCGCGGGGCACCGGCATGTCTTGGGATGGAGCTATACTGCCCGCGAGGATCAGTGGCGCAGCTCCAATTTGAGTCCGCCACAAGATGAAGAATTCAGTAAGCAACTGCAACTACTCCTGGGCATTTTTATCCCCTAGCATGCCGCGTCCCGGAAGAATTCTGCGGGCACTGAAGTTGGGCATTGCTTTTTCCCGACAAATTTGTACTGAGGAAAGAATGGTGTAGAGGAGGTCAGCATCAGCATAAGCTTTGCCTAATAACTGAAGAAATTTGGTGGCATAATATTGGCTGAGATCGGTTACCTTATGTTGGCTGTACTTTTCTCTGATTGCAGGAAGATTACTCCCAGGACCAACGCTGAAAAGGCGGTGCAGCGCCTTCACACAATCGCAGAGCTCCGATGGCTTGTACTGTGTGTAGTGGGCAAGGGTGGAGTTCTGATTCCAGTTCACAATGGGAAGTAGTACATGTTAGCTCAAGCAAGCAACGTTTTGATACTGCAAAGATTTGTGAAAGCTGCACTTACCCAGGGGTGTTTTGCTGGCTGCAGTATGAACTTCGACAAGAAAATTGCGGAGGCCGCAACAAGTGAAGGAGGGTAAGCAAGTAGACTGTACTCAAGCAGTGATAGCTCAGCAACATAATTGGCTAGGAACTCAAGATGCAAAGGTGGATCCTGTAGAAACGAAAGTAATCAGTAAAATGCTACAAAATATGGAATTGCAGAAAGCAAGCAGAAGCTGATCAAGAGAGCTATACCTCATCACAGACTTGTGCAGCCCGGACAAATCTCCTATGGTAAGCAAGAAATAGAGAAAGTGAGATTCAGTTGGTGTGAAGCCATGAAATTTGCCAATGCATGAAGGAGAGCAAAACCTTAAAAAGCACTTTGCTGTAGGCGCGGTCATCTCAAACTTCAGGTAATTGAGGACGGAAGCTTCCATATCCAGAACCTGTTTATCTATGAATTAGAGAATGGCAGAGACAAAGTGACAAACACTGAACGATCTGATGCAATATATCACTAACCTCATCCTTGAAGTATGTATTGTCAGTGATGTAGCAGAATTCTTCTACCTGGGGTGCACAAATCTCCTCATATTTACTGAAAATCGAAGAACAAAATTAGTACGCTAACAATGAAATGCCAATCAAGAGTAAATGAAAATAAAATAAAAAATGAAGTGGCTGGATCTTAATATCTTACGCAGCTATAAGCATGCAAGCGACACCAAGTAATTGCAGCCTTTGCCGATTGATCTCGTTGCCGGAAAGGTAACGGTCAATATAGTTGACTGTCAGGTATAAGGTATCAGGAACAAGACGATATTCTTCAGCAACCTGCACGAAGTAACGCATTAATATAATGAAAAAGAGTGACCTCCAGGCTTATAAACTGTTACTAAATTTGCTTTGTCAGCTGGAAAAGCTTACTTCCACAAGCCAGTCAATCAGGATAGCCCTCATGCTTGGGTTCACATCCTTCTGAATTGTTTCCAGAAAATCAGTTGATGGTCTTTTCCTCGTCTGTTGAGAAATAAATAAAGCATTACAACAAAATATAGACATGTAGTATACATCTACTTTTTGTTGATCAAGTTCACATCCATTTTTATTGAACTTAATTTAGTTCATTGAGGAGAACATTACTCCATTACGACTTCAAGGGTATCATACTACAACAGGGCTACTCCATCCTGCATGAATTCCTCTATCATACACCACCTAACATTATTTTAACACTACCTTTTGACATCCTAACATCAATTTGTGAAAAATGTAACACATATTATATGGTGTTTGTACTGACAATAGCTTTGGTTTATAATTTCTTCAGAGGCTGGTTTAATCGTTTATGTGAATTTGATCTTAGAAAATGTTATTGTAGTGTCTATGATTGATGTTTTCGGCAACTGACAACAAGCATTTGGCATTTGCTACTAGTTCTTTCGACACATTCCTGGTAATTGACAATAAGGTCTATGATGACACCGACAGACCTCTAGACCACAAGCTGAGAAGGGCAAGCAACAATAAGAAACATGCGCAAACTGAAGAAGGTTTTTAAGTCCAATAATCATGTCATCATGTAATGTAGAAGATATACTAATCTGTTCTGATCTAAACATTTGAAGGAGCAGGCTGAAAGAAGATGCTGAAGAAAAGAATGCGCACCTCAGCCTCTCGCAAGTGCATATAGATATCAGAAGCAAGAGTAGCACACAGCTGTGGATCCTCGTAGTTATCATCAACGTCACAAACGTTGTCAATTTCCATTGGGGCAGCAGCATCCTTCTTCCACTTAGCTCCTGCGAAAGAAGAAAGGCACTACATTAATGACAAAAGGTCTAACAAAAGAGTACACTATAAGAGGACACGCCCTAGACATAACTGTCAATGTTCAGAAAGGAAAACAAACCTTCCACAGTTCTATCATCTGAAATGCGCAGGTTTTCATTTGCCCGTCGCTGTAGAGAATCGAGCAATGAGGAGTCACCGTTGTCAATGTACTCGAAATCGGGGCTCTTCATAGAATCGCAACTCGACATAGTCTCGTCAGTGGAAATCGAATCTCCTGAATGTCCAGGAGACACGAAGCTGCTGAAGGGTATAACGGCAGGCACGGCAATCGGCACCACAGTAGGCACCTTACGAGGAGGAACACTCTCCTTCTGTACGGAGCTCTCATGGCGAGATGTGACAGGAGCTGGCTTGGTGAAAGCCGATTTCACAGCCGAGCCACGATTTGCGCTTGCATGCCGAGCACTTGGCAAAGCTCCCTTCTTCACAGGTGCAGCTGAGGTAGCTGAATTCAACCTCTGCATTACAAACTAGAAAAGGTAAATAACCGATTCCAAATCTCTTGCTCTCACGCATGCATCAGTAAGCACAGTTTGAATTACAAATTGTACAAATAACAAACATGGATAATACTAGTATGATAATAGAAAATTCCAGAGTAACTTTATGCTAAACTGTTCTAGGGCAGTGTAAGATTTTAACCATAAACGCTCAGCAAGAATTCTTGCCAGAACATGAGCCAAACTCCTGAAATATGATCCGCAACAGAAAGAGCAGTACTGGTAAAGGCGCAAAATTGAGTGGACATAGCAGCCAGAAACGCACAGAAAAGAGGCATCAAAATTTGGGAAAAGTGGAAGATTAGCAATCGCAGAGTATGTCCCAGAAATGGAAAACAATACAAAGCAAAATCAATTTTAGGAAAAGTGGAAGATGAGAAATCCATGAAATGGAAAACATCACAAGCCAAAATCAACCCAGAAACATTGTAGTTTCAAGAGCACAAAACACGCTGCTGATTGGGTACAAGAGGCAATAAATCGCAGTATGTCCTCTGATACCAGAGAAACTACTAAACGTTTGACATATCGCCCCGAAGGATGGACAACACATCCAAATCTCCGCATCGAGGATTTTCCTATCCGAGGAACAGGGCAATGCACTTGATCCATCCGTAGAGCCCCATGGGCAGAAGCAACAGCAGGAGCGACTGCAACCTGCGCTCGTGCCCTCTACAGGGGTTCCAACCATAGCCATTCAAAATTCAAATTAAACCGGCCCACGATCTCAACCCCAGACGGCAACCATTTCATCCCACAACAACAAACAAACAAAAAAGGCAATCCCTCAGGGGTTCGGATCCGTACCGCATTGCCCGTCGTGACGACCGCGATCTTCCCGCAGCCGGCCCTGCCCGCGGCCGCCGCGGCGACGTTGGTGGTGAGGTTGCCGAGCGCCACGCGCTTCTTGGCCTGCTGCTGCGCGGCCGCGGGGCCCGCCGCCGCCCTGGCGCCCTCCGGCACGGCCGGGCGCTTCGCCGTCGAGGTCGACATCGCCGACGAGAAGCGGCGGGGGGCGGCGGAGTTGCTCGACATCGGGGCGCGGGCGTGAGGGCGGGGGAGGTCGCTCGCTGCCACCACACAACCACCGACCTCGCGGAGCACTCCGTGGACCTCGGGTGGGATTTGTAGGGGGGCAGCGGAGCGGGGGAGGGGAGTGGCGAGGGTTTGGTGTCCCGGCACGACAGACAGAGCCCTGGGGTTTGGGGAGGGCGACGGGGGGAGAAGAAGAGGTGGGGGGAAGGAGGTGGCTATATTAGGAAAAACACCCTGTCCTTTCAAAATAGTTTCCTGCCTGGGGGCTACTTGCCTATTTAGGCTGCCAATTAACTAATCGCTTAAAATTCAAACTGCCCTCTATACTGGACTTGACACGGACTTCTTTTTTCTTTTCGGGTGAAATAATGTATTACTCAATCACAAGGTTCATACAATCAATCACTGCAAACTCCAATGCCTCTGACATGTACCTCAGTACTAGGATTTTAAGTTTTTTTTTGTGGGGAGGATTTTAAGTTTGTTGGGCGGAGTGCCAACGGAAAAAATGTAGCCTGGATTAAACTTACACTGTAGTGGTAGTTACTTAGGGACGTGAAGTGAGATTCACTTTAGCAAGAGAAAATAGCATTACTATATTATCTAAGAAATCGTAGTACTATATAGTTTAGCTCTATTCATACAAAAATTGCACATCGGAAAATGTCGCGCGGATTAGTTCAGGCCAGATTGTGTCACAGCAGAGTTCTTCTTTTGAAACTACTAGTACTACTGTACTGCGTGAGTTAGAGAACCAAGGCCGCTGCTGCCATGCATGTGTTTATTGCCGTTACAGATTGCCCCACGGCTCTCCCATTCAAATTTCGAAATTTGAAATCTGCGTGCGGTGGGGTTGGGGTGGGGGGTTCCTTTTGTCACGGTGCAATATAGGGAAGCGCTCGATGCACAACACTCCTCCTAGTACTAGTACGTGGCATGATATCCAACGCGTCCATCCAAATCCAAAGAAGAAAGAAAAGCGCCCTTCCACATTTTCTTTATTATTTCTTCAAGCAGCGATAACTAATTACGGGATTAGTGTCTAGTGTAGTGGAGGGAAACTGGCGTGTTTGAACCTCCAACAGATCGCGTCCGTCCGTCAGGACGGCAACGGCATGCATCCTGGGGGAGCGTGCGTGCGCTCGAGGTCAGGGGGGAGCGGGTGGGCCCCGTCCGTCGGCTTTGCTTCTCCTCGCGGTTTGAACTTTGAAACGCTGATGCGCGCTGCCCTCCTCCTCACCGGCCACCAACGGGCCGCAAACCGCACGTGCCACCAGCGGGGCTCTGGACTCTGGACGGAGGGCTTTGGGTTTTAAATTTTTTCGAACCGGTAGTCCGAGTTCTGTCCTAGTAGGGCTGGAAAGCATGCAAAGATCTCGGAGTGTGCTGTGCGGGCGAAAAGCCACTGTATGGACTAGGCACTACGGTAACGTCACAGTAGGCAAGGTAGGAGTGGGGCCCGCATCTGTCTGCTGAACTACTGATGCTGCCTCCGGGCTAGCAGGTAGGTCCGTGCCATTTTTGGATCCGGAAGCTAATGCTGATGCCGTTGCTGTCAGTGACCGTTCAGTCATGCCGGCCCGTACTTAGCATTCACGGCTAAGTCAAGCGGGAGCAAACGTGGCTGCACTTCAACATGGCCGGCTCATTAGCCGCAGTGATGCTGCAAATACAGAGAAGCGATTCAAATTAGCCACATCGTGTGGTTTGACCAGCGAGCTCGATCCCGACACTTTTTATTCGCACTCACTCCCTCGGCATCTCGCGCTGCAGGTGAGAGTGAGACCAACCCTGTCGCCGTTGGTCGTGTACGGTTGCACACCGTGGAGGTGGAACCAGCCGGTGCCCCGAGACAGAGCGAGAGTCTGCACAAGGCATGCAAACGGAGAGGAGCGCCCGTCCACTGGTGATGGATCCTCTGAGTTTGAACTTTGAGTTTGAAAAGTGGAGTGTGGTACGTAGATGCCCGCCTACATGTGCTTTGGGGCCAGCCAGGAACTGTTGGTCCGGCGCCTGTCCAGGTCGCTCGGGTCATGCCGTCACGTCCATCCTGACCGGTGGCTGATGGATCATTCGCGGATGGGATGTCGTTCTTCTATTGCTTTATGTGAGCACGGTTTTGCTACAATTGGTGGTGGATTGTGACCGGCATCAAGGAGGTTGTCGGATTTGTGAGGGGAGCCACGCGGGGGAGATGTTTTGAATCCTGGGGATATTCGGTCGATCACCAACATGTACGTATGTGCAAATGGTTAGCCCACTCTAGCACCGCCACCCCAACCTTCCCGATCCAAACCACCACCGCCGCCATCGTTGGTGATGGGGCCGGGGTGGCGGGACGTATCGGCGGCACCTACGGCAGTGAAGACCTCCTCCCTTTATGTGAGCACGGTTTTGCTACAATTGGTGGTGGATTGTGACCGGCATCAAGGAGGTTGTCGGATTTGTGAGGGGAGCCACGCGGGGGAGATGTGTGGGCGCGCGTGTAGACTGGATGTGTGCAGCCACACGTCGGTCTGATCCCGGACATGTGTGTTTGCAGCACGACCTAGTGCATGCGGCTCCGCGACCATGTTGGCAACGACCCCGTCGATGGAGGGCGACGGTCCCGCAACCTTGAGACATGGTCAGTGAGTCTACAAGATGGCTGCAGCAACGGACCGATCTGTTCATCAACTTAGGTCTAAGCGTCCCTCCCTCTCCCATTGACGGAGATCGAAGTAGGTGCGACAGTGAGCAGAAGCGGAGTGGCAAGCAGCTGGTTCTGGCATTTTCTTCACCGTCTTCTGTAGGTCTTTGACTCTCTCAATGCCTAAATCTGGCTAGCGGGGAGTCATCAGTCGGTAGAGAAAGTTCACTACAATCGCCTCCGAGCTAGATCATGCAATGTGTGTGTGTGTGACGTGTCTTTGCTGAAGGTGTTTGCTCGAAGCTCACTTCAAGGATGAATAATCCAAAATTCGACCTTGGTTAGACCTGTCAACATTGAAGGGGGGGATGATCTCTTTTGGAGGATTTGTCTAGGAGTAGATTTTTTTCGTTGTTCAATCACGTGACATAAGGTATGTGGTATGTTTGTGGAGATACTGGTGTGAACATATCCATTTTGGATGGCCACAAGTTTTTTATTTTATTTGTAAGTCGATTTATTCGGCATCAATGCTCGGATTTGCATGACATTATTGAAAAATTAAAAAATGGATGTGTGCATCAACCGGTGTAATGGCCAAAGTTATCTTCCTTTTCTGAAAAAAATAGTCGACCAACGATGGTCTCTCCCTCTCTCTTCCCTCTATAGCGGATTATTGGTTAGCACCTCTAAAAGCATATTCAACCCATTAGGGCATGTACAATGGTTGATAAGATAGTCTTATCTTAAGTTTTGCATGTGATTTAGAGATGACAAAAAACATGTCTACAATGGGTCACCTCTTAGCCTTATCTTCAATAACTAGCTATTCCTAAAAATGTGGCGAGACATACTGTGCTAAGAGATCATCTTGTCTTCTCTTAAATAAGAGAAGACAAGCCTTTTCTTATGATTTCTCTCTCCTCCACCTCATCATCTATCCTACGTGGCATGCCTAAGATAGAACCATTGTACATGCCCTTACTAGACATACCAAGCGGCAAAGCACGTCAAACCATCTCAATCAACAACAAAAATAGGGCATGCCCTCCTTTACCAAGAGTATTAAAAATTTGAAACATTTTTTAGATGAAGGCAAGAGATTTGCCTCGTCTCACACATGGACAGAGTTAAGACATGAAGCGGAAGTGAAAAATACTAAAAGTAATGCCAAGGTGACCAGCAGAAGCAAAAAAAGTATTGAGAAGGTGACTACTCTCGTGAGAACCCAAATGCAAGCGCCCGCAATAACGTTCAAATTGCCACATCGACCTTAATTCATGTGAAGATGATTGTGCGCAAGGTAGATGTTACAATAAAGATCATTACAGTTCTCTCATTCTAAACTTCCAGTGCCACAAGTATGACATTATCTGGTGACTCGGGTTATCCATGTCTGAAGTCCACCAACTTTTAGCTAGCCGAAGATACATGTAGGGGGAGATACATGTAACTCATTGCTTGCTCTGACATGCTTATGCATTCACATGTTCTCATATTCCATCTTTACATGATTGCATACATGTAGGGGGAGCCTATGCATGTTACATGTCTTTCCAAAGCTTTACGTGTTACTCCTCATATCGTTTAGCTAAAGCTTTGATGTATGTTGTCATCAATTACCAAAAAAGGGGAGATTGAAAGCACAAGTGCTCCCTGGGTGGTTTTGGTAATTAATGTCAACATATCTCTTGTTGGACTAATACCTTTACCTAGTGCATTTCAGATCAGTCCAACAATGGCGTGGCAAGGACAAGGGGATGAGGAACCCCTTCAAAATGCTAAGGACAAAGATTGGCAAAAGCTCAAGACTCTTCATTTTCATTTTAGTGATCCAAGATCACATTGAGTCCATAGGAAAGCCAATACTATTAAAAGGGGATGAGGTGTTGCTTAATGGTCTACTTGCTCAAAGTGCTTAGTGATATTGCTCCAAAACCCTCAACCACTTTCCCACTCCAAATATGTCCAAAACCCAAAGTCAAACTTGGCCCCACCGATTTGATCTATCTGGCGCCACCGAGTTTAATTGACATAGCCACTGCCAGATGAAGGAAATATGCCCTAGAGGCAATAATAAAGTTGTTATTTATATTTCCTTATATCATGATAAATGTTTATTATCCATGCTAGAATTGTATTAACCAGAAACTTGATACATGTGTGGATACATAGACAAACACCGTGTCCCTAGTAAGCCTCTACTAGACTAGCTCGTTAATCAAAGATGGTTAAGTTTCCTAACCATAGACATGTGTTGTCATTTGATGAACGGGATCACATAATTAGGAGAATGATGTGATGGACAAGACCCATCCGTTAGCTTAGCATAATGATCGTTAAGTTTTATTGCTATTGCTTTCTTCATGGCATATACATATTTCTTTGACTATGAGATTATGCAACTCCCGGATACCGGAGGAATACCTTGTGTGCTATCAAACGTCACAACGTAACTGGCTGATTATAAAGATGCTCTACAGGTATCTCCGAAGGTGTTTGTTGGGTTGGCATAGATCGAGATTAGGATTTGTCACTCTGAGTATCAGAGAGGTATCTCTGGGCCCTCTCGGTAATGCACATCATAATAAGCCTTGCAAGCAATGTGACTAATGAGTTAGTTACGGGATGATGCATTACGGAACGAGTAAAGAGACTTGCCGGTAACGAGATTAAACTAGGTATGAAGATACCGACGATCGAATCTCGGGCAAGTAACATACCGATGACAAAGGGAATTACGGATGTTGTCATTGCGGTACGACCGATAAAGATCTTCTTAGAATATGTAGGAACCAATATGAGCATCCAGATTCTGCTATTGGTTATTGACTAGAGAGGTGTCTCGGTCATGTCTACATAGTTCTCGAACCCGTAGGGTCCGCACGCTTAACGTTCGATGACGATTTTGTATTATATGAGTTGTGTGTTGTTCGGAGTCCCGGATGAGATCACGGACATGACGAGGAGTCTCTAAATGGTCGAGAGGTAAATATTCATAATAGGACGATAGTATTCGGACACCGGAAGTGTTCCGGGGTACCGGGTATGTATCGGGTCACCGGAAGGGGTTCCGGGCACCCACCCGGCAAAGATATGGGCCTTATTGGGCCAAGGGCGGGGAAGACCAGCCCCTAGTGGGCTGGTGCGCCCCCATATGAGCCGGCCTATGTGGAGAAAGGAAAATGGGAGGAGGAAAGGAAATAGAGGGAATAAGATCCCCCCTCCTTTCCCCTCTCCCCTCTTTCCTTCCCCCCTCCAAAGATAAGGAAAGGGGGAGGCCAAAATGGAGGAGGCCCCCAAGTAGGATTCCTCCTACTTGGGGCACCCCAAGGCTGCTCCCCTCGCCCTCCCACCTATATATACAAGGGGAGGGGCGCCTAGAACACACACCAACAATTGTTAGCCGTGTGCGGCGCCCCCCTCCATAGTTTACGCCTCCGGTCATATTCTCGTAGTGCTTAGGCGATGCCCTCTACGGATCACTTCACCATCACCGTCACCACGCCGTCGTGCTGACGGAACTCTCCCTAGACACATTGCTGGATCAAGAGTTCGAGGGACGTCATCGAGCTGAACGTGTGCAGAACTCGGAGGTGCCGTACGTTCGGTGCTTGATCGGTCGGAACGTGAAGAAGTTCGACTACATCAACCACGTTAACAAACGCTTCCGCTTTCGGTCTATGAGGGTACGTGGACACACTCTCCCCTTCTCGTTGCTATGCATCTCCTAGATATATCTTGCGTGAACATAGGAATTTTTTTGTAATTGCACGCTACGTTCCCCATCAGTGGTATCAGAGCCAGATCTATGCGTAGATGATATGCACGAGTAGAACACAAAGAGTTGTGGGCGATGATAGTCATACTGCTTACCACCAACATCTTATTTTGATTCGGCGGTATTGTTGGATGAAGCGGCCCGGACCAACCTTACATGACCACGTTCATGAGACCAGTTCCACCGACAGACATGCAACTTGTTTTGCATAAAGATGGCTAGCGAGTGTCTATTTCTCCAACTTTAGTTAAATTGAATTTGACTACGGTCGGTCCTTGTTGAAGGTTAAAACAGCAAACTTGATGAAACATCGTTGTGGTTTTGATGCATAGGTAAGAACGGTTCTTATTAGAAGCCCGTAGCAGCCACGTAAAACTTGCAACAACAAAGTAGAGGACGTCTAACTTGTTTTTGTAAGGCATGTTGTGATGTGATATGGTCAAGACATGATGTGGTATACGTTATTGTATGAGATGATCATGTTTTGTAAAAGTTATCGGCAACTGGCAGGAGCCTTATTGGTTGTCTCTTTATTGTATGAAATGCAATCGCCATGTAATTGCTTTACTTTATCACTATGCGTTAGTGATAGTTGTAGAAGCAATAGTTGGCGAGATGACAATGACGCTATGTTGGAAATCAAGGTGTCAAGCCAGTGACGATGGAGATCGTGATGGTGCTTTGGAGATGGAGATCAAAGGCACAAGATGATGATGGCCATATCATGTCACATATTTTGATTTCATGTGATGTTTATCTTTTATGCATCTTATTTTTCTTAGTATGGCGGTAGCATTATAAGATGACCCCTTACTAAAATTTCAAGGTATAAGTGTTCTCCCTGAGTATGCACCATTGCGACAGTTCGTCGTGCCGAGACACCACGTAATGATCGGGTGTGATAAGCTCTACGTTCACATACAATGAGTGCAAGACAGTTTTGCACATGCGGAATACTCGGGTTAAACTTGACGAGCCTAGCATGTACAGACATGGCCTCGGAACACTGGAGACCGAAAGGTCGAACATGAATCATATAGTAGATATGATCAACATAGAGATGTTCACCATTGAAGACTACTCCATCTCACGTGATGATCGGACAAGGTTTAGTTGATATGGATCACGTGATCATTTAGATGACTTTAGGGATGTCTATCTAAGTGGGAGTTCTTAAGTAATATGATTAATTGAACTTAATTTATCATGAACTTAGTCCTGATAGTATTTGCATATCTTTGTTATAGATCAATAGCTCGCGTATAGTTCCCCTTTTTATTTTTGATATGTTCCTAGAGAAAACTAAGTTGAAAGATGATAGTAGCAATGATGCGGACTGGATCCGTGAGCTGAGGATTATCCTTGTTACTGCACAGAAGAATTATGTCCTTGATGCACCGCTAGGTGACAGACCTATTGCAGGAGCAGATGCAGACGTGATGAATGTTTGACAAGCTCGGTATGATGACTACCTGATAGTTTAGTGCACCATGCTTTATGGCTTAGAACGGGACTTCAAAAACGTTTTGAACGCCACGGAGCATATGAGATGTTCCAAGAGCTGAAATTGGTATTTCAGACTCATGCCCGTGTCGAGAGGTATGAGACCTCTCACAAGTACTTTGCCTACAAGATGGAGGAGAATAGCTCAGCAAGTGAGCATGTGCTCAGAATGTTTGGGTACTACAATCGCTTGAATCAAGTGGGAGTTAATGTTCCAGATAAGATAGTGATTGACAGAGTTCTCTAGTCACTATCACCAAGTTGCTAGAACTTCGTGATGAACTATAATATGCAAGGGATGACGAAAACGATTCCCAAGCTCTTCGCGATGCTGAAATAAGCGAAGGTAGAAATCAAGAAAGAGCATCAAGTGTTGATGGTAAACAAGACCATTAGTTTCAAGAAAAGAGGGCAAGGGAAAGATATGGAACTTCAAGAAGAATGGTGATAACCCACAAGTATAGGGGATCGCAACAGTTTTTGAGGGTAGAGTATTCAACCCAAATTTATTGATTCGACACAAGGGGAGCCAAAGAATATTCTCAAGTATTAGCAGTTGAGTTGTCAATTCAACCACACCTGGATAACTTAATATCTGCAGCAAAGTATTTAGTAGCAAAGAAGTATGGAAGTAACGGTAACGGTAGCAAAAGTAATATTTCTGGGTTTTGTAGTGATTGTAACAGTAGCAACGGTAAAGTAAATAAGCGGAGAACAATATGTGAAAAGCTCGTAGGCATTGGATCGGTGATGGAGAATTATGCCGGATGCGGTTCATCATGTAACAGTCATAACATAGGGTGACACAGAACTAGCTCCAATTCATCAATGTAATGTAGGCATGTATTCCGAATATAGTCATACGTGCTTATGGAAAAGAACTTGCATGACATCTTTTGTCCTACACTCCTGTGGCAGCGGGGTCCTAATGGAAACTAAAGGATATTAAGGCCTCCTTTTAATAGAGTACCGGACCAAAGCATTAACACATAGTGAATACATGAACTCCTCAAACTACGGTCATCACCGGGAGTGGTCCCGATTATTGTCACTTCGGGGTTGCCGGATCATAACACATAGTAGGTGACTATAGACTTGCAAGATAGGATCAAGAACTCACATATATTCATGAAAACATAATAGGTTCAGATCTGAAATCATGGCACTCGGGCCCTAATGACAAGCATTAAGCATAGCAAAGTCATAGCAACATCAATCTCAGAACATAGTGGATACTAGGGATCAAACCCTAACAAAACTAACTCGATTACATGATAAATCTCATCCAACCCATCACCGTCCAGCAAGCCTACGATGGAATTACTCACGCATGGCGGTGAGCATCATGAAATTGGTGATGGAGGATGGTTGATGATGATGACGGCGATGGATTCCCCTCTCCGGAGCCCCGAATGGACTCCAGATCAGCCCTCCCGAGAGAGTTTAGGGCTTGGCGGCGGCTCCGTATCGTAAAACGCGATGAATCTTTCTCTCTGATTTTTTCTCCCCGAACGTGAATATATAGAGTTGGAGTTGATGTCGGTGGAGCTCCAGGGGGCCCACGAGGCAGGGGGGCACGCCCAGGGGGAGCAGGCGCGCCCCCACCCTCGTGGAAAGGGTGTGGGCCCCCTGGCCTTGATTCTTTCGCTAGTATTTTTTATTATTTCCAAAAATAATCTCCGTGAAGTTTCAGGTCATTCCGAGAACTTTTGTTTCTGCACATAAATAACACCATGGCAATTCTGCTGAAAACAGCGCCAGTCCGGGTTAGTTCCATTCAAATCATGCAAGTTAGAGTCCAAAACAAGGGCAAAAGTGTTTGGAAAAGTAGATACGACGGAGACGTATCAACTCCCCCAAGCTTAAACCTTTGCTTGTCCTCAAGCAATTCAGTTGACAAACTGAAAGTGATAAAGAAAAACTTTTACAAACTCTGTTTGCTCTTGTAGTTGTAAATATTTAAAGCCAGCATTCAAGTTTTCAGCAAAGATTATGAACTAACCATATTCACAATAACACTTAGGTCTCATGTTTACTCATGTCAATGGCATAATCAACTAGCGAGCCATAATAATAAATCTCGGATGACAACACTTTCTCAAAACAATCATGACATGATATAACAAGATGGTATCTCGCTAGCCCTTTCTGAGACCGCAAAACATAAATGCAGAGCACCTTTAAAGATCAAGGACCGACTAAACATTGTAATTCATGGTAAAAGAGATCCACTCATAGTCATACCCAATATAAATTAATAGTAATGAATGCAAATGATAGCGGTGCTCTCCAGCTGGTGCTTTTTGATAAGAGGGTGATGACTCAACATAAAAGTAAATAGATAGGCCCTTCGTGGAGGGAAGCAGGGATTTGTAGAGGTGCCAGAGCTCAATTTTGAAATAAAGATAAATAATATTTTGAGCGGCATACTTTCATTGTCAACATAACAACCGAGAGATGGCGATATCTTCCATGCTACACACATTATAGGCGGTTCCCAAACAGAATGGTAAAGTTTATACTCCCCCTCCACCAACAAGCATCAATCCATGGCTTGCTCGAAACAACGAGTGCCTCCAACTAACAAGAGTCCCGGGGGAGTTTTGTTTGCAATTAATTTGATTTGATTTGCATAAAGCATGGGACTGGGCATCCTGGTGACCAGCCATTTTCTCATGAGTGAGGAGCGGAGTCCACTCCTCTTGAGAATAACCCGCCTAGCATGGAAGATACAGACATCCCTAGTTGATACATGAGCTATTCGAGCATGCAAAACAGAATTTCATTTGAAGGTTTAGAGTTTGGCACATACAAATTTACTTGGAACGGCAGGTAGATACCACATATAGGAAGGTATAGTGGACTCATATGGCATAACTTTGGGGTTTAAGGGATTGGATGCACAAGCAGTATTCCCGCTTAGTACAAGTGAAGGCTAGCAAAAGACTGGGAAGCGACCAACTAGAGAGCGACAACAGTCATGAACATGCATTAAAATTAATGAACATTGAGTGCAAGCATGAGTAGGATATAATCCACCATGGACATAAATATCGTGAAGGCTATGTTGATCTGTTTCAACTACATGTGTGAACATGTGCCAAGTCAAGTCATTTGAATCATTCGAAGGAGGATACCACCCTATTATACCACATCAGAACCAATTTAATAGCATGTTGGCACGCAAGGTAAACCATTATAAACTCCTAGCTAATTAAACATGGCATAAGCAACTATAATCTCTAATTGTCATTGCAAACATGTTTATTCATAATAGGCTGAATCAGGAACGATGAACTAATCATATTTACAAAACAAGAGAGGTCGAGTTCATACCAGCTTCTCTCATCTCAATCAGTCCATCATATATCGTCATAATTGCCTTTCACTTGCACGACCGAATGATGTGAAAAAATAATAATAGTGCACGTGCATTGGACTAAGCTGGAATCTGCGAGCATTCAATAAACAGGAGAAGACGAGGCAATATGGGCTCTTGGTTAAATCAACAATAATGCATATAAGAGCCACTTCAACAATTTTATTATGGTCCTCTCCTATCGACCCCCAAAGAAAAGAAATAAAACTATTTACACGGGAAAGCTCCCAACAAGCAAAAAGAATAACGGGAAATATTTTTGGGTTTTCTTTTAATTATTACTACTACAGCAAGAAAGGTAAACTAGCTAAATGCTACAACTAACTTTTTGGTTTTCTTAGGATTTTTCAAACACACAAGAAGAAAGCATAAAAAGGAAAATAAACTAGCATGGATATTACAGTGAAAAAGTATGAGCACCGACATCTAGCAATGAGTGTGTGAACATGAATGTAATGTCGGTGAGAAATACGTACCCCCCCAAGCTTAGGCTTTTGGCCTAAGTTGGTATATTGCCACGGCTGGCCTGACGGATATCCAAAGTTGTAGTTGGGGTCGTACTGAGAAGAAGAAGCCTCTGATTGCCACTGGTTGGCAATCATCTCCGGATCCCACTGGTAATTAGATTGTCGTGGAGGATCAAATTGTGGTTCCGGCTCTGGCTCTGTGGCTGATGTAGGGTTCTGGTACGCTTGGATGGTCGCTAGCGGAACGAGATACTGGCCTGCAGATAAATCAAACAAGGAAGGAGCAGGCAAGGTAATAGTCTCAGGGTGACTTTTATCAAATAACAATTTGTATTTAAGCGCCCTTTACCTATTCTTAACAATAAAATCATGCGCTACTATACTCTTATAATCTAAATAAATAGTAGGCAACAATTTTTCTTCTTTCTCATAGTGCCTAATAGGTATGTTATAGTATGCAGCGAGGCGTGAGGCGAAGATGCCTTCCAAGATGGGGCCCTTAGTACGGTTAAGATTTAATCGCTTTGCAACAATAGCGCCCATACTAAATGTGTCATCACGAAACAAGGCATGGCACAAAATAATAATATCAGGGACACTCAGGTTTCCACAGTTTCCGCGACCAATTAAGCATCTACTAGCAAATATAGCAAAGTAACGTAGAACAGGAAAATGTATGTTAGTGATTCGTGCGTCGGAAACCTTCCTCGTTTCCCCTACAGCAATTGTATCAATAAACCCCTCCACATCGTAACTATGTGGTTCCTTTATGAAACCCAGAAAAGGTAACTTGCAAACCTCACAGAATTCATGGAGGGTCATCTCCTTATACTCATCATATAAATAAAAATCCATCGTAGGTGGTGACCTCCTAGAATGGAAATGAAAATTTTGCACAAAGGTATTGGTGAGTAAGAGATACTGTTCGCGTTGGTCGCGGAGGAAGTCGGTGAGGCCTGCATTCTCAGCCAACTCATAAAAATCATCATAAATCCCGTCTGCTCTCAAGAAATCATCGCAAGGCCATTCACACGGCCGAACTTCCGCGGTGCGAGGCAGATTATATTTGGGCCTCTCTTCTTCTTCTTCACTTTGCTTATCCTTCGAGCTTCGGCTCGAAGAGCCCCTCAAAAATCTCTTCATCATTTTCTAAAAATTTCTGAAATTTCTGAAATTTTTAGTAACTTCAAATAAAAGCGAACCAAGCTCAACAAAATTGATAGCAACTACTCCTACAAGTGCCTAGGGCCTATATCATGCATTAGAACTACTTGGAACCATATAAATTTGACATGCAAGCTCAAGAACATGGTCACCTAGGCAGCACAAATTTGCAATGAATAAAGCACTAGAACAAAAACTAATTGGACCAATGGAGGAGTCACATACCAAGGAACAATCCTCCAAAGCAGTTTTGTGAGAGGTGCTTTGAGCAAGGAGATCGAAAATCGCAGCAAAATGAGCTAGAACTCGTACTTGAGCTGGTTGGTGATTTTTTTGGGAGGAAGAAGGAGTGTGTGGGTGCAGGAATAAGTGGAGGGGAGCCACCATGGGCCCACGAGGCAGGGGGCGCGCCCAGGGGGGTGGGCGCGCCCTGGACCCTCGTGGCCAGGTGCTAGCTCCCCTTGATGTGTTCTCAGTGCCAAATATTCTCAAATATTCCAGAAAAAATCATATTAAATTGGCTGGGCATTTGGAGAACTTTTATTTTCGGGGTATTTTTATATTGCACGGATAATTCACAAAACAGACAGAAAAATACTATTTTACTTTATTTCAACTAAATAACAGAAAGTAAAAGGAGGGTACAGAAGGTTGTGCCTTCTAACTTCATCCATCTCATGTTCTTCAAAAGGAATCCACTAACAAGGTTGATCAAGTCTTGTTAACAAACTCATTCCGAATAACATGGAACCGGAGAAATTTTGAATAACACTATGTTACCTCAACGGGGATATGCACATCCCCAATAATAAGAATATCATATCTCTTTTTGGCAGTAGGAAGAGGAAATTCAAAACCTCCAAAAATAATCGATGGAATTTTTCCAATAGAGTTTATACTATTAACTTGAGGTTGTTTCCTCGGAAAGTGTACCGTATGCTCATTGCCATTAACATGAAAAGTGACATTGCCTTTGTTGCAATCAATAACAGCCCCTGCAGTATTCAAAAAGGGTCTTCCTAGAATAATAGACATACTATCGTCCTCGGGAATACCAAGAATAACAAAGTCCGTTAAAATAGTAACGTTTGCAACCACAACAGGCACATCCTCACAAATACCGACATGTATAGCAGTTCATTTATCAGCCATTTGCAAAGATATTTCAGTAGGTGTCAACTTATTCAAATCAAGTCTCGAAATAAAGAGAGAGGCATAACACTAACACCGGCTCCAAGATCACATAAAGCAGTTCTAACATAATTTCTTTTAATGGAGCATGGTATAGTGGGTACTCCTGGATCTCCTAACTTCTTTGGTATTCCACCCTTAAAAGTATAATTAGCAAGCATGGTGGAAATTTCAGCTTCCGGTATCTTTCTTTTATTTGTAACAATATCTTTCATGTACTTAGCATAAGGATTCATTTTGAGCATATCAGTCAAACGCATACGCAAGAAGATAGGTCTAATCATTTCAGCAAAGCGCTCAAAATCCTCATCATCCTTTTTCTTGGATGGTTTGGGAGGGAAAGGCATGGGTTTCTGAACCCAAGGTTCTCTTTCCTTACCGTGTTTCCTAGCAACAAAGTCTCTCTTATCATAACGTTGATTCTTTGATTGTGGGTTATCAAGATCAACAGCACGTTCAATTTCAATATCATTATCATTACTAGGTTGAGCATCAACATGAACATCATCATTAACATTATCACTAGGTTCATGTTCATTACCAGATTGTGTTTCAGCATCAGAAATAGAAATATCATTTGGATTCTCAGGTGTTTCAGCAATAGGTTCACTAGAAGCATGCAAAGTCCTATCATTTTTATTTTTCTTCTTTTTAGAAGGACTAGGTGCATCTACATTATTTCTCTGAGAATCTTGCTCAATTCTCTTAGGATGGCCTTCAGGATACAAAGGTTCCTGAGTCATTTTACCAGTTCTAGTAGCCACTCTAACAGCAAAATCATTATTCTTACTATTCAATTCATTGAGCAAATCATTTTGAGCTTTAAGTACTTGTTCTACTTGAGTGGTAACCATAGAAGCATGTTTACTAATGATTTTAAGTTCACCTTTAACTCTAGACATATAATCACCCAAGTGTTCAATCATATAAGCATTGTGTTTCAATTGTCTACCAAGATAAGCATGGAAGTTTTCTTGTTTGACAATAAAATTATCAAACTCATCTAAGCATTGGCTAGCAGACTTATAACGAGGAATATCACCTTCATCAAATCTATAAAGAGAATTTACCTTTACTACCTGTGTCGGGTTATCAAGACCGTGTGTTTCTTCAATAGGTAATGGATTAAAATCATGTATTTCTTCAACAGGCGGTAAATTAAGACCATGTATTTCTTCAGCAGGAGGTAAATTCTTAACATCTTCAGCTTTTATACCTTTTTCTTTCATAGATTTCTTTGCCTCTTGCATATCTTCAGGACTGAGAAATAGAACACCCCTTTTCTTCGGAGTTGGCTTAGGAGTTGGTTCAGGAAGTGTCCAATTATTTTCATTGGTCAACATATTATTCAATAGAATTTCAGCTATATCTGGTGTTCTTTCCCTGAAAACACAACCAGCACAACTATCCACGTGGTCTCTGGAAGCATCGGTTAGTCCATTATAAAAGATATCAAGTATTTCATTTTTCTTGAGAGGATGATCAGGCAAAGCATTAAGTAATTGGAGAAGCCTCCCCCAAGCTTGTGGGAGACTCTCTTCTTCAATTTGCACAAAATTATATATATCCCTTAAAACAACTTGTTTCTTATGAGCAGGGAAATATTTAGCAGAGAAGTAATAAATCAAATCCTGGGGGCTACGCACACAACCAGGATCAAGAGAATTAAACAATATCTTAGCATCACCCTTTAATGAGAACGGAAATATCTTAAGGATATAATAGTAGCGAGTTTTCTCATTATTAGTGAACAGGGTGGCTATATCATTTAATTTAGTAAGATGTGCCACAACAGTTTCAGATTCATAGCCATAAAAAGGATCAGATTCAACCAAAGTAATTATATCAGGATCAATAGAGAATTCATAATCCTTATCAGTAACAAAGATAGGTGAAGTATCATAAGCAGGATCATATTTCATTCTAGCATTCAGAGTCTTTTGTTTAAGCTTAGCTAATAATTTCTTAAGATCACTTCTATCATTGTAAGCAAGAAAGTCTCTAGCAGTTTCTTCATCCATAACATAGCCCTCAGGCACAACAGGCAATTCATATTTAGGGGGAGAATCTTCATCATCACTTTCATCAATATTATCAGTTTCAATAATTTCATTCTCTCTAGCCCTAGCAAGTTGTTCATCAAGAAATTCACCAAGTGGCACAGTAGTATCAATCATAGAAGTAGTTTCATCATAAGTATCATGCATAGCAGAAGTGGCATCATCAATAACATGCGACATATCAGAATTAATAGCAGAAGCAGGTTTAGGTGTCGCAAGCTTACTCAAAACCGAAGGTGAATCAAGTGCAGAGCTAGATGGCAGTTCCTTACCTCCCCTCGTAGTTGAGGGATAAATTTTGGTTTTCGTGTCTTTCAAGTTCTTCATAGTGACCAGCAGATACAAATCCCAAGTGACTCAAAGAATAGAGCTATGCTCCCCGGCAACGGCACCAGAAAATAGCCTTGATAACCCACAAGTATAGGGGATCGCAACAGTTTTCGAGGGTAGAGTATTCAACCCAAATTTATTGGTTCGACACAAGGGGAGCCAAAGAATATTCTCAAGTATTAGAAGTTGAGTTGTCAATTAAACCACACATGGATAACTTAATATCTGCAGCAAAGTATTTAGTAGCAAAGTAGTATGGAAGTAACGGTAATGGTAGCAAAAGTAATATTTTTGGGTTTTGAAGTGATTGTAACAGTAGCAACAGTAAAGTAAATAAGCGGAGAACAATATGTGAAAAGCTCGTAGGCATTGGATCGGTGATGGAGAATTATGCCGGATGCGGTTCATCATGTAACAGTCATAACATAGGCTGACACAGAACTAGCTCCAATTCATCAATGTAATGTAGGCATGTATTCCGAATATAGTCATACGTGCTTATGGAAAAGAACTTGCATGACATCTTTTGTCCTACCCTCCCGTGCCAGCGGGGTCCTAATGGAAACTAAGGGATATTAAGGCATCCTTTTAATAGAGTACCGGACCAAAGCATTAACACATAGTGAATACATGAACTCCTCAAACTACGGTCATCACCGGGAGTGGTCCCGATTATTGTCACTTCGGGGTTGCCGGATCATAACACATAGTAGGTGACTATAGACTTGCAAGATAGGATCAAGAACTCACATATATTCATGAAAACATAATAGGTTCAGATCTGAAATCATGGCACTCGGGCCCTAGTGACAAGCATTAAGCATAGCAAAGTCATAGCAACATCAATCTCAGAACATAGTGGATACTAGGGATCAAACCCTAACAAAACTAACTCGATTACATGATAAATCTCATCCAACCCATCACTGTCCAGCAAGCCTACGATGGAATTACTCATGCACGACGGTGAGCATCATGAAATTGCTGATGGAGGATGGTTGATGATGACGACGGTGACGGATTCCCCTCTCCGGAGCCCCGAACGGACTCCAGATCAGCCCTCCCAAGAGAGTTTAGGGCTTGGCGGCGGCTCCGTATCGTAAAACACGATGAATCTTTCTCTCTGATTTTTTTCTCCTCGAACGTGAATATATAGAGTTGGAGTTGATGTCGGTGGAGCTCCAGGGGGCCCACGAGGCAGGGGGCGCTCCCAGGGGGCAGGTGCGCCCCCACCCTCGTGGAAAGGGTGTGGGCCCCCTGGCCTTGATTCTTTCGCCAGTATTTTTTATTATTTCCAAAAATAATCTCCGTGAAGTTTCAGGTCATTCCGAGAACTTTTGTTTCTGCACATAAATAACACCATGGCAATTCTGCTGAAAACAGCGTCAGTCCGGGTTAGTTCCATTCAAATTATGCAAGTTAGAGTCCAAAACAAGGGCAAAAGTGTTTGGAAAAGTAGATACGACGGAGACATATCAAATGGCAAGCAAGTTACCATTCCCGTGAAGAAGCCCAAAGCAGGACCTAAGCCTGAAACTAAGTGCTTCTACTGCAAAGGGAATGGTCACTGGAAACGGAACTGCCCCAAATGCTTGGCGGATAAGAAGGATGGCAAAGTGAACAAAGGTATATTTGATATACATGTTTTTGATGTGTACTTTACTAGTGTTCATAGTATCCCCTGGGTATTTGATACCGGTTCAGCTGCTAAGATTAGTAACTCGAAACACGAGTTACAAAATGAACAGAGACTAGTTGAGGGCGAGGTGACGATGTGTGTTGGAAGTGATTCCAAGGTTGATAAGATCACCATCGCATACTCCCTCTACCTTCGGGATTAGTATTGGACCTAAATAAATGTTATTTGGTGTTTGCGTTGAGCATTAATATGATTAGATCATGTTTATTGCAATACGATTATTCATTTAAGTCAGAGAATAATTGTTGTTCTGTTTATATGAATAAAACCTTCTAAGGTCATACACCCAATGTGAATGGTTTGTTGAATCTCGATCGTGGTGATACACATATTCATAATATTGATGCCAAAAGATGCAAAGTTAATAATGATAGTGCAACATATTTGTGGCACTGCCGTTTAGGTCATATTGGTGTAAAGCGCATGAAGAAACCCATGCGAATGGACTTTCGGAATCACTTGATTATGAATCATTTGATACTTGCGAACCATTCCTCATGGGCAAGATGACTAAAACCCCGTTCTTCGGAACAATGGAGCGAGCTAATGATTTATTGGAAATAATACATACCGATGTATGAGGTCTGATGAGTATTGAAGCACGCGACGTGTATCGTTATTTTCTGACCTTCACAGATGATTTGAGCAGATATGGGTATATCTACTTAATGAAACACAAGTCTGAAACATTTGAAAAGTTCAAAGAATTTCAGAGTGAAGTGGAGAATCATCGTAACAAGAAAATAAAGTTTCTACGGTCTGATCGCGGAGGCGAATATTTGAGTTACGAGTTTGGCCTTCGTGTAAAACAATGTGGAATAGTTTCACAAGTTACGCCACCTGGAACACCACAGCGTAATGGTGCGTTCGAACGTCATAACCATACTTTATTAGATATGGTGCGATCTATGATGTCTCTTATCGATT
The DNA here is from genome assembly GCF_002575655.3 of Aegilops tauschii subsp. strangulata. Lineage (NCBI taxonomy): Eukaryota > Viridiplantae > Streptophyta > Magnoliopsida > Poales > Poaceae > Aegilops > Aegilops tauschii. The sequence continues at coordinate 140,423,262 of NC_053037.3, forward strand.
TACCACTATCGTTTTGGGGTTATGCATTAGAGACAGCTGCATTCACTTTAAATAGGGCACCGTCTAAATCCATTGAGACGACACCGTATGAACTATGGTTTGGCAAGAAACCCAAGCTGTCATTTCCTAAAGTTCGGGGTTGCGATGCTTATGTGAAAAACCTTCAGCCTGATAAGCTCGAACCCAAATCGGAGAAGTTCTTCTTCATAGGGTGCCCAAAATAAACTGTTGGGTACACCTTCTATCACAGATCTGAAGGCAAGATCTTTGTTGCTAAGAATGGATCCTTTCTAGAGAAGGAGATTCTCTCAAAAGAAGTGAGTGGGAGGAAAGTAGAACTTGATGAGGTAATTGTACCTTCTCTCGAATTGGAAAGTAGCTCAGCACAGAAAACTGTTCCCGTGATGCCTACACCAACTAGTGAGGAAGCTAATGATAATGATCATGAAACTTCAGATCAAGTTACTACCGAACCTCGTAGGTCAACCAGAGCACGTTCCGCACCAGAGTGGTATGGTAATCCTATTCTGGAAGTCATGTTACTAGACCATGACGAACCTACAAACTATGAGGAAGCGATGATGAGCCCAGATTTCGATAAATGGCTTGAGGCCATGAAATCTGAGAGAGGATCCATGTACGAGAACAAAGTATGGACTTTGATTGACTTGCCCGATGATCGGCGAGCCATTGAGAATAAATGGATCTTCAAGAGGAAGACGGACGCTGATAGTTGTTACTATCTACAAATCTCGAATTGTCGCAAAAGGTTTTTGACAAGTTTAAGGTGTTGATTACGATGAGGTTTTCTCACTCGTATCGATGCTTAAAGTTTGTCTGAATCATGTTAGCAATTGCCGCATTTTATGAAATCTAGCAAATGGATGTCAAAACTGCATTCCTTAATGGATTTATTAACTAAGAGTTGTATATGATGCAACTAGAAGGTTTTCTCAATCCTAAAGGTGCTAACTGATACGTCTCCAACGTATCTATAATTTTTGACTGCTCCATGCTGTATTATCTTCTGTTTTGGACATTATTGGGCTTTATTATTCACTTTTATATTATTTTTGGGACTAACCTATTAACCGGAGGCCCAACGCAGAATTGCTTTTTTTTGCCTATTTCAGAGTTTCGCAGAAAAAGAATATCAAACGGAGTCCAAACGGAATGAAACCTTCGGGAACGTGATTTTCGGAACGAACATGATCCAGAGGACTTGGACCCTACGTCAAGAAATCAAACAGGAAGCCATGAGGTAGGGGGGCACGCCTACCCCCCAGGCGCGCCCTCCACCCTCGTGGGCCCCACATTTCTCCACCGACGTACTCCTTCCTCCTATATATACCTACGTACCCCAAACAATCAGATACGGAGCCAAAAACCTAATTCCACCGCCGCAACCTTCTGTACCCGTGAGATCCCATCTTGGGGCCTGTTCCGGAGCTCCGCCGGAGGGGGCATCGATCACGGAGGGTTTCTACATCAACACCATAGCCTCTCCGATGATGTGTGAGTAGTTTACCTCAGACCTTCGGGTCCATAGTTATTAGCTAGATGGCTTCCTCTCTCTTTTTGGATCTCAATACAATGTTCTCCCCCTCTCTTGTGGAGATCTATTCAATGTAATCTTCTTTTGCGGTGTGTTTGTTGAGACCGATGAATTGTGGGTTTATGATCAAGTTTATCTATGAACAATATTTGAATCTTCTGAATTCTTTTATGTATGATTGGTTATCTTTGCAAGTCTCTTCGAATTATCAGTTTGGTTTGGCCTACTAGATTGATCTTTCTTGCAATGGGAGAAGTGCTTAGCTTTGGGTTCAATCTTGCGGTGTCCTTTCCCAGTGACAGTAGGGGCAGCAAGGCACGTATTGTATTGTTGCCATCGAGGATAACAAGATGGGGTTTTTATCATATTGCATGAATTTATCCCTCTACATCATGTCATCTTGCTTAAAGCGTTACTCTGTTCTTATGAACTTAATACTCTAGATGCATGCTGGATAGCGGTAGATGTGTGGAGTAATAGTAGTAGATGCAGGCAGGAGTCGGTCTACTTGTTTTGGACGTGATGCCTATATACATGATCATACCTAGATATTCTCATAACTATGCTCAATTCTGTCAATTGCTCAACAGTAATTTGTTCACCCACCGTAAAATACTTATGCTCTCGAGAGAAGCCACTAGTGAAACCTATGGCCCCCGGGTCTATTTTCCATCATATTAATCTTCCAACACTTAGCTATTTCCGTTGCTTTTTATTTTGCGTTTACTTTACTTTGCATCTTTATCATAAAAATACCAAAAATATTATCTTATCATATCTATCAGATCTCACTCTCGTAAGTGACCGTGTAGGGATTGACAACCCCTTATCGCGTTGGTTGCGAGGATTTATTTGTTTGTGTAGGTGCGAGGGACTCGCGCGTAGCCTCCTACTGGATTGATACCTTGGTTCTCAAAAACTGAGGGAAATACTTACGCTACTCTGCCGGGGAGGTCTACGCAAAAGTCAACATACCAAGTACCCATCACAAACCCTTATCTCCCGCATTACATTTTTTGCCATTTGCCTCTCGTTTTCCTCTCCCCCACTTCACCCTTGCCGTTTTATTCGCCCTCTCTTTTTCATTCGCCTCTTTTTCGCTTGCTTCTAGTTTGCTCGTGTGTTGGATTGCTTGATTGTCACGATGGCTCAAGATAATACCAAATTGAAAGAAGCATAAAGTAAGTAGACCTGACTCCTTTAATGATGCCTCTATCCGCTATTCTGATATATAAATTCGATGTAGATGAAATTGTATAAGCGAATTTTTTTTATTTCCTTAGACTTAGACCGTGCAAGACAAGAATTTTTCGCTATTTACGATTTCATATTCTTGTTACTAGATGTTCTATAGGAATAAGAAGAAATCGCAACTCCTTTGCGCTACACATAAAATTGGATTTCGAAGGTCCATTTTTTTTTCAGAATCCTCGGTGACTTTACCAATACCAACAATAATGATTTCCTTGGCACTCCGATTGCTCCTCTTACCGATACTGAATCTTGTGAAATCAATGTTGCTTTGTTGAATCTTGTCATGAAAGATCAATTCGCCGGCCTTCCTAGTGAAGATGCCGCTACTCATCTAAATAGCTTCGTGGATTTGTGTGATATGCAAAAGAAGAAAGATGTTGACAATGATATTGTTTAATTGAAGCTATTTCCTTTTTCGCTTAGAGATCGTGCTAAAGCTTGGTTTTCGTCTTTGCCTAAAAATAGTATTGATTCTTGGAATAAGTGCAAAGATGCTTTTATCTCTAAGTATTTTCCTCCCGCTAAGATTATCTCTCTTAGAAACAATATTATGAATTTTAAGCAACTCGATCATGAACATGTTCCACAAGCTTGGTAGAGGATGAAATTAATGATACGTAATTGCCCCACGCATGGTTTGAATTTGTGGATGATTATACAAATTTTTTATGTTGGATTGAATTATTCTTCTAGAAATCTTTTAGATTCGGCCGCGGGAGGCACTTTTATGGAAATCACTTTAGGAGAAGCTACTAAACTCCTAGATAATATTATGGTTAATTATTCTCAATGGCACACTGAAAGATCTACTAATAAAAAAGTGCATGCGATAGAAGAAATTAATGTTTTGACTGGAAAGATGGATAAACTTATGAAATTATTTGCTAGTAAAAGTGTTTCTTCTGATCCTAATGATATGCCTTTGTCTACTTTGATTGAGAATAATAATGAATCTTTGGCTGTGAAGTTTGTTGGTAGGAATAATTTTGGTAACAACGAGTATAGAGGAAACTTTAATCCTAGGCCTTATCCTAGCAATTCCTCTAATAATTATGGTAATTCCTACAACAATTCTTATGGAAATTTTAATAAGATGCCCTCTGAATTTGAGACTAGTGTTAAAGAATTTATGAATTCGCAAAAGAATTTCAATGCTTTGCTTGAAGAGAAATTGCTTAAAGTTGATGAATTGGCTAGGAACGTTGATAGAATTTCTCTTGATGTTGTTTCTTTGAAACTGAGATCTATTCCTCCTAAGCATGATATCAATGAGTCTCTCAAAGCCATGAGAATTTCCATTGATGAGTGCAAAGAAAGAACCACTAGGATGCGTGCTAAGAAAGATTGCTTTATGAAAGCGTGTTCTTCAAATTTCTATGAAAATAAAGATGAAGATCTAAAAGTTATTGATGTGTCCCCTATTAAATCTTTGTTTTGGAATATGAATCTTGATAATGATGGGACTGAATATGATCCACCTTCACCTAGAAGGCGTTCCAAAAATTCGGAGTTTTTAGATCTTGATGCTAAAATTGATAAAAGTGGGATTGAAGAGATCAAAACTCTAGATGCTAATAAACCCACTATTTTAGATTTCAAGGAATTTAATTTTGATAATTGCTCTTTGATAGATTGTATTTCCTTGTTGCAATCCGTGCTAAATTTTCCTCATGCTTATAGTCAAAATAAAGCCTTTACCAAACATATCGTTGATGCTTTGATGCAATCTTATGAAGAAAAGCTTGAGTTGGAAGTCTCTATCCCTAGAAAACTTTATGATGAGTGGGAACCTACTATTAAAATTAAGATTAAAGATCATGAATGCTATGCTTTGTGTGATTTGGGTGCTAGTGTTTCCACAATTCCAAAAACTTTGTGTGATTTGCTAGGTTTTCGTGATTTTGATGATTGCTCTTTAAACTTGCACCCTGCGGATTCCACTATTAAGAAACCTATGGGAAGAATTAATGATGTTCTTATTGTTGCAAATAGGAACTATGTGCCCGTAGATTTTATTGTTCTTGATATAGATTGCAATCCTTCATGTCCTATTATTCTTGGTAGACCTTTCCTTAGAACGATTGATGCAATTATTGATATGAAGGAAGGGAATATTAGATTCCAATTTCCATTAAAGAAAGGCATGGACCACTTCACTAGGAATAAAATAAAACTGCCATATGAATCTATTATGAGAGCCACTTATGGATTGCCTACCAAAGATGGCAATACCTAGATCTATCCTTGCTTTTATGCCTAGCTAGGGGCGTTAAACGATAGCGCTTGTTGGGAGGCAATCCAATTTTATTTTTTATTTTTGCTTTTTTGCTTCAGTTTAGGAATAATTTTTTGTTCTAGCCTCTGGTTAGATGTGTTTTTATGTTTTAGTTAGTGTTTGTGCCAAGTTTAACCTATAGGATCTTCTTGGATGATAGTTATTTGATCTTGCAGAAATTCCAGAAACTTTCTGTTCACGAGAATAATTGTTAAAAATCACCAGAACGTGATAAAATATTGATTCCAATTGCTGCTGATCAATAAACAAATTTTCTAGGTCTTACTATTTTGGCTGATTTTTTGGAGTTCCAGAAGTTTGCGTTAGTTACAGATTACTACAGACTGTTCTGTTTTTGACAGATTCTGTTTTTCGTGTGTTGTTTGCTTATTTTGATGAATCTATGGCTAGTAAAATAGTTTATAAACCATATAGAAGTTGGAATACAGTATGTTTAACACCAATATAAATAAATAATGAGTTCATCACAGTACCTTGAAGTGGTGTTTTGTTTTCTTTTGCTAACGGAGCTCACGAGATTTTCTGCTGAGTTTTGTGTTGTGAAGTTTTCAAGTTTTGGGTGAGAGATTTGATGGATTATGGAACAAGGAGTGGCAAGAGCCTAAGCTTGGGGATGCCCATGGCACCCCCAAGATAATCTAAGGACACCAACAAGCCAAAGCTTCGGGATGCCCCGGAAGGCATCCCCTCTTTCGTCTACTTACATCGGTAACTTTACTTGGAGCTATATTTTTATTCACCACATGATATGTGTTTTGCTTGGAGCATCTTGTATGATTTGAGTCTTTGCTTTTAGTTTACCACAATCATCCTTGCTGTACACACCTTTTGAGAGACACACACATGATTCGAAAATTATTAGAATACTTTATGTGCTTCACTTATATATTTTGAGTTATATAGTTTTTGCTCTAGTACTTCACTTATATCTTTTAGAGCACGGTGGTGGATTTGTTTTATAGAAACTATTGATCTCTCATGCTTCACTTAGATTATTTTGATAGTCTTAAATAGCATGGTAATTTGCTTAAATAATCCTAATATGCTAGGTATTCAAGATTAGTAAAAACTTTCTTATGAGTGTGTTGAATACCAAGAGAAGTTTGATGCTTGATGATTGTTTTGGGACATGGAGGTAGTGATATTAAAGTTGTGCTAGCTGAGTAGTTGTGAATTTGAGAAATACTTGTGTTGAAATTTGCAAGTCCCGTAGCATGCACGTATGGTAAGCGTTATGTAACAAATTTGAAACATGAGGTGTTCTTTGATTGTCCTCCTTATCAGTGGCGGCCGGGGACGAGCGATGGTCTTTTCCTACCAATCTATCCCCCTAGGAACATGCGCGTAGTGCTTGGTTTTTGATGACTTGTAGATTTTTGCAATAAGTATGTGAGTTCTTTATGACTAATGTTGAGTCCATGGATTATACGCGCTCTCACCTTTCCATCATTGCTAGCCTCTTCGGTACCGTGCACTACAACAGGGACCCCCCTTCAACAACACATCAACGCGTTGTCGTACGTCCATATATGCGTTGCTAAGGCCTACACCAACGGATTATCATGCGTTGTCGTTGGTGGCGTCGCTAGGGTCTACTACAACATATATACATGCGTTGGTAAACGCCATGTAGAAGCGTTGTAAGGTAGCAACATCTAGAATTAGAGTCTAACAACACTTCATATGCGTTGGTGGCTACCACATCATTACAACAACTAGAGGCTTTGGTGCATATCATGAATACTTGATGTCTTGATGATATTTTATACATTGCCATCCACAATTATTAGTTCAATATATATAGTGTATAGGAGGCACAGTACAATAAGCGGAAAGATCTCATATATTAAATCAACTATGTTGCATTACACTGAACACGATCCAAACATTACAAGATGTGAAGCTATCTACTAGTAGCAAACTTCTCGACCTTCGAATCAACTATAATGTTTGAAACATCGTACTGAAAATGACACTCTAATTATCCCCATTATCTGCCTTGCAATCAACATCTGAGCCATGCATCAACCATTTATCTCGGCAATCTACAAAAACAAATAATGAGATGAGTAACTTACGGTATAGAAAATCAGGTTAATAGAGAACAAAAATGTAGAGGAGCAACATACAAATGTTGAAGGCCATCACATTAGTAACATTCTAAGCAATCTACATCTCACACACTTCCGATCCTTGTTTTCTTATGAAGAAACCTGCTAGATGTCAATTGAGTTCTAGTAAATCTTGAAGCAAACATACAGTATGTAAGATATGAGGTACTTCCTTTGAAAAAAAATGTGCTGACATACCACACAACCTTCGTTTTCACACAGAGATCAGCAGTTCTCCTAAACAAATAGATGCAATGTTTCAACAATTTAAAAATACTTTATGTTCTAAGAAACAATATAAGCATCAAGTTAAAAAGGAACAATATAGGCATCAAATTAAAAAGGAACAATATAAGCATCAAGTACAATATACTATGTACAGTCATACAAATGCATGTCATGTGTCTGGTGCAATTCTATCATGAATAATGTACTGGTTATCATTTGTGAATTATGTGAAGGTCACATCTTAAGTGGATTTTGAGTTAACTTCTTCTGAGCGCTCCTTCCTCATTATATTTGCTCCCTTGATCTCTTCCTTCCTACTCAATGGTTACATTTTTAGTACAACAATAGCAAGGCAAATTTTAGTACAGCAATGCAAAAATTTAGTAACAAGATAATTTAGTAAAACAAGGTAAATTTTAGAACAAAAGTAATAGAGTAAACTTTAGAACAGGAAGTCTAACTATCTTGAAAAAATAGGATACTAGTCTCTCCAACCTACAGGACCCTTAGCACTCCGTATTAAATTGCACATATCAGTTTAGTACAATATTTATATCAGCATAAAATCTATAAGGAGTTTCATAAGATATCAAGCATAGCATTGCATCAAAATAGCATAAGTAGTAATGTAGATTGGGAATTTACTTCTGACTCGAGCACTGAAGTTCTTACTAAAACAAGTCAAGAAACAACAAAACATGTTGAAGTCATAGTATTACCATAGCTCCAACATCTAGTAACTTCACCATCTTAATCCTAGGGGAACGAAGAACTTTACAATGTAAGAACGAAACCAATACCATAGTTTTCTCTCGCGGAGTTGGCACTGATCGAGGGCGGCTTGGGCAGGTCGGCAGCTCCACAACATGTGGGCATGACGAGAAAAGCTGCAATGACTTGTGGTCGCTAGTTAATTTTGCAGTCCTGCCTCCACACCATTCTTCAAGCACTACAATGAAAAGTCAAACAAAAACTTCATGCTGAACTCAGCAGGCAGATCAATAGTTGAAACTGAGTCTATGATTAGTAAAATAAGGGAGACATGTTTTGGTAACTCACAACCATCGTGTAGCCTTGATGTTCATCGACACAATAGATCGAACTACTACCACTACACACACACACACATGTTGGCTGAAAATAGTCTGTTTTAGAACCTGCAAGGGAAAATGAAATTAAGGATTATATATACAGTCAAGAGGGATATTAGGACGGGCATCAGAGACTTATTCCTAAGGTATTACACAATGTGTGACAGGGATATTGTTAAGGATTCATCCACGCACATAGCAGCAAGAAAGAACTACTGAGAAAAAAAGGATGCATGCATTCTTCCGGAATTACCACATATGGACAAGGGGTGAATCACTCAACAATACATCACAATAGATTATCCCAACTGGAAACGACTGGCTGGCATGTACAGAATTGCATAGCACATTATTGAGATACAAGCACGAAACTGAAATACCTAGAAAATCGTGCACTGAATTTGTTTAGCCTCAGGCAAGGTCACTGACCGTAGTGGGGTGTTATCCACCACAACGGCTAACACTAGGTAGCGTAGATCACAATCATGACTTTGGTAAAGAATTGACTATGGCACGAAGGTCATGTCGCCACAAAGCACCAGAGAGGGCACGAGTAGAGGAGCGAAGTGCCTTACTAAAACGTCGATGTCGAAGGGAAGGTAGCCGAGGCGGAGCAGCACTATCGAGCCTGGGCCGGCAGCGACGGATACGGAGATGCAGGGTAGAGGGCCAACGCAGGAGTCGCACCAGCGACCCATGGCGGCTAGGGTTCCTGCAGCGGCATGTGCAGGACCACGGAGGTCGTCGCAGTGGCGGAGGATCGTAGGAGAGGACTGAGGGGCAGCCGGGATGGTGAGAATAATCGCGGGAGAGCGCCAGAGCATGCCCAAATCGGTGGTGCCACGCGGCGTCATGGTCATGGAGCTCGGGTGAGAGGGGAATCAGGGGAGGGGACGACAGAGATTGCGCATAGGAGAAACTGGGTGGAGGTGCGCCTACGGGGAGGTTGGATTTTTTTTCCAGGGAGAGGAAGTTAGTGCTAAGTAGGGGAGGTGGGATAAGTACGGGAGGTGGGAGGTTGAAAATAACAACACATATTTTCATATCGTTGGTAAACATGCGTTGGTATAGGCAGGTTTTTGTTGTAGTGTATTGCCCTTTCTCACATTGAGAGTTGGTGCAAACTTCGCCGGTGCATCCAAACCTCGTGATATGATACGCTCTTTCACACATAAATCTCCTTATATCTTCCTCAAAACAACCACCATACCTACCTATTATGGCATTTCCATAGCCATTCCGAGATATATTGCCATGCAACTTTCCACCATCCCGTTTATCATGACACGTTCATCATTGTCATATTGCTTTGCATGATCATGTAGTTGACATAGTATTTGTGGCAAAGCCACCGTTCATAATTCTTTCATACATGTCACTCTTGGTTCATTGCATATCCCGGTACACCGTCGGAGGCATTCATATAGAGTCATACTTTGTTCTAGTATCGAGTTGTAATCATTGAGTTGTAAATAAATAGAAGTGTGATGATCATCATTTTCTAGAGCATTGTCCCAAGTGAGGAATAAAAAAAAGAGAGAGAAAGGCCATAAAAAAAGAGAAGGCCCAAAAAAAATGAGAGAAAAAGAGAGAAGGGACAATGTTACTATCCTTTTACCACACTTGTGCTTCAAAGTAGCACCATAATCTTCATGATAGAGAGTCTCTTGTTTTGTCACTTTCATATACTAGTGGGAATTTTTCATTATAGAACTTGGCTTGTATATTCCAACAATGGGCCTCCTCAAGTGCCCTAGGTCTTCGTGAGCAAGCAAGTTGGATGCACACCTAATTAGTTTCTTTTGTTGAGCTTTCATATATTTATAGCTCTAGTGCATCCGTTGCATGGCAATCCCTACTCCTTGCATTAACATCAATCGATGGGCATCTCCATAGCTCATTGATTAGCCTCGTTGATGTGAGACTTTCTCCTTTTTTGTCTTCTCCACATAACCCCCATCATCATATTCTATTCCACCTATAGTGCTAAATCCATGACTCACGCTCATGTATTGCGTGAAGGTTGAAAAAGTTTGAGATTACTAAAGTATAAAATAATTGCTTGGCTTGTCATCGGGGTTGTGCATGATGAGAGCATTCTTGTGTGACGAAAATGGAGCATGACTAAACTATATGATTTTGTAGGGATGAACTTTCTTTGGCCATGTTATTTGAGAGGACATAGTTGCTTAGTTAGTATGCTTGAAGTATTATTATTTTTATGTCAATATTGAAATTTTATCTTGAATCTTTCGGATCTGAATATTCATACCACAATTAAGAAGAATTACATTGAAATTATGCCAAGTAGCATTCCACATCAAAAATTCTTTTTTATCATTTACCTACCCGAGGACGAGCAGGAATTAAGCTTGGGGATGCTTGATACGTCTCCAACGTATCTATAATTTTTGATTGCTCCATGCTATATTATCTTCTGTTTTGGACATTATTGGGCTTTATTATTCACTTTTATATTATTTTTGGGACTAACCTATTAACCGGAGGCCCAACGCAGAATTGCTGTTTTTTGCCTATTTCAGAGTTTCGCAGAAAAAGAATATCAAACGGAGTCCAAATGGAATGAAACCTTCGGGAACGTGATTTTCGGAACGAACATGATCCAGAGGACTTGGACCCTACGTCAAGAAATCAAACAGGAAGCCATGAGGTAGGGGGGCGCCTACCCCCCCAGGCGCGCCCTCCACCCTCGTGGGCCCACGTTGCTCCACCGACGTACTCCTTCCTCCTATATATACCTACGTACCCCCAAACGATCAGATACAGAGCAAAAAACCTAATTCCACCGCCGCAACCTTCTGTACTCGTGAGATCCCATCTTGGGGCCTGTTCCGGAGCTCCGCCGGAGGGGGCATCGATCACGGAGGGCTTCTACATCAACACCATAGCCTCTCCGATGATGTGTGAGTAGTTTACCTCAGACCTTCGGGTCCATAGTTATTAGCTAGATGGCTTCCTCTCTCTTTTTGGATCTCAATACAATGTTCTCCCCCTCTCTTGTGGAGATCTATTCGATGTAATCTTCTTTTGCGGTGTGTTTGTTGAGACCGATGAATTGTGGGTTTATGATCAAGTTTATCTATGAACAATATTTGAATCTTCTGAATTCTTTTATGTATGATTGGTTATCTTTGCAAGTCTCTTCGAATTATCAGTTTGGTTTGGCCTACTAGATTGATCTTTCTTGCAATGGGAGAAGTGCTTAGCTTTGGATTCAATCTTGTGGTGTCCTTTCCCAGTGACAGTAGGGGCAGCAAGGCACGTATTGTATTGTTGCCATCGAGGATAACAAGATGGGGTTTTTATCATATTGCATGAATTTATCCCTCTACATCATGTCATCTTGCTTAAAGCGTTACTCTGTTCTTATGAACTTAATACTCTAGATGCATGCTGGATAGCGGTCGATGTGTGGAGTAATAGTAGTAGATGTAGGCAGGAGTCGGTCTACTTTTTTCGGACGTGATGCCTATATACATGATCATACCTAGATATTCTCATAACTATGCTCAATTCTGTCAATTGCTCAACAGTAATTTGTTCACCCACCGTAAAATACTTATGCTCTCGAGAGAAGCCACTAGTGAAACCTATGGCCCTCGGGTCTATTTTCCATCATATTAATCTTCTAACACTAAGCTATTTCCGTTGCTTTTTATTTTGCTTTTACTTTACTTTGCATCTTTATCATAAAAATACCAAAAATATTATCTTATCATATCTATCAGATCTCACTCTCGTAAGTGACCGTGTAGGGATTGACAACCCCTTATCGCGTTGGTCGCGAGGATTTATTTGTTTGTGTAGGTGCGAGGGACTCGCGCATAGCCTCCTACTGGATTGATACCTTGGTTCTCAAAAACTGAGGGAAATACTTACGCTACTTTGTTGCATCACCCTTTCCTCTTCAAGGAAAAACCAACGCAGTGCTCAAGAGGTAGCACTAACAAAGTGTGCAAGCTCTAGCGATCCAACTATGGACTAGTGCAAGCATCTCGGAGTTGGAATATACACTTTGATAAGGTGATCAAAGCATATGGTTTTATACAGACTTATGGAATACCTTGTGTGTGATACGTCTCCAACATATCTATAATTTTTTGATTGTTCCATGCTGTTACATTATCAATCTTGGATGTTTCATAATCATTTTATATCATTTTTTGGTACTAACCTATTGACATAGTGCCAAGTGCCAGTTGCTGTTTTCTGCATGTTTTTTTACATCGTAGGAAATCAATATCAGACGAAGTCCAAATGCAACGAAACTTCACGGAGATTTTTAATGGACCAGAAGACACGTAATGGGCCCTGGCTGCACCAGGTGGGTGCTTCGAGGAGAGCACAACCCACCAGGGTGCGCCAGGAGGCCCAGGTGCGCCCTGGTGGGTTGTGCCCACCTCAGGTGCCCCCCGGACCGCCTCTTTTCTCTATAAATACCCCAATATTCCAGAAACCCTAGGGGAGTCGACGAAATATTGATCCAGCCGCCGCAGAGTCCAGAACCACCAGATCCAATCTAGACACCATCTCGGATGGGGTTCACCACCTCCATTGGTGCCTCTCCGATGATGCGTGAGTAGTTCTTTGTAGACCTTCGGGTCCGTTGTTAGTATCTAGATGGCTTCCTCTCTCTCTTGCTGAATTCTCAATACAATGGTCTCTTGGAGATCCATATGATGTAACTCTTTTTGCGGTGTGTTTGTTGGGATCTGATGAACTTTGAGTTTATGATCAGTTATATCTTTTTATATCCATGAAAGTATTTGAGTTTATTTGATCTCTTTTATGCATGATTGCTTATAGCCTCGTATTTCTTATCCGATATTTGGGTTTTGTTTGGCCAACTTGATCTATTTATCTTGCAATGGGAAGAGGTGCTTTGTAGTGGGTTCGATCTTACGGTGCTTGATCCCAGTGACAGAAGGGGAACCGACACGTATGTATCGTTGCTACTAAGGATAAAATGATGGGGTCTATCTCTACATAGATATATCTTGTCAACATCATGTCATCGTTCTTATTGCATTAGTCAGTTTTTCCATGAACTTAATACACTAGATGCATGCTGGATAGCGGTCGATGTGTGGAGTAATAGTAGTAGATGCACGCAGGAGTCGGTCTACTAATCTTGGACGTGATGCCTATGTAATGATCATTGCCTGGATATCGTCATGATTATTTGAAGTTCTATCAATTGCCCAGCAGTAATTTGTTCACCCACGTTTGCTATTTTTCTCGAGAGAAGCCACTAGTGAAACCTACGGCCCCCGGGTCTCCGTCTCATATATTTGCCTTTGCGATCTAATTTTCCTTTGCATTTATTTTCAGATCTATTAAACCAAAAATGCAAAAATACCTTGCTGCAATGTATTTTATTTGGCGTTCGATCTATCAATCTATTACAACTTTCTCCCGTCCTCGTGCCAATTTCTGGCACCATTACCCAAAAGGGATTGACAACCCCTTTAACACGTCGGGTTGCGAGTGGTTGTTATTTGTGTGCAGGTGCTGTTTACGTTGTGTTGCTTGGTTCTCCTACTGGTTCGATAACCTTGGTTTCATCACTGAGGGAAATACCTACCGCCGCTGTGCTGCATCATCCCTTCCTCTTTGGGGAAATATCAACATAGCTTCAAGCGACATCAGTGTGCTATCAAACGTCACAACGTAACTGGGTGATTATAAAGATGCTCTACAGGTATCTCCGGAGGTGTTTGTTGGGTTGGCATAGATCAAGATTAGGATTTGTCACTCCGAGAATCGGAGAGGTATCTCTGGGCCCTCTCGGTAATGCACATCCTAATAAGCCTTGCAAGCTATGTGACTAATGAGTTAGTTACAAGATGATGCATTATGGAACGAGTAAAGAGACTTGCCGGTAACGAGATTGAACTAGGTATGAAGACACCGACGATTGAATCTCGGGCAAGTAACATACCGATGACAAAGGTAATTACGTATGTTGCCATTGCGGTACGACCGATAAAGATCTTTGTAGAATATGTAGGAACCAATATGAGCATTCAGGTTCCACTATTGGTTATTGACCGGAGAGGTGTCTCGGTCGTGTCTACAAAGTTCTCGAACCCGTAGGGTCCGCACACTTAACATTCGATGACGATTTTGTATTATATGAGTTGTGTGATTTGGTGACCGAATGTTGTTCGGAGTCCCGGATGAGATCACGGACATGACGAGGAGTCTCGAAATGGTCGAGAGATAAATAGTCATATATAGGACGATAGTATTCGGACACCGGAAGTGTTCCGGAGGTACCGGGTACGTATCGGATCACCGGAAGGGGTTCCGGGCACCCCCCGGCAAAGATATGGGCCTTATTGGGCCAAGGGCGGGACAGACAAGCCCCTAGTGGGCTGGTGCGCCCCCATATGAGCCGGCCTATGTGGAGAAAGGAAAAGGGTAGGAGGAAAGGAAATAGAGGGAATATGATTCCCCCTTCCTTTCCCCTCTCCCCTCTTTCCTTCCCCCCTCCAAAGATAAGGAAAGCGGGAGGCCAAATTGGAGGAGGCCCCCAAGTAGGATTCCTCCTACTTGGGGCGCCCCAAGGCTGCTCTCCTCCCCTCCCACCTATATATACATGGGAAGGGGGCGCCTAGAACACACACCAACAATTGTTATCCGTGTGCGGCGCCCCCCTTCACAGTTGACGCCTCCGGTCATATTCTCATAGTTCTTAGGCGAAGCCCTGCGCGGGTCACTTCACCATCACCATCACCACGTCGTCGTGCCGACGGAACTCTTAGTTGACACTTTTCTGGATCGAGAGTTCGAGGGACGTCATCGAGCTGAACGTGTGCAGAACTCGGAGGTGCCGTACATTCGGTGCTTGATCGGTCGGAACATGAAGAAGTTCGACTACATCAACCGCTTTAACAAACGCTTCCATTTTCGGTCTACGAGGGTACGTGGACACACTCTCCCCTTCTCGTTGCTATGCATCTCCTAGATAGATCTTGTGTGAACATAGGAAATTTTTTGTAATTGCATGCTACGTTCCCCATCACCAGAAACCTTAGACAATGCGATCTCACCGATACGGATCTCGGTCTCACTGAGATGGCCTTGCAAACTCTCTATTGACTGTTGTAATATTTTGGTCTCACGGAAATGTGCAATCGGTCCCACCATGTTTGCCTGACCAACTCTCTGTTTTCTCATTGCTGTAATCGGTCTCACCAAGATGAGGTTTTGCCCTAGCCCTAGCACATCGGTCCCACCGATTTGATCACCTCGGTCCCACCGAGATTCCTAACTTTCACATTTTGAACTAAATCGGTCTCACCGAGTTCATCTATTCGGTCTAATGAGTTGGGTCAAACGTGTGTATCAGTTGGATTTTGTGTGGAGGCTATATATACCCCTCCACCTCCTTCTCTATTCAAGAGAGAGCCATCAGAGCATGCCTACACTTCCACTACTCATTTTCTAAGAGAGAACCACCTACTCATGTGTTGATACCAAGACATTCCAATCCAACCACAAGAATCTTGATCTCTAGCCTTCCCCAAGTTGCTTTCCACTCAAATCGTCTTTCCACCATATCCAAATCTGCGAGAGAGAGTTGAGTGTTGGGGAGACTATCATTTGAAGCACAAGAGCAAGGAGTTCATCATCAACACACCATCTATTACCTTTTGGAGAGTTGTGTCTCCTAGATTGGTTAGGTGTCACTTGGGAGCCTCCCACAATATTGTGGATTTGAACCAAGGAGTTTGTAAGGGTAAGGAGGTCGCCTACTTAATGAAGATCTACCCAAGTGAGGCAAGTCCTTCGTGGGCGCTGGCCATGGTGGGATAGACAAGGTTGCTTCTTCGTGGACCCTTCGTGGTTGGAGCCCTCCGTCGACCCGCCCAACCGTTACCCTTCGTGGGTTGAAGTCTCCATCAACGTGGATGTACGATAGCACCACCTATCGGAACCACGCCAAAAATCTTCGTGTCTTCATTGCGTTTGCACACTCTAATCCCATCCCTTTACTTTCTTGCAATTAGCATGCTTTACTCTTTCCGCTGCTTATTCTCTTGCCATGCTTGCTTGAAATGTATTGTGCATGCTTAAAATTGTGCTAAAACTCCACCTCAACTTGAAGAACTTAAAAACTGCCAATTTTGTTTGTTGAGGGTCTAATCACCCCCCTCTAGACACCTCTTCTCGATCCTACAATGTTGTTTGTAGTGTTTGAACTACACAAATGCGACCGGTATGTGGTCCCTAGAAGATTCCCTGGGTGGAAGTACTAGCAGCGTCCGAACATGCACAAATGTCACAAGTGCTCGTAGTACTTGCAGCGTTCACGCCGAAGAGGAGCACCGCTACTATTCATTTCCTGACACAGCTGTCGGTCCCGATACTTAGCAGCGTTCACTTGTCTTGGACGCTGCTATTACTACTCTTGTTACCAGCATTTAAATGTGCCGACCGCCTCTAATTATTACGACAGATCCACTTCTAGGACCACTTTCTTCTTCCCCCTCCTATCATCTCCCTCACTTTCTCCTTCCTCCCTCACTTTCTTCTTCCTCTCTCACTTCTTTTCCTCTAGCTATTCTCTCTCTTAGCACTTAATTATTGTCTCTCTCCACCCTCTCGATGAAATATATTAAGTAAATCCGGACTATCTCGGGTAGGGGGTCCCGAGCCGGTGATCTTAGCTAGATGGTAACAGGATGAACAAGGGACACGATATTTACCCAGGTTAGGGCCCTCTTGAAGAGGTAAAACCCTACATCATGCTCTTATTGTGTTGATTGTGTTGGAGTACAAAGTACATGATGATCTACCTCGAGATCGTATGTGAATGTCTGATTCTCCACCCTATGCTCTAAACCCCTTGGCTTATATAGGGATAGGGGTTACTCAGGGAGTCCTGGATTAGGGGGTCCTCGGGTGTCCGGACTATTTGATATAGGCCGGACTGATGGGCCGTGAAGATAAAAGCAGAAGACTTTTCCCCGTGTCCGGGTAGGACTCTTGTATACGTGGATGGCAAGTTTGATGTCCGGATATGTTATTTCATTCCCTTGCAAACCGGCTCTGTACAACCCTAGGCCCCTCTGGTGTGTATATAAACCGGAGGGTTTAGTCCATAGAGATCATCATAATTCTCATAGGCTAGACAGCTAGGGTTTAATTATTACGATCTCGAGGTAGATCAACTCTTGTAACCCCTATACTCAATAAATATAACCAAGCAGGACGTAGGGTTTTACCTCCTTTAAGAGGGCCCGAACCTGGGTAAACATTGTGTCCCCATTGTCCCTTGTTACCATTGATCCTCAGACGCATAGTCCGGGACCCCCTACCCGAGATCTGCCGGTTTTGACACCGACATTGTTGCTTTCATTGAGAGTTCCGCTGTGTTGTCAGCAGAAGGATCGATGGCTCAACTTGTCATCGACGACGATGCTGTTTCCGGGGAGACTTTACTCCCCGGTCAAATCTTTGTGTTTGGCAGCTTCGCTCTGCGTGCCAATTCAACTGGTCACCTCGAGTAGATCGACAGCTACGCTCCTGGTTATCAGATCAGGTTTGGAGGCTTGAACTACATCGCTGATAAACGAGGAGACTTGATATCCTGGCACACATCGCTGATACCCTAAACCCTAACCCTAAACCCTGGTCGCCGCTCTTCATCCACATGAAGCAAGCCCGTCGAATTCACCATCAGATTCCGCTCAAGGACCGACTCTCATCCCTGCCCTGGCCTTAGACCCAGAGCGGACCACTCTGTCCAAAGACGGGAGGATAAACCCCGGCCGACTCTCTCCTATTACGGAGCCTCCTGTCAGAGACCCAGAGGCGACCATGCCATCAGCTGACCCGGAGGCTAACGTGACTCTTCCTATCATCGGGAAGCCGGATTCGCCACTGGATGCCAACTTCAAACTCTCGAGGTCTGCGTCTATCGGGCCTGGTCTAGTGGTTATTACCGAACCTAGCTCCGCAGATCCTCATACACCCGTCCGGTTTTCGCTCTTAAACGAGACATTGGACCTAACGCGATCTCTCGCCATCACGGAAGCGTCACTTCCGAACTACGCCCAGCCTAAACTTTGGGCTGAGAGCAGGGAATTTTACGTCCCACCCACCACCCACTTAATAGCCACTATTGAGGACCTAACCGACATGGTAGACTATGCCTCCGAAGACATCGATGGTATGGGCGACGATGCCGGAGCCGAACCAGGCCAAAAACCCGCCTATCACTGGGCGTTGGACGACCACTTCTACTTGCGACGTGTACATGGTGGATACGCCCGAAAAGAAGGACGATGATGGCACTCAAGATCCGATTGAGGACAAGCCTGTCGAGGCACCACCAAAGCGCTGACGTCAGTGGAGTTGCTCATGATCGCGTCAGGAAAAGGAAAGCAATACCGCCACCAGAGACAGTGACACCCCGGACAAGGCCGAAGACTCCGACCACCACGTCGAGCCTGCGTTCGAGCAGAATGAGTGGGAAGAGGGACAAGCCCACCCCGACGAACTTGTCAATCATGAGGATTCGGAAGATAGTAACTATCTACCGGCCTCCGAGGAGGATGTCAGCCTCGGTAACGAAGATTTCATCGTGCCAGAGGAACCCCTCGAACAAGAACGCTTCAAGCGATAGCTCATCGCCATTGCGAGGAGCTTGAAAAAGAAACAGCAACAACTTCAAGCCGAACAGGATACGCTCAATGACAGATGGACCAAGGTCCTGGCTGCCGAAGAATACGGCCTCGAGTGCCCAACAAAGAGCTACCCAAAGTGCAGGCTACTACCACAATTCGACGATGAGGCCATTGAGCCAATACCATCAAGATACAATCATGTTGATCAACCGAACCGACCACCACCTGGACGTGACAAAGCGGCTAATTATGTCGAACACCAGCCCGTGCCACCTCGCCATAGAGGCAAAGAGGCAGCGGCTCCGGGCTACACGTATGACTTACGTCAGGACCTGGACAATAGAGCCGACCAGACCAGATCAATCTACGGATCAAGGGGACGTGCTCCAACATGAGACGACGGCCATCAAGCCTGGCGCGACAAGCATAACCAAGTTCGGGCCAAGAACCGAACATGGATGTCATCCGAACTCCGCCGTGATGTTGCCCGATATAGAGGCGCCGCACACCACATGTGCTTTACCGATGAGGTAATGCAGCACCAGTTTTTGGAAGGGTTTAAACCCGTGAACATCAAGCCTTACGATGGCACGACAGATCCCGCTGTATGGACTGAAGATTTTCTTCTCCACATTCACATGGCTCGCGGAGATGATCTCCACGCCATCAAATACCTCCCCCTAAAGCTAAAAGGACCAGCACAACACTGGTTGAATAGCCTCCCAAAGAACTCCATTGGCGGTTGGGAGGACTTAGAGGACGCTTTTCCGGACAACTTTCAGGGTACTTATGTCCGGTCACTGGACGCTGATGACCTGAGTCACATAGTCCAGCAACCCAGAGAGTTAGCCCACAAACTCTGGACTCAGTTCTTAATTAAAAAGAACCAAATTGTCGACTGTTCGGACGCCAAGGCCTTAGCGGCATTTAAACACAGCGTCCGTGACGAATGGCTCACCCGACACCTCGGTCAGGAAAGGCCAAAGACTATGGCAGCTCTCACTACACTTATGACCCTTCTGTGTAGGCGAAGACAACTGGTTGGCTCGTAGAAGCAACAGTACGAGCGACCCCTGGCACCTCTGAGGCCAGGGATGGCAATGGAAGGCCACGACGCAGCAAAAATAAGCGTCAGAACAACAATGAAGAAACCGAGGATACGACGGTCAATTCCGGATTCAGCGGCTCTAAACCTGGTCGGCGGAAGAAGCCGTTCAAAGGAAATAGAGACGACCCGTCCAACTTGGATAAAATACTGGATAGGCCTTGTTAGATTCATGGCACCCCTGACAAGCCTGCCAACCACACCAACAGAAACTGCTGGGTTTTTAAACAGGCCGGTAAGTTAAATACCGAACATAATGGGAAAGGACCTCAAAGCAAGGACGACGATGAACCCCGCCCTCCAAACACCGGGGGATAGAAGAAGTTTCCCCCCAAGGTGAAAACAGTGAATATGATATATGTCACACATATCCCCAAGAGGGAGCGCAAGATCGCACTAAGGGACGTCTACGCCGTAGAGCTTGTCGCCCCGAAATTCAACCCATGATCGGCTTGTCCGATCACCTTCGATCGCAGGGATCACCCAACCAGTATCCGTCACAGAGGTTCGGCGGCCCTGGTACTCGATCCCATCATCGACGGATACCATCTCACTAGAGTCCTTATGGACGGCAGTAGTAGCCTCAACTTGATTTACCAAGACACTGTCCGTAAGATGGGTATTGACTCATCAAGAATCAAGCCTAGCAACACTACCTTTAAAGGAGTGATTGAGGGAGTCCTGGATTAGGGGGTCCCCGGGCGTCTGGGCTATGTGACATGGGTCGGACTGGTGGGCCATGCAGATACAAGATAGAGGGTTTTTCCCCATGTCCGGATGGGACTCTCCTTTGCGTGGATGACAAGCTTGGTGCTCGGATATGAAGATTCCTTTCTCTGTAAACCGACTCTGTACAACCCTAGGCCCCTCCGGTGTCTATATAAACCGGAGGGTTTAGTCCGTAGAGGCAATCATAATCATACAGGCTAGACATCTAGTTTTTAGCCATTACGATCTCGAGGTAGATCAACTGTTGTAACCCCTATACTCATCAAAGTCAATCAAGCAGGAAGTAGGGTATTACCTCCATTAAGAGGGCCCGAACCTGGGTAAACATCCTTGTCTCTTGTTACCTTCGATCCTCAGACGCATAGTTCAGGACCCCCTACCCGAGATCTGCCAGTTTTGACACCGAGATTGGTGCTTTCATTGAGAGTTCCACTGTGCCATCGTTAGAAGGCTCGATGGCTCCATCGATCGTCTACAACAAGGCCGCCTTGAAGGAGACTTTTCTCCCCGGCCAAATTTTCGTATTCGGCGGCTTCGCACTGTGGGCCAACTCGATTAGCCACCTGGAGCAGATCGACAGCTACGCCCCTGGTCATCAAATCAGTTTTGGAAATCTGAACTACGTCGCCGATATCCGAGGAGACTTGATCTTCGAGGGTTTCGTGACACCGACCGCCGCTCTGGCCTTAGATCCAGAGCGAACTGCTAGGTCCGAAAATGGGAGTGTAGATCCCACCGGACTCTCCACTATTATGGAGCTCACTACCACAGATCCAGATAGGACTATGTTATCGGCAGGCAGCCTAGCCGGACTCCCATCACCAAAGGGCCAGACTCATCCCGAGATCCTAATTTCGGACTCTTGAGGACTGCGGCAAGCGAGCGCGACCCGGAGGCCTTTTCCTCGCCTAGCACTAAAAGCTCTTGTTTCCCCGTCCAACCCTCGCCTTTAAGCGAGGCCCTGGACCTAATGAGATCCCTCGCCATTGCAGACGAATCGCTGCCGAACTACGCTCAGCCCATTCTAGGGACTGAGAGCGGGGAATTTTACGTCCCACCCACCACCCACTTCATAGCCACTGTCGAGGATCTAACCGACATGCTCGATTACGCCTCTGAAGACATCGACGGTATGGACGACGATGCCGGAGATGAGAAAGGCCAGAAACCCGTCGTTCACCGGACGCTGGACGGCCACTTCCTCATACGACATGTACATGGTGGACACACCCAAAGAAGACGACGACGATGATGAGAAGGTCCAATCGAGGACGAACCTCCTGAGATACCTCCAAAGCGTCGACGTCAGCGGCGCCGCTCTAAATTGCGTCGCGAAAAAGATAGCAACGCCAGCACCCGGGACAATAATACTCCGGAGAACGTCGAAGACCAAGAAGCCCCCATCGAACCAACATCCGAATAGGATGATCGGGAGGACGGGCAAGTTGACCCTAACGAGCCGGTAGGGAACGAAGACTCGGAGGATAGCAACTATCTACCACTCTCCGAAGACGATGTGAGCCTCGGCGACGAAGATTTCATCGTGCCAGAGGAACCCCTTGAACAAGAAAGCTTTAAGCGCCAGCTAAACTGTGTGAAGCCTCAAAAAGAAGCAGCGACAGCTCTAATCCGAACAGGATACGCTCAACGACAGATGGACTAAAGTCCTGGCAGCCGAAGAATACGGCCTTGAACGCCCAACAAAGAGCTACCCAAAGCGCAAGCTGCTACCCCAATTCGACGACGAGGCCCTGGAGCCCACACTGCCAATGCGTGACGCTGTCGACAGACCTGACCGACCACCGTGTGGCCGGGACAGAGTGGCAACTCAAGCCGAACACCAGCCCGCACCACCTCGCCGTAGAGGAAGAGAAGCAGCGGCTCCAGGATACACCTATGACCTCCGACAGGACCTGGAAGATAGAGCCGGACAGACCAGATCAATCTACGGATCACGGGGGCGTGCCCCAGCGCGAGAAGACGACTATTAGGCCTGGCGCGACAAGCATAACTACACCCGGGCCGAAAACTGCATACGGACTTCATCCGAATTGCGTCGTGACGTGGTCTGATGCAGAGGCGCCGCACACCCCCTATGGTTCACCGACGAGGTAATGGAGCACCAGTTCCCAGAAGGGTTTAAACCCGTGAACATTGAATCATATGATGGCACAAGAGATCCCGCGGTATGGATTGAAGATTTTCTTCTCCACATTCACATGGCTCGCGGTGATGATCTACATGCCATCAAATACCTCCCCCTAAAACTTAAGGGACCAGCTCGGCACTGGTTAAATAGCCTCCCAGAAAACTATATTGGAAGCTGGGAAGACTTGGAAGATGCCTTTAGAGACAACTTCCAAGGCACTTATATCCGGCCTCCGGACGCCGATGACCTCAATCACATAGTCCAGCAGCCCGGAGAGTCGGCCAGGAAATTCTGGACCAGGTTCCTAATAAAAAAGAACCAGATTGTCGACTGCCTGGATGCCAAAGCCCCAACGGCCTTTAAACACAGCATCCGCGACGAATGGCTCGCCCGACACCTCGGCCAAGAGAAGTCGAAGTCTATGGCAGCCCTTATAGCACTCATGACCCGCTTTTGCGCAGGCGAAGATAGCTGGCTAGCCCGTAGCGGCAATAGTACCAGTGACCCCAGCACTTCTGAAGCCAGAAACGGCAACGGCAGGCCCCGACGCAACAAACACAAGCGTCGAAGCAACAATGACAATACCGAAGACACGGCGGTAAACACCGGATTCAGTGGCTCCAAATCCGGTCAGCGGAAGAAGCCATTCAAAAGAAAGAAAGATGGTTCATCTAGCTTGGACCGAATACTTGATCGACCTTGCCAGATTCACGGCACCCCCGACAAGCCTGCCAACCATACCAACAGAAGTTGTTGGGTCTTCAAACAGGCCGGTAAGTTAAATACCGAACATAAGGAGAAGGGGTTGCCCAACAAGGATGACGATGAGGAGCCTCGCCCACCGAGCACAGGGGGGCAGAAGAAATTTCCCCCCGAGGTCAAAACGGTGAATATGATATACGTTACTCACATCCCCAAGCGGGAGCGCAAGCGCGCGTTAAGGGACGTCTATGCGATAGAGCCAGTCGCCCCAAAATTCAACCCATGGTCAGCCTGTCCGATCACTTTCGATTGTAGAGACCATCCGACCAGTATCCATCATGGAAGTTCGGCCGCGCTGGTCCTCGATCCAATTATTGATGGATTCCACCTCACGCGAGTCCTCATGGACGGCGGCAGCAGCCTTAACCTGCTCTATCAGGACACATTCCACAAAATGGGTATTGATCCATCAAGAATCAAGCCCACCAAAACTACCTTTAAAGGAGTAATACCTGCTGTAGCGGCCTGCTGCACGGGCTCAATCACATCGGAAGTCGTCTTCGGCTCGCCAGACAACTTCCGAAGCGAAGACTTGATCTTCGACATCGTCCCTTTCTGCAGTGGCTATCATGCACTACTCGGACGAACCGCGTTCGCTCTTTTTAATGCGATCCCCCACTATGCCTATCTCAAACTCAAGATGCCCGGACCACGCGGTGTTATAACAGTTAATGGAAACATGGAGCGCTCCCTCCACACTGAAGAGCACACCGCGGCCCTCGCAGCGGAGGTACATGGCGGCCTTATCAAGCCAAATACTACATCGGCAGTCAAAACCCCAGACACTTTAAACGAGTCCGGACTACCCCACAGAACGACAGTCCAGCTCGTTAGGAGCTCGATTAGCAATCCGGCCTCCGTCTCAGCCCCAACCGCATTGCGGCATATGTACCATGTGTACATTGTCGGTGTCAAAACCGGTGGATCTCGGGTAGGGGGTCCCGAACTATGCGTCTAAGGCGGATGGTAACAGGAGGCAGGGGACACAATGTTTACCCAGGTTCGGGCCCTCTCGATGGAGTTAATACCCTACTTCCTGCTTGATTGATCTTGATGATATGAGTATTACAAGAGTTGATCTACCACGAGATCGTATAGGCTAAAACCTAGAAGCTAGCCTATGATTATGATTGTTGTTGGTCCTACGGACTAAACCCTCCGGTTTATATAGACACCGGAGGGGGCTAGGGTTACACAGAGTCGGTTACAAGGGAGGAGATCTACATATCCGAATTGCCAAGCTTGCCTTCCACGCCAAGGGGAGTCCCATCCGGACACGGGACGAAGTCTTCAATCTTGTATCTTCATAGTCCAACAGTCCAACCAAAGGATATAGTCCGGCTGTCCGAGGACCCCCTAATCCAGGACTCCCTCAGTAGCCCCCGAACCAGGCTTCAATGGCGATGAGTTCGACGCGCAGATTGTCTTCGGCATTGCAAGGCGGGTTCTTCTCCAAATTCTGAGTACCTGTCGAGTAGTGTCCGGCTTCCCATGAATGTTGCACTCCTTGGCTTCTGCGCCTAATAATGGCTATCCTCCACGTGTCAAGCGAATGCGAGAAGTCAGGGCATTTTTACACTTGCCACCCTAACCATGTAAGTAAATCGTCTATTTAAAGAGGCGGGGATCCTCAGATCCAGATCACACCATCCTCCCACAGCGAGTATCCATCGGAGCGCGCCCGGAAAAGTCCATCCCATCATGGTCGGCCATCGCAGCTCCTCCTCTCGCCCCGTAGCCCTAAGCCAGGCAATTGGAAGAAGTGTTCCGTCCCTCACAGCCAATTAGTAGAGTTACAGACCTAGGGATTCCTCCCTCCAGCGTATATGGTCCCCGTTCGAGCCGGACTCGCCACCTACAATGGCGGGGAGCAAGCGGAGAGCTTTCCCAACCCATCCATGGGGGAGCGGGTATGCCTTGTCCCTTACTTATTAAGGGGGCTCGGATTTCCAATCCATCCGTTCCTCCGCGGGCTCCTGGAGTTCTACGGCCTCCAGCTACACAACTTTACTCCAGCCTCCATATTACACATCGCTGGCTACATCGCCCTTTGCGAGCTGTTTTTGGGCTGCGAAGCTCATTTCGAGCTATGGAAGAGGCTATTCTGCCTCCTTCCCCGTACATGGGAGGGGTCAATATATCAAGTGGGCGGAGCTGAGATATGGCGCATCGCAGGGACCAGATACCTGTCCGGTACTCCGAAGAAGACATCCAAAGACTGGCCTTCGGAGTGGTTTTATATGGAGGACGTCCCCCTTCCAGAACCTATTCGGATGGGCCTTCCTGAGTTCGACAACGCTCCCTTGAAGAAACGCCGCAGTTGGCGCCCTCGGAGCCCCCAGGAGGAAGTTAACAGAGAAGTCCTTTACCTGATGGGCCGGATAAAGACGCTGGCCCAATCAGGATTGACAATAATCGAGGTTATGTCAATATGTATAATGCGGGGGGTGCAGCCACTTCAATATCGGGGGCAGCCCATGTGGCACTTCAATGGAGAAGATGATGCTACCCGCTGCGGTCGTAAGGGACCGGACTCAGTCGCTGCTCTAGCGAAGATTCTGTCCGATTTGTACAAAGGAGAAGAAGAGGAGTTCATCTGCATTAAGCCATGGGATGGATTCTCCATGTACAACCCCCCAAGCTGGGTGAGTTGCTACTTTTTACTCTGAACCTTCCCGCATTCTTCGTCATAAGTATTTACCCTGCCATTTCATAGCAGGAACTGCGAAAAGCCGTGAGGGAGGTCCACAGCCCGCCTCCACAACCAGAGGACCCTAACCGGGCCCTCGACCCCGGACTCGAAGAATATCCAGACACATTTGTGGAGCTTATTGATAGGACGTTCTATCAATTAAGCTGCGACGGTGCCATGGTGGTCATCATAGCCGATTATCCCGGACTACTCCCTACATCGTATGTAAGTAAAACCGGAGTCCCAACTTCCGAAAAGGATCCCTTTTTCTGCACTTCACCTACCGCACACGTGTGGTGTCTTACAGGGAAGGCCCTCGGGACGCCATGCCGAACCCGCAGTGACTCACCAACAAGGGGCACCGAAGCCGGGTAGGCTTAAAAGGAAGGTGGTCAGGACTGAGACACCGTCGCCGAGGTATGAAAAAGAACCCCGCTCCGTGGTTGTCGTCTTTTAAAATATAATAAAACCCATGTTTCCTAGTAGGAAAAATGCTCGCCGGACTATACCCGGAGAGGTTGGCGGCCGCGCCTCCACCAGTCGGACTCCAGAGCCAGACTTAGAGGCGAACGCTAACATGGGGCCAATACCGGATGTTCCTCCTACAGAGGATGCGGATAGGCTGTCCGCTACGAATTCCGAAGTGGAGAGCACCATGAATCACAGGCGTCGTCGGGCCATACTCCGCGACGCTTGTTTCTCCCAAGAGGCGTTCGATGCCTTCAACTCAGGAGACGCGTACATCCGAGCTGCTCAAAATGGTCTTGCCAGAGCCACGGACCAGTATGTAAAGGATATACGGGTAAGAAAATCTGATAATTATGTATACCAGTAGCCCCTGAGACTTGAAACAGTTGACACAACTGATTTAAGGATCATTATTTGTGTAGGTTCTTACGGAGAAGAATATCCAGTTGTCTCGAGAGCTAGAAGAGTGCAAAGCCCAGCTACGGGCCGCAGTTGCCGCAATGAAGGAGTCCGAGAAGGCCCCATCTGGTAACACTTGTTTCTATTGCCAAGAATGACATGTACCAGGTAGTATGCGGCATGCATGTAAATCTAACAATAGATTCTGCAGATGATCCCGGGGTTAATCCGGAGGTAGTGCAAGGGGATGAGCAACATGCTCAACGACAATTAAAGGCTGGAGAGCGCGTGCTTAAGCAAGTTAGGCGGGAGAAAACAATCTCCAAGATGCCAATATCCGGCTGAGTGTTGAACTGAAAGATGTTCGGGCCCAACTTGCTGACTCCGTAAAGGAGAATAAGAGGCTTCGACGCGGCATTTTTAGTAAGTGCTTGAACGAACTTTTTATTGAGTTCGGTGAAGAAACCAGATAACAGAGTTATATCTGTAGGTATGCTGACGGGTCGTCCCACAGAAGAAATTCCCGGGTCTGCAGGTGATGTTCTACCAGAGCTCTCACAACTGCACGAACAAGTTCGGCAGGTGATGCAGGGCATTGCCCAAGCCTTGTGGCCATCCGCCTCCCTACCAGGAGGCATGGGAGAGCTTGTAGAAAAGCTCAAGGGAGCGCGGCGACGCTTCCGATTATGGAAGATATCAGCCTGCCGACAAGGTGCAAGGGAAGCCTGGGCCATGGTGAAGACGCGATATACCAAGGCTGACCCGAACCACATGGCCGAGGTCGGACCTGTGGGGTCTGATGGGAAAGAGTTTGGTGTATGACCAGGTAGAATTAGCCGCCAAGTATTCCCAACAGGATTGTAGGCTAGACAGCCTGTTGGATGGTATAGAAGAAAAATTTAGTCAGTCTAAGTGACTGTGTACTTCAAGTGACATATATTGTCCTTAGCTGGATTGTAAATCATTTGTCATGGCGGACCTTTTCGCTTCGACCTCCGGACCCGATAGTCTGGAGTGTATCCGAATACCCGCTCAGTTATGTAAAAAATGGGGTACGCGTGGAAACCAGGCGTAGGGGTCATAAGTGCTTGAACAGACAAGTACCCAACTAGCTATGTTATATTACATGGATAGTAAGAAACATCTTCTAGGGAGAATAGTTCCGTTAAGGGTTCCTTTCCCTGTGTACGCACGCATTAATGTGCATGTCCGAACTGCGAAAAGAGACGCGGGATATAAACATCTGGGGGCATGTATTACAATAAATAAAGGTAATCTTTTGTTCACCGACCGAATATTCCCTTAAGAACGCTAGCTTTCGGCTTCACCCAGTCTGAGGTACACATCCGGCTGACCCGGCAGTAACAATCGCAGAGGTGCTCCCCTTATGCCTTAGCCAAATTAACGGGAACGTAGGGCATAAACACAAGAGCCAGGAACCCAGCTTGGCCAAAACTTAAGTCATATCGATGCATATAATGGCGAAAAAAGGTACATGTGGAAAAGTAACACATGTGTGGGGCATAGAGCTCGGAAAAATAGTTATATTAAGCTTTTGTATAAGAAGCCCCCAGGTATAATGAGCACGGCTAGCGCGTCAAGATTGTGTAGTCACGACACATTTTAACCTTTTAAGGTTGTGAAGAAAAAAGGGGAAGAAAGAAAGAGAGAAAAGATAGATAACGGATATATAAAAAATTGACGGAGGTAAGGAGACGAACACATAGTCCGGCACTAGGCGTAGAACCTTCGGAGTCTGGCTGCGTTCCATGGGTTTGGCTCGAGTCGATTGTCCGATGCATCCGCAGACGGTACGCTCCACCGGTCAGAACTTGGTCAATAACGAAGGGACCTTCCCATTTGGGCTTGAGCTTGTTCTTTTTCTTCTCCGATAGGCGTAGAACGAGTTCGCCAATGTTATAAGTTTTGGCCCGTACTTCTCTGCTTTGATACCTTCGAGCCTGTTGCTGATAGAATGCGGAACGGGCTTTTGCCACGTCACGCTCCTCCTCCAGGGCGTCCAAACTGTCCTGCCGATCAAGCTCGGCTTCTTTCTCTTCGTACATGCGCATTCAAGGTGAGTCATGAATTATGTCGCAGGGCAGTACCGCCTCTGCGCCGTACACCATAAAGAACGGTGTGTATCCGGTAGTGCGATTCGGCGTGGTCCGCAGCCCCCATAGTACGGAGTCGAGCTCCTCTACCCAGTGCATACCGGATTCCTTCAAGGATCGCACTAATCTGGGTTTAATGCCGCTCATGATAAGACCATTTGCTCGTTCGACTTGACCGTTAGTTTGCGGGTGATAGACAGAAGCATAATCGAGCTTAATGCCCATGTTGCTGCACCAAAGTTTTACCTCGTCGGCTGTAAAGTTCGAGCCGTTATCGATGATGATGCTGTGGGGAACGCCATAACGGTGTACAACCCCGGATATAAAGTCTATCACTGGTCCGGATTCGACCGTTTTAACTGGTTTGGCTTCTATCCATTTGGTGAATTTATCCACCATGACCAATAGGTATTTTTTCTTATGGCTTCCCCCTTTAAGGGGTCCGACCATATCAAGCCCCCAGACCGCAAAGGGCCAAGTGATGGGGATTTTTTGGAGAGCGGTAGGTGGCATATGGCTTTGGTTTGCGAAAAGCTGGCAACCGACGCGATGTTGAACGAGGTCCTGTGCGTCTGCTCGGGCCGTCGGCCAGTAGAAACCTGTATGGAAGGCCTTGCTTACAAGGGCCCGAGCTGGGGCGTGGTGGCCGCCAAGTCCAGCATGAATTTCTGCCAAAAGTTGCCATCCTTCCTCTTCGGAGATGCACATTTGTAGGACTCCGGTAGCGTTTTTCTAATAAAGCTCTCCCTCGTGGACCTTGTAGGCTTTAGACCGCCGCACAATGCAACGTGCCTCGTTTGGGTCCACAGGTAGTTCCTGCCTAGTTAGGTAGGCCAAAAAGGGTTCTGTCCACGGGGCGATGACAACCATGATCACGTGGGCGGAAGGTGCTATTTCGGTAGCAGAGCCTCCGATTACGTCAGAGTGTTCGGTATTTGGTATTGTGGCCAAGTCCCGACTGTTGTTGCCGGTCTCTCCTTCCCATACCACGGATGGCTTAAACAACCTTTCCAAGAAGATATTGGGTGGGACAGGGTCGCGCTTAGCGCCGATGCGAGCGAGGATATCCGCCGCTTGATTGTTTTCTCGGACCACATGGTGGAATTCAAGTCCCTCGAACCGAGCTGACATTTTGAGGACGGCGTTGCGATAAGCCGCCATTTTTGGGTCCTTGGCGTCAAAGTCTCCATTTATTTGAGATATTGCGAGGTTCGAATCGCCCCGCACCTCTAGGCATTGAATGCCCATGGAGACTGCCATCCGGAGACCATGCAACAGGGCCTCATATTCTGTCGCATTGTTGGAGTCTATGTATAACATTTGGTTGGGCCGTGAGGGCTTCGGATAACGCCTTGAGGGCTAGTGCGGCAGTTTTATTTTCGGCGTGGAGTGCTATGTCCGGATCACTAGCTAGAGTGATGATCGAAGTCCGAACCCTGACCCGATCTGAGACCCAGGGGCGGAGGAGTTTCCGATCTTGGAAGTTCGGGCTCCGGGATGTTGCCCAATAGGTTTGGCCCGTTGTCTGATTCTAGGTTCAAAGCTTGGGCCATGTCCTCCCGTAGACGGGTATCCGGCTCGGAGAGCTCGGGAATCCGGGCATAGTTTGTCCTCAAGATAGAGGAAGAATTGCTGCGTTGTTCCTCCACCACCGCTATCTGATGGGTGACCGGCGGAGAGTTAATCTCCCTTTGGTCGGGTTTAAGCCCGATCTGATCATAGTCCATAGCGACTCCCAAGGAGGCGATGCGATCCAAGAGCTCATTCAAGGAAGAGAGCTCCATTGGATCCATCTGCTCGGCGAATTCCGAGCCGGCGTGGAGGCTGTTTTTGATGACCCGAGAAGTCATCGTTGGCGCAACGGCCGAGCGGGCGGTCATGACGAAGCCGCCTAGTCGGAGAGTTTGGCCTACAGCCAGGGCTCCCCCAGAGGTGATGTTGTCCTTGACAACGAGACGAGCCATCAAGCCTTATGATGACGGCACAGTGGAACTCTCAATGAAAGCACCAATGTTGGTGTCAAAACTGGCGGATCTCGTGTAGGGGGTCCCGAACTGTGCGTCTAAGGCGGATGGTAACAGGAGGCGGGGAACACAATGTTTACCCAGGTTCGGGCCCTCTCGATGGAGGTAATACCCTACTTCCTGCTTGATTGATCTTGATGATATGAGTATTACCAGAGTTGATCTACCACGAGATCGTATAGGCTAAACCCTAGAAGCTAGCCTATGATTATGATTGTTGTTGATCCTACGGACTAAACCCTCTGGTTTATATAGACATTAGAGGGGGCTAGGGTTACACAGAGTTGGTTACAAGGGAGGAGATCTACATATCCGAATTGCCAAGCTTGCCTTCCACGCCAAGGGGAGTCCCATCCGGACACGGGACGAAGACTTCAATCTTGTATCTTCATAGTCCAACAGTCCGGCCAAAGGATATAGTCTGGCTGTCTGAGGACCCCCTAATCCAGGACTCCCTCATACATAACTACGCACTAAAGATACCATGGGCAAAGATGGAGGCATATTAAAGATAAATTCCACAATACGGCTCGACCCTATCTGGACACGCATATCCTTTTTTTTCTTATGTTTATGTTTTTCAGGTTCCTTACAACCCATAGCACCTTTCGACGGCACCAAGGGCCCTTTTTCCAGGCCCCTCATGAAAACCCGATCGTTGATCCTTTCGAAGGATAATACACCAAGGAGAAAAGCAGCGTGGACGTGCGGTGGAGTATCTAAAGGATCTTTAAGGATCACCTCTTCCTCTTTTAGGACCCGTACACAGCTTTCCCTTGTGCTGGGCATGTAAAATAGCCTCGATGCTTATCGCATTATTTATACAAATACGTTTTGACGTATCAATCAGACTATAATGGAAATAGTTCTTTCGCCCAACCTATTCGGTACTGGCTTATTTCCTAATCTGTATTCCCTCTTTTTGTCCAATTACCATGTACACCTCGGTACGACTTAAATTGCCAGGGGCTCCATTCAGCCACATACATAAAATAAGTCCAAGCACTTTTATAGTACAATTCGGCGTCACGAGTATAACCTTATATGTATCGGCTCCGAATCATGTCTTTGGTCAATAGTTGGGTTGCCCGGCTCCTGTGGTTACAGCCTTACGTTCCGCTCGTTCGGCTAAGGTAGTAAAGGGAGAACTACTGCGATTGTGTTTCTGGTTCATCCGGATTAACACCTCAGTAGAGAAAGCCAAAAACTGACTGTCATGGTGTGGCGAGAGCTGGTCAGCTATTCGGTGACTAATTATAAATATCTTGCGATTTTTTCTGCATTACGCGAAGGACCGGTCTTCACCCGTCAGGCGTCTACAACAGCCAAGTTTGGATAATCGAATAATACCAGGGGCTGCGCCTACAATCTCATTGTCAAACTCCTATGGCTAAGTGAGAGTGATAAAGCCACATAGTCTGATTGCCTGGTTCGCTGCACTAACACCTCCTTCAAGGACCAAATCGATGGGTCAAGTGTGTTCAGGTGCTCTTCCGAACACCCCCGTACTACCTACATGGGGGTTGAAGTCGACGACGGGCCAACTCTCAAATACTGTAAACGGCCGCACAGGAGGAAAATAATTTGAGGTAAAACAAGCAACATATTATACATAAGCCTTGTTTCATAATACAAAGTTCGGGCAGCACAGATACATTCATTCAAAAATAATGTCCTTCGAACACTGGCCCTCTACAATGCGGGATCCTTCCAAGACGTCATCAAAATACCGCTCCGGTGTGCGGTGCTCCTTGCCCGCGGGCAGTCCCTCGGTTGCAAGCTTGACGGCATTCATCTTCGCCCACTACACCTTGACACAGACGAAGGCCATCCGGGCACCTTCGATGCAGACCGACCGCTTTATGGCATCAAGCCAGGGGCAGGCACTGACTAGCCATTTCACGAGCCCAAAATAACTGTTGGGTATAGGTTCGGCTGGCCAAAGACGGACTATAACATCCTTCATGGCCAATTCGGCCACCCTATGCAGTTCGGTCACCTTTTTTAGCTGATCATTGAAGGGCACTGGATGCTCTGGCGCAAGGTACTACAACCAGAATAGCTTCTCCATCAAGCTCCCCTCTCCGGCTCGAAAGAACTCCGCAGCATCAGCAATACTCCGGGGTAGATCCACAAACGCTCCTAGAGAACTCCAAACGCGGGTCAGTAAGATGTACCTTCTCCTTACAAATTTGCTCTGCATATTAAAGGCCTTACCCGCTGCGATCTTCTTAGCCTCTTGGATCTCCCGGCTGGCGCCTTGGGCTTCAACCCGGGCTTCCTTCGTGCTTTGATGGGCCTTAGCAAGTTCGGAATCTTGATCCAAAATCATGCGCTCCAAGGATTCACATTTGCTTATGGCATCCTTGAGCTCTTGTTGGACTTCCTCCACCCTTGATTCATGTTTTAGGCGGGCGGCTCGTTCCTCCTCCGCCTCCTTCTTGGCTTCGGGCAGTGCACTCTTGAGGGTCTCAACCTCAGACGCATCAGCTATGAGCATAATCATAAAACTCATTCAGATAACAAATCAGAGCTGATATCATTTCAGATATGTTTCGGTATCACATACCTTGCTTTTCCTCTAAGTTCCGCTTTAGATCGGACACTTCGGCGGCATGGGAAGCTGCTGCCAACATCACAGCCTGTTTGTTCAAATAGATATGTATGTTAATCTCCTGCGAGAGCTATTCGATCCTCTGTTCGGCCTTTCTTTGCGAATACCGAACAGAGTCTCAGGGGCTACTATCTATACACAGACATTCTTTTTATATAGCTAAAAAGTATTACATCACATACCTCAAAGCCTCTTAGAAGGCTAGTATAGGCCTCGTTCAATCCGCTTTTAGTGGACCGAACCTTTTCAACCACCGTACCCATAAGGGTACGATGTTCCTCCACAATGGAGGCGCTTTGAAGCGCTTCCACCAGAGCATCCGGCGCCTCCAGATTGACAGGGGTCGCCGGTGGAGTTGACGCGCCCCCTTCTTTCGAAGGAGGCTACTCACCTGATTCCGAAGCCGTGTGGGTCTCCGGAATGACATTTGGTTGGGGGCCAAATTGGACATGGCCCCCGTCGCCAGTCTCCATGGGGGTTGGTTCCCCCATGTTCTCGGCAGCAGAGGTATCACCCTCTGGCGCCGCCTTGACAGCTTCCCGCACCTCTCCCTGACCCGGAAGGGTCCTTCGGGACAACACTTCGGTGTTGTCCATAGCAGTGGGGGGAGGCCGGCGGAGGTGACTCACTCTCCATCATGTTCGGACCCAGCGAATTCCCAGAAGATGCGGATAGCTGGGGGAGGTCACGAGCCGGACTGCAGCACACAATTCAATGTGTTAAAACCACAAGGCAAAAAGCTAGATATATATAAAGTGCCCTTATCCGGCCAGGGGCTTCGGCCTGGGGCGCCACTCGGGGATGTCGTCGGCGTCCGATTCGGAATCATCTGTAAGGGAGATTCTCCCTTTCTTGGATGCCTTCGCCTCTAGATCCACGGAAGTCCCCCTTTTCTTCTTCCCCCCCTTAAGGGGAGAATTGCTCTCTTCCTCCTCCTCTTCATCTTTGTCATGAGACGAGAGAGTTTTGGTATCTTCGGACACTACGTTCGAAGTGCCTTTACGGCGGAGGCCACCACTGGCCTCCTTGCCCTTCTTCTTGGCCTTCTTTTCCGGCGCCTGATACGGCGCCGGAACCAGCATCCTCGTTAGCAGAGGAATGGCTGGGTCTTCGGGTAGCGGAGCCGTGCAGTGGATCCGCTCCGCCTTCTTCGTCCAGCCCTGTGAGGAGAACGGAAATCTCGGTATACTCCTCGGGTCTACAAATTAAGGCTATCAGAAAAGTTACGGGAGTGGTCGGATGAGTGTGGTCGAGGCCGAGGTCTTTGGTCGTTTTTGGCGACGACTTCTGGGCCTTGAAAAGCAGCTTCAATATGTCTTCGTGCGTTGTGCCGAAGAACCGCTGCAGGGTCCGGGGACCGGCTGGATCGAACTCCCACAGATAATGAGTCCGGCGTTGGCAGGGGAGAATCCGGTGAAAAAGCATCACCTAGATCATGATGGCAAGACTGGTGTTCTTGTCTATCACCCTCTTGACGTGCTTCTGCAGCGTCATCACCTCGTCGGACGACGCCCAATCCAGGCCCTTGTTGAGCCAAGATGCGAGTCGCATTGGAGGCCCGGACTTAAACTTGGGAGGGGCGGCCCATGTGGTGTCATGAGGTTCCGTGATATAGAACCACTCCTGTTGCCATCCCTTCACGGTCTCCACAAAGGTGCCCTTGGGCCAGGTGACGTTGGGAAGCTTGCTCACCATAGCGCCGCCGCACTCCTCGTGTTGACCATCAACCACTTTCGGCTTCACATTGAAGACCTTGAGCCATAGCCCGAAGTGGGGGGGATGCGGAGGAATGCCTCACACACGACAATGAGCGCCGAAATGTTAAGGAATTAGGGGCTAGATCATGGAAATCTAGCCCGTAGTAAAACATGAGACCGCGGGCGAAAGGATGGAGGGGAAATCCTAATCCACGAAGAAAGTCGGGGATGAATACTGCCCTCTCATTGGGCTCCGGAGTGGGGACGATCTGCTTTTTGGCCGGAAGCCGGTTGGTGATTTCCTTGGCTAGGTATCCCGCTTCCCGGAGTTCCTTGATGTTCCCCTCCGTGACAGAGGAGGCCATCCACTTGCCCTGCGCTCCAGATCCGGACATGGCTGGAGTGTTTTCTAGGGACGGAAAGGATTGAAGCTTGGGCGATGGAGCTCGAGGGCGGATGGGTTGAGGAGGAAGAAGGCGTGGGGTAAAAAGGTGGATCCTTATCCTCTTATAAAGGCAGTGAATGTCAAGCGCCCCCTCCCAGGCCTTAAAATTTGCCTACTCCCAAGGGGTCGTGCGGATGGCACAGTTGGATTACCCAAGCCCTCATTGATGAGAATCCCGTAATAAGGGGGCACGATCTCTACTTTGACAAGACGTGTCACCGGAGGTTGCGTCTCGAGACGCGAAACGGGAGGTCGAAAAACGATTCGAAATAATGAAGTGGCCAGACGTAACATCTCACTAGCAAAACTGTCAGTAAAGACATACCATGTTTTTCTTGCGGTTGTGGATTGTAACTGTTAAACAGAGCTGGATATAGTTCTTTTGATCAACTACTTTGAAGTATTCGGAGGAGGAACCCGCCTTGCAATGCCGAAGACAATCTGCGCGCCGGACACATCATCATGGAAGCCTGGTTCAGGTGCTACTGAGGGAGTCCTAGATTAGGGGGTCCCCGGGCGTCCGGGCTATGTGACATGGGCCGGACTCGTGGTCCATGAAGATACAAGATAGAGGGTTTTTGCCTGTGTTCGGATGGGACTCTCCTTTGCGTGGATGACAAGCTTGGCGCTCGGATATGAAGATTCCTTTCTCTGTAAACCGACTCTGTACAACCCTAGGCCCCTTCGGCGTCTATATAAACCAGAGGGTTTAGTCCGTAGAGGCAATCATAATCATACAGGCTAGACATCTAGGGTTTAGCCATTACGATCTCGAGGTAGATCAACTCTTGTAACCCTTATACTCATCAAAGTCAATCTAGCAGGAAGTAGGGTATTACCTCCATTAAGAGGGCCCAAACCTGGGTAAACATCGTGTCCCTTGTCTCCTGTTACCTTCGATCCTCAGACGCACAGTTCGGGACCCCCTACCCGAGATCTGCCAGTTTTGACACCGACAGTGATACCCGGCATGGAGGCCCGCTATACGGGCTCCTTAACATTGGAAATAGTATTCGGCTCTCCAGATAACTTTTGAAGTGAAGAATTGATCTTCGATATCGTCCCTTTCTACAGTGGTTATCATGCACTGCTTGGACGAACTGCTTTTGCCCACTTTAATGCAGTTCCGCACTATGCTTATTTAAAGCCCAAAATGCCTGGACTGCGCGGCGTCATCACAGTCAATGGGAATATGGAGCGCTCCCTCCGTACTAAGGAGCACACCGCAGCCCTAACAGCTCATCGGTCGTCAAGACCCATGACACCGCCAAGCGAGTCCGGTCTACGTTACAGCACGACATCTCGGCAGACCCGGAGCTTGAATTGCAGTTCAGCCTCCGACGATCGCCCCATAAAGTCACGGCATACATACCGCGCGTGCATAATTACGCACTTAAAATACCTTGGGCAGCGCCGGAGGCATACTGCAGAACAGGTCTATAGTATGGCTTGACCCTATTCAGACCTTAACCTTCTTTCTATTTTTCTTTTTTACTATAGGTTCATTAAAAACCTACCTACTCTACGGTTGTACAGGGGCTCCTTTCTAGGTTCCCATTTCTTATAGACGACCATTAGTTCCTCCTCTCAAAGGATTTCTAATCAAGGAGAAATGGCGCAGACGTGCAGCAGGGCATCATCAGGATCTTCAAGTCACTATTCTCTCCAAAAGCCCTGTATAAACCTGTCCTTTGTGTAAACTTTCGGCATGTAAAATGGCCTGGGCCTTCGGGCATTATCTGTAATGACACGGCTCGACTTATTAATCAGGGCATAAAGGAAGCAGTTGATCACCACTGTTGTTTGGTACTCATCTATTTTATATTATCATCTATACTCCCTCCCTACGTCCGACTGCCACACGTGCCTTAGTCCGTCTTAAACACCGGGGGTTGTATCCGGCCCGGCACATTTCCAAGTCCGAACTACTATGGGGTACTCTTCGGTGTCCAGGATATTACATTATATGCATCGGCTTCGAATCATGTCTTTGGTCTATAGTTGGGTTGCCCGGCTCCTGTGCTTACTACCTTACGTTCCACTTGTTCGGCTAAGGTAGTAAAGGGAGAACTACTGCGATTGTATTTCGGGTTCGTCCGAACAAATACCTCAGTAGAGAAAGCCAAAAACTGACTGTCATGATAAAGCGAGAGCTGGTCGGTGATTCAGTGACCTACTACAAATCGTTAGCGATTCACTCCGTGTTATACAAGGGGCTGGTCTTCGTCCAGGCGCGTGGAAATGGCACCTTAGTCTGGATTGCCGCACACGCACAAGGGGCTAGTACTTAGCCCCACCGTCAAACTCCTATGGCTAAGTGAAAGTAATAAAGCTGCATAGTCTGATTGCCTGGTTCAGCTCGCGAACACCTCCTTTACGGACCAAGACGTTGGATAAAGCGTGGTCACGCGTTACGCCGAACACCCCCGTAGCATTTGCCTGGGGGCTGAAGCCGACGACTGGCAACTTTCAGTAATAAACGGCCGCACAGGAGGTAAACATTGCTTGAAACAAAAGGCGTGATACACAGATATATTACAAGCATGGGTTCATAGCATAGTTTTTACAGCCCGAATACATCTACTCAAATATGACATCCTTAGAACATTGGCCTTCTACTATTCAGGCCCCTGCCAGGACGTCGAAGAAATATCTCTCCGGCTTCCGATGATCTTTGCCTTCGGGCGGGCCTGCGGTCGCCACGTCGGTGGCCTTCATCTTTGCCCATTGTATCTTGATGCGGGCGAAGGCCATCCGGGCACCTTCTATGCAGGCCGAACACTTCACAGCATCAATCTGAGGCAGCGCGTCGACGAGCCGCTTCACCAAACTGAAGTAGCTACTGGGAATTGGTTTGACAGGCCAAAGTCGGACTATTAGATCCTTCATGGCCAAACCGGACACCCTATGTAGCTCCATCAGCTGCTTCAGCTGGTCGTTCAGGGGCGTCGGGTGTTCCGACGCAAGAAACTACGACCAGAACAGCTTCTCGGTCGAGTTCCCCTCCTGGGCTCGGAAGAACTATGCGGCATCGATGGCACTCCTCAGAAGATCCGCAGACGCGTTTGGAGAACTCCACACTCGAGTGAGTGAAGCATATCTTTGACCTCCAAAAATACTTTGCAAAAGAAAGGCCTTACCAGCCGATATCTGCTTCGCCTGACGGATCGCTTTGCGAGCACTCCGAGACTGGACCTGCGCCTCTTTAGCCTCCTGGAGGGCTTTGGTGAGTTCAGACGATTGGGCTGAAGTCTTCTCCTCCAAATCCTCGCATTTGTTAATGGCATCCCTTCAGCTCCTGCTCGACTTCGGCCACCCGAGCTTCATGTCGGCGGCAGGCGGCCTGCTCGGTCTTCAGTTCTGCAGCCGCTTTGTCAGCGATTGCTTTGTTTGCCTCCGCCTCCTTCTTGGCCTCGGCGAGGGCGCCTTTGAGGGTCTCGACCTCGGTTGCGCCAACTATAATCAAAGCATTACATGAGTTAATCTCTGAAATACATATCACTTCTGATATACAACTAAGCTTTTAAACACTATACGCATACCTTGTGTCTCGTCAAACCTTTTGTTAACACGGTCGATCTCTTCATCGGCCAACTAAAGCTTCCGATTGAGTTCAAAAACTTCCGTGGCCTGGGCGGTCGCCGCCGGCAGGGAAGCCTGTTAAAATAACAAGACAGTACGTTAATTCTCCCGAATAGTATGTGGATCCTCTGTCCGGTTTCTTTCAAACCGGACAGTCCGCTCTTATGAAAAGCTTTTTGAAACATTACGTCGCATACCTCAAAGCATGTCAGTAGGCTGTCGAAGGCTTCGTTCAGTCCGCTCTTAGCAGACTGAACCTTCTCCACTACCGCACCCATCAGGGTGCGGTGCTCCTCCATGATGGAAGCATGTTGCAGTGGTTCTGCTAGAGCGTTTGGCGCCTCCAGATTAGTGGAGGTCGCCGATGGAGCTGATGCTCCTCCCCCCTCTTTCAAAGGGGGTTGCCCACCTGATCCCGGAGGCGCGTTGGTCTCCGGAATGGTGTCCGGCTGGGCCCCAGATTGTTGGGGGTCCCCACCGTCAGTTGTCATAGGGGTCGCCTCCCCTATGTCTTCGGCGACTGAGGTATTAACCTCGGGCGCCTTCTCGACAGCCTCGCCCGCCCCTCCTCGGCTAGGAAAGGTCCTCCGGTATAGCACCTCGGTGTCATCCATGGTGACAGGCAAGGGGGCTCATGGCGGCGTCTCGCTCTCTGCCATCTCGGGTGGCAGAGAGCTCCCCT
Organism: Aegilops tauschii subsp. strangulata; assembly: GCF_002575655.3. Taxonomy (NCBI): domain Eukaryota; kingdom Viridiplantae; phylum Streptophyta; class Magnoliopsida; order Poales; family Poaceae; genus Aegilops; species Aegilops tauschii. The sequence continues at coordinate 140,463,917 of NC_053037.3, forward strand.
CCATAATGGAGTGTTCGAAAGCTCATGTGAGGGCTAAAAGGCACACGACAAAATGGCTTATATAATGGAAATAGGAAAACGAAAGATAAACTGGTAATTTTCTGAATACTTACGATTCGGCCAGGGGCTTCACCCTTGGAGGCTTCTTGCGGACTAGTCCGAACTGTCCTGGAGGATCACTTTCCCCCTCTTGGGCGCCTCCCCTCCGGGTCTTCGGAGTTCGTCCTCTTATTCTTCCTGCCCTTGCGGAGGGAGTCGCTTTCCACCTCCTCCTCCTCCTCATCCTCATCTCCCTCGTGGGAGGAGAGGGCTTCGGTTTCTCCGGACACTGCGTCCGAAGGACCTTTGTGGCGGGGGCCGCCCTTGGCCTCCTTGCCCTTCTTCTTGGCCTTCTTCTCTGGGGCCTGATATGGCGCTGGAACCAGCATCTCTGTTAGCTGGCGGGTGGCGGGTTCTTAGGTAGCGGTTCCCGACAGTTGATCCGCTCCGCCTTCGCCGTCCAGCGTTGTATGGAAAACAGGTATTATGAACTTTGTTATATCCGGAGTATTAAAACCGGATGAGTCTTCGAACGGATTATGCTCACCGATGAGGCCGGATTCTTGATGTCAAGTCTGATGTCCTCGGTCTTCTGCGGCCAGTTTTTCTGGGCCTTGAAGAGCTGCTTCCATATCTCTTCGTGCGTAGTGCCAAAGAAGTGCCTCAAGGTCCGGGGCCTCTCCGATTGAACTCCCACATGGGGGAGGCCCGGAGTAGGCAGGGAAGGGTGCGGCGGACGAGCATCACCTGAATCATGTTTGTGAGACCGATGTTTTTTCCTAGCATGCTGGTGATGCGTTTATGCAGCATCTGCACTTCCGTCTTAGACCCCCAATCAAGGCCCTTGGCGGTCCACAAGGTGAGTCTCATGGGGGGACCGGATCTGAAATCAGGTGGGCCGCCCAGTTGGTTCACGGGGTTCGGTGATATAGAACCACTCCTATTGCCACACCTTGACAGTCTCGACGAAAGCGCCTTTGGGCCAGACGGCGTTCGGGAGCTTTCTTACCATAGGACCGCCGCAGTCCGCATGCTAACCGTCGACCACCTTCGGCTTCAGATTGAAGACCTTGAGCCATAGGCCGAAGTGTGGGGGTGATACATCTCCAACATATCTATACTTTTTGATTGTTCCATGCTGTTATATTATCAATCTTGGATGTTTTATAATCATTTTATATCATTTTTTGGTACTAACCTATTGACATAGTGCCAAGTGCCAGTTGCTGTTTTCTGCATGTTTTTTACATCGCAGAAAATCAATACCAAACGGAGTCCAAATGCAACGAAACTTCACAGAGATTTTTTATGGACCAGAAGACACCCAATGGGCCAAGGCAGCGCCTGGGGGTGCTCCTGAAGGAAATATGCCCTAGAGGCAATAATAAAGTTGTTATTCATATTTCCTTATATCATGATAAATGTTTACTATTCATGCTAGAATTGTATTAACCGGAAACTTAGTACATATGTGAATACTTACACAAACAGAGTGTCACTAGTATGCCTCTACTTGACTAGCTCGTTGAATCAAAGATGGTTAAGTTTCCTAGCCGTAGACATGCATTGTCATTTGATTAACGGGATCACATCATTAGAGAATGATGTGATTGACTTGACCCATTCCGTTAGCTTAGCACTTGATCGTTTAGTATGTTGCTATTGCTTTCTTCATGACTTATACATGTTCCTATGACTATGAGATTATGCAACTCACGTATACCGGAGAAACACTTTGTGTGCTACCAAACGTCACAACGTAACTGGGTGATTATAAAGGTGCTCTACAGGTGTCTCCGATGGTACTTGTTGAGTTGGCATAGATCGAGATTAGGATTTGTCACTCCGATGGTCGGAGAGGTATCTCTGGGCCCTCTCGGTAATGCACATCACTATAAGCCTTGCAAGCAATGTGACTAATGAGTTAGTTGCGGGATAATGCATTAAGGAACGAGTAAAGAGACTTGCCGGTAACGAGATTGAACTAGGTATTGAGATACCGACGATCGAATCTTGGGCAAGTAACATACCGATGACAAAGGGAACAACGTATGTTGTTATGCGGTTTGACCGATAAAGATCTTCATAGAATATGTGGGAGCCAATATGAGCATCCAGGTTCCGCTATTGGTTATTGACCGGAGACGTGTCTCGGTCATGTCTACATAGTTCTCGAACCCGTAGGGTCCGCACGCTTAACGTCCGGTGACGATCGGTATTATGAGTTTATGTGATTTGATGCACCGATGGTAGTTCGGATTCCCGGATATGATCACGGACATGAAGAGGAGTCTCGAAATGGTCGAGACATAAAGATCAATATATTGGATGGCTATGTTTGGACATAGGAATGGTTCCAGGTGAGTTCGGGCATTTACCGGAGTACCGGGAGGTTACCGGAACCCCCCGAGGAGTGTATGGGCCTTATTGGGCCTTAGTGGGAGAGAGGGGGAGGAGGCCTAGGAGGGGGCGCGCCCCCCAAGCCCGATCCGAATTGGGAAGGGCCCGGCCCCCCTTTCCTTCCTCCCTCTCTCCTCCTTCCTTCCTCTCCTACTCCTACTTGGAAGGGGGGAATCCTACTCCCGGTAGGAGTAGGACTTCCCTAGGGCGCGCCATAGAGAGGGCCAGCCCTCCCCCTCCTCCACTCCTTTATATACGGGGAGGGGGGCACCCCATGAACACACAAGTTGATCATTGATCTCTTAGCCGTGTGTGGCGCCCCCCTCCACCATAATCCACCTCGGTCATATAGTTGCAGTGCTTAGGCGAAGGCCTGCGCCGGTAGCTTCATCATCACCATCATCACGTCGTCGTGCTGACGAAGCTCTCCCTCGACACTCAGCTGGATCGAGAGTTCGTGGGACGTCACCGAGCTGAACGTGTGCACATCGCGGAGGTATCGTACTTTCGGTACTAGGATTAGTCGGATCGTGAAGACGTACAACTACATCAACCGCATTGTCATAACGCTTCCACTTACGGTCTACGAGGGTACGTGGACAACACTCTCCCGCTCGTTGCTATGCATCACCATGATCTTGCGTGTGCGTAGGAAATTTTCGAAATTACTGCGTTCCCCAACAGTGGCATCCGAGCCAGGTTTATGCGTAGATGTTATATGCACGAGTAGAACACAAGTGAGTTGTGGGCGATAACAGTCATACTGTTTACCAGCATGTCATACTTTGATTCGGCGGTATTGCTGGATGAAGCGGCCCGGACTGACATTACGCGTACGCTTACGCGAGACTGGTTCTACCGACGTGCTTCGCACACAGGTGGCTGGCGAGTGTCAGTTTCTCCAACTTTAGTTGCATCGAGTGTGGCTACGCCTGGTCCTTGTTGAAGGTTAAAACAACTCATACTTGACGAAAAATCGTTGTGGTTTTGATGCATAGGTAAGAACGGTTCTTGCTCAGCCTGTAGCAGCCACGTAAAACTTGCAACAACAAAGTAGAGGACGTCTAACTTGTTTTTGCAGGGCATGTTGTGATGTGATAGGTCAAGACATGATGCTAAATTTTATTGTATGAGATGATCATGTTTTGTAGCAGAGTTATCGGCAACTGGTAGGAGCCATATGGTTGTCGCTTTATTGTATGAAATGCAACTACCATGTAATTGCTTTACTTTATCACTAAGTGGTAGCGATAGTCGTAGAAGCAATAGTTGGCGAGACGACAACGATGCTACGATGGAGATCAAGGTGTCGCGCCGGTGACGATGGTGATCATGACGGTGCTTTGGAGATGGAGATCAAAGGCACAAGACCATGATGGCCATATCATATCACTTATATTTGATTGCATGTGATGTTTATACTTTATGCATCTTATTTTGCTTAGTTCGGCGGTAGCATTATAAGATGATCTCTCACTAAATTTCAAGGTACAAGTGTTCTCCCTGAGTATGCGCCGTTGCCGAGACACCATGTGATAATCGGGTGTGATAAGCTCTACGTTCACATACAATGGGTGCAAGCCAGTTTTGCACACGCAGAATACACGGGTTAAACTTGACGACCCTAGCATATGCAGATATGGCCTTGGAACACTGAGACCGAAAGGTCGAGCGTGAATCATATAGTAGATATGATCAACATAGTGATGTTCACCATTGAAAACTGCTCCATCTCACGTGATGATCGGACATGGTTTAGTTGATTTGGATCACGTGATCACTTAGATGATTAGAGGGATGCCTATCTAAGTGGGAGTTCTTAAGTAATTTGATTAATTGAACTTTAATTTATCATGAACTTAGTACATGATAGTATTTTGCATGTCTATGTTGTTTTAGATAGATGGCCCGTGCTGTTGTTCCGTTGAATTTTAATGCGTTCCTAGAGAAAGCTAAGTTGAAAGATGATGGTAGCAACCACACGGACTGGGTCCGTAACTTGAGGATTATCCTCATTGCTGCACAGAAGAATTACGTCCTGGAAGCACCGCTAGGTGCCAAACCCGCTGCAGGAGCAACGCCAGATGTTATGAACGTCTGGCAGAGCAAAGCTGATGACTACTCGATAGTTCAGTGTGCCATGCTTTACGGCTTAGAACCGGTACTTCAACGACATTTTGAACGTCATGGAGCATATGAGATGTTCCAAGAGTTGAAGTTAATATTTCAAGCAAATGCCCGGATTGAGAGATATGAAGTCTCCAATAAGTTCTACAGCTGCAAGATGGAGGAGAATAGTTCTGTCAGTGAACATATACTCAAAATGTCTGGGTATAACAATCACTTGATTCAACTGGGAGTTAATCTTCCTGATGATAGTGTCATTGACAGAATTCTTCAATCACTGCCACCAAGCTACAAGAGCTTCGTGATGAACTATAATATGCGAGGGATGGATAAGACAATTCCCGAGCTCTTCGCGATGCTAAAGGTTGCGGAGGTAGAAATCAAGAAAGAGCATCAAGTGTTGATGGTCAACAAGACCACCAGTTTCAAGAAAAAGGGTAAAGGGAAGAAGGGGAACTTCAAGAAGAACGGCAAGCAAGTTGTTGCTCAAGTGAAGAAGCCCAAGTCTGGACCTAAGCCTGAGACTGAGTGCTTCTACTCCAAAGGGACTGGTCACTGGAAGCGGAACTGCCCCAAGTATTTGGAGGATAAGTAGGATGGCAAGGTGAACAAAGGTATATGTGATATACATGTTATTGATCTGTACCTTACTAATGTCGCAGTAGCACTTGGGTATTTGATACTGGTTTTGTTGCTAATATTTGCAACTCAAAACAGGGACTACGGATTAAGCGAAGATTGGCTAAGGACGAGGTGATGATGCGGGTGGGAAATGGTTCCAAAGTCGATGTGATCGCCGTCGGCACGCTACCTCTACATCTACTTTCGAGATTAGTTTTAGACCTGAATAATTGTTATTTGGTGCCAGCGTTGAGCATGAACGTTGTATCTGGATCTTGTTTGATGCGAGACGGTTATTCATTTAAATCATAGAGTAATGGTTGTTCTATTTATATGAGTAATATCTTTTATGGTCATGCACCCTTGAAGAGTGGTCTATTTTTGTTGAATCTCGATAGTAGTGACACATATTCTGTCAGGACCCCGATTCCAAGTCACACCGATCTAGCCTATAACACCTCATATCACATTGCGGCCTCACGCACGGTACTCCCACGGGTGTCGCCTTACCATGGCCCGGGACCGTTTGCGCCTTTTGGCTCACGTATATGACAATGTCGCTAGCATCCATATGACAGAGAACCCGGGCCGACATGGCTAGTCGTGAACCCAAAGCGGCACTAACGTATGGGGATAGGCATACATGAGTCAGCATCGAACGTGTCAGTCAGCAGCGTGTGAATCCGGGCTGTACCACTGGGCTAACAGGACTCCGGGAACCCGGGCTGTAGCAGGCTAGGCAGGACTCCGGATGTCACCGCGTGACATTTCCCCGAAGGGACAGACACTGGAACGATATGACTCACATGCCGGCCAGTCAAGTGTCCAGAGCAGTAGTGCTGGGCTAGCAGGACTCCGGTGAACCGGGCTGTAGCGGACTACTATGGCTCAAAGAGGCACTAGACTACATTTCCCCATAAGAGAGACTGCCAAGGATAAACAACTAGATTGTCGGATCCCACACATACCAAGCATTTCAAACATACACACAATATGCTCGATATGTGCAAATACAACATGGCATCACAACAAAACTCTACAACTCAAGTACTTTATTTAAAGGGCTCCGGAGAGCCTTACATAACTTGTTCATACAGATAGGGGTCACATGACCCGACACTCAAGTCATACAATCATACAAGCACATGCGGAAGCAAACTGTCTGGGTACAGACACTAGAAAGAAAGAAGGCTTGACGAAGCCTGTCTATCTACGTAGGCCCTTCACAAGCCTAGATCACCACCTGGGTGGCGCGTCACTCGTCGTCGTCGAGTTCTACATAGAACCCGTCAGAAGGGGCGGTGTTGTCGTCTGAAAACAGTAATTTAAGCAACATGAGTACAAAGGTACTCAGCAAGTCTTACAACAGATCCTACTATACATGTTCATTCTCAAGAAGGTAGTGGGGTTATTGCAGTAAGCCAGCTTTGACTCTTGGCTAAGCTATCCTACGATGCACCACTTGTGAAATAGTTTACGCACACGAGTCCACTAATCACCATCTCAATACTCCACCGTGGATCCTCCCTCGTCATCCCACGAGAGGGCCATCCGCGGTACTCACACTTATCTTGAGGCTTTTAGTAGTATCCATTTACTTGTCTATGAACTGCATAAGCGACCAAGTAGTCCTTTACCGCGGACGCGGCTATTCGAATAGTTTTATACCCTGCAGGGGTGTACTTCGTCACACACGCTCTCACCACTTATCGTCGCTACACGACGTGTACTCGGCAACCTTCAAGCGGAAGCCCAACGCGGGTGTCGGCCACAGCCTACCTAAACACTCGAGTCTCTAGTCCAGGTTTATCGCCTATTCAGGTTCCATCCGCAGGGAGTCCGGCCGAGGTTTCCACATACGGCCCCGAACGATGTGTGCAGGGTTCCCGGTCACCAAACGGGCGACTCGGTACACCGGGCCACGAGCCTACCGCATCACAGCCCACCCCTTGGTCAGCGCTGTCCACGGCCTCCAGCTTACTACAAACACCAGAAACTACGTGCAACTCCTGGACAGAGGGCAAGGGTGATTAAGAAGCCGAGGGGGTCCATTGGTTTCGGGCCCAATGTGTGGTAGTAGCTGAATCTTAAATCACGCATACAGATCTCAGTTCTTAGGGACGGTCTCAATGAAACAACCCACCATGTACTCCTACATGGCCTCCCATCGATACCTTTACCAAATCGTATTCAACACTTCACTCTCATTACCGACACACACACTTTCACTCTAGTTCATCACCCTGATGAGCCAGACCTGACACAACTCTAAGCGTAGCAAGCATAGCATTGTAGGAACACAACATGGCTCAATCAACTCCTACACATGCTAGTGGGTTTCATCTAGTTACTGTGGCAATGACAGGTCATGCAAAGGAAAGTGGGTTCAACTACCGCAACACACACAGCAGTTTGAATCGCGTTGTCTTAATGCAGTAAACGAGAGCAGAAGCGAGAAGATGGGTTTGTATCGAAATGATCAATGGGTTGCTTGCCTGACGGAGTGGTGGTGGGATACTGCCCTTCGGTTGGATACTCGTGAATATCCTCGGAGGCAGGACCTACCACAATGAACACATCAAAGCACAATCAACACCAAGCAAGTGCAACAATATGATGCATGCATGAGACATGGCAAAATGGATGTATTGGGCTAATGCAACTAAGACCAGATGGGTTTGGACTAATTTGAATCAAAGATTCAAATTCCAAGTTCATAAATGGCCCATATTAGTGCTTTACCTTGTTCTGTATAAAACAGCAGGTTAACTTGCTTAATCATGCATGAAACCAGTACAGATGGATAGAATGGATTTTTCTGATCATTTTTCATATATAAATCTTTTCATTCTGAGCTATAGATTATTTTCTATGATTTTTTGAAGTTTGTGATAATTTCTGGAATTTCCAATATAAGAATAATTCCAGTAAATGCTTTACTGCGTCAGCCTGACGTCAGTGTGACGTCAGCAGGTCAACGGGGTCGTCCAGGTCAAACCTAACCTGTGGGTCCCCTGTGTCAGTGTCACTGTTAGGTAATTAGTTAATTAGGATTAGTTTTAATCTCTAACTTAGATTAATCATCAGGCGGGCCCCACTTGTCAGTGACCCTGGGGGGTCAACCTGTGGTCAAACCACGTTGACTCGCCGGCGTTTAGCCGCCGGCGACGTCCAGACGCGGCGGTGGAGTGCGGGATCCCCCCTCCGGCGACCAAAAGGACGGCGGAGAGTACCTACGTGTAGCTGGGGGCGAGCCGCGTCGACTGGTGGTGGTAGTGGAGCTCGGGGTCGCCGGAATCGACGCCGGCGACGAGCCGGGCGGCTGCCGGGGTACGGGCGTGGTTGAAACCGTAGCTAGAGAGCATGGCGAGGAACGTGCGAGGGTGCTACGGGTTCCTGGCGTTGCGGTGAAGCTAATGGCTACGGTGGTGCGGCCGTCGGATGGCCGGAGCCTCGTCGGCGACGAGCTCGTGCGGCGGCGCGTACGGGTGAGCTTCGTGCGGTAGCTACAGAACTCGAGGGAGAGAGAGGAGAGGATGGGAAGGTGGCCACGCTCACGGCGGTTGCGACGGAGCAGGCGGCAAGGTCGGAGGCGAGCTGTTGCAGTGGCGACAGCGGAGGGGATCTCCGACGGTGAGCGGCGAAGGCGAGGTCGTGACGGAGCTTCGGGGCAACCGGGCGCTCGGGGCTCGGCTTGCTCGAAGGAGTGGGCGACGGCGGTGCTGTAGGACACGGTGGAGTGGCGCGAGGTCGACGGTGGGCGCGGTTACTCCTGTGAGGTGTCTGCGGCGGCGTCGGCCATGGTGGGGAGAAGGCGAGGGAGAGGCGATGGGGGAGAATGACGGTGTCCAGAGGCTCGGGGCGCGTCGAGGAAGGTCGGCCAGTGCATCCGCGGTGAGGGCGGCAATCAGCTGGCGCCGTGGCGAGCTCACGCTCGCCGGCGTCACCTCTCTGCCTGCTCTGGCGAGAGCAGGCAGCTGACTGGCGCGGGCCAACACAGTGCTGGGCCGCCAGGTGGGCTGCCAGGTGAGTTTCTCTGCCTTCTGTTTCTTTATCTTTTTATTTATTTCTGTTCTGTGTTTTGAAATAGTAAAAATACTATTTCATTTAGAAAAACCCTGAAAATATTCTGAGGCACCTTTGAAATTATTCTCAACAGCCTAAAAATACCTTCAAGACTATTTGGGCATTTGAAAATATTTATAGCATTTAAAATGCCCAAATGCAAATACTTATGGCTTGTGCAAAAATCCAAAATGGCCTCCAAAAATATGAAACCATTTTTGGCAGAGGTTTTAGCCAAGACCAAAGGTGGTGAACATTTATGGAGGGCATTTCAGGTTCATTGAAAAGAATTTTAGTAAACCCTAGTTGTTCCAGGGGGGTGCTGGGGGTTTCTGGCATCCCCATTTCAGGTTTCTGTGAAATGTAGACATGATGCAACACTCTAATGCATGAACTAGCTAGGATGTGACAACTCACCCCCACTCAAAAGAATCTCGTCCCAAGATTTAGGATCCGTTGGGAAGAAGGTGGGGTACTCAAGTCGAAGACGATCCTCCCTTTCCCAAGTAGCTTCTTTCTCGGAATGGGGTGACCATTGAACCTTGAGGAACTTGATGTTTTGGCGTCGAGTGGTACGCTCGGCTTGATCAAGGATTCGAACGGGATACTCCCGATATGTGAGGTTATCTTGGAAATCAAGCGTTTCGTGGTCCATTCCACGGATAGGATCCGAGAAGCAACGCCTGAGTTGGGAAACGTGGAAGACGTCAGGAACCTTGGAAAGATGCGGAGGTAGTTCCAATTGGTAGGCAACTTCTCCTCGCTTGGCAAGAATGCGAAAGGGTCCAATGTAGCGAGGGGCCAATTTGCCTTTGATACCGAATCGATGGGTTCCCTTTAAAGGAGTCACCCGAAGGTAAGCCTTCTCGTCAACCTCAAAAGTCATAGCCTTATGTTTGCGATCATAATGGCTCTTTTGGCGAGATTGGGCTGTTTTCAATTTCTCACGAATAATGCGAACCTGCTCTTCTGCTTCCTGAATCATATCCGGGCCAAAGAGTTGTCTTTCCCCGGTTTCTGACCAGTTAAGAGGCGTTCGACATTTCCGTCCATAGAGAACCTCGAAAGGGGCTTTGCCCAAGCTAGCTTGGTAACTATTGTTATAAGCGAACTCGGCAAATGGAAGGCATTTCTCCCAATCCATGCCAAACGAGATGACAGAAGCTCGGAGCATATCCTCCAGAATTTGATTAACTCGTTCTACCTGACCACTTGATTGAGGGTGAAAGGCGGTGCTAAAAGAGAGACGAGTTCCCATAGCATTTTGGAAACTTTCCCAAAATCGAGAGGTGAAGAGACTTCCACGGTCTGAGTTAATTTCCAATGGAACACCATGAAGAGACACTATTCGGGAGATGTACAAGTCTGCTAGCTGGCTAGCGGTTATACTCTCACGAACAGGTAGGAAGTGGGCTACTTTGGAAAGACGATCAACAACAACGAAGATAGCATTGTTTCCCCTCTTGGTCCTGGGAAACCCGGTAATGAAATCCATACCGATTTTATCCCATTTCCATTCAGGAATAGCCAGAGGCTGAAGGGTGCCAGCAGGCCGTTGATGCTCTGCTTTGACACGACGGCAGATGTCGCAATTAGCAATGTATTGAGCAATTTCTCTCTTCATCCTAGTCCACCAAAACCTCTGGCGTAGGTCTTGATACATTTTAGTACTACCGGGATGAATGGTGAGAGGAGATTCATGAGCTTCCTTAAGGATCAATCGCCTCAGGTTGCATACCTTGGGAACCACTAGGCGGTCTCCAAAGAACACAACACCTTGGTCATCAACGGAGAAACAATCCGCAACTCCTTTCTTGATGTTTCTCTTAATACGGGAGATTCCCGGATCTACCTTCTGAGCTTTAATGATCTGATCCGTAAGGGTAGGTTTCGCCACCAGGGTGGATAGAAAACCTCGAGGAACAATGTGAAGGTTAAGCTTACATAATTCCTCGTGGAGAAGTGGTTGACTTTCTTGTAACATCAAGTTGTTACAATAGGATTTACGGCTTAGCGCATCAGCCATGACGTTGGCTTTGCCCGGGGTGTAAGTTATTCCTAAGTCGTAGTCTGAGATCAACGCGACCCAACGTCTTTGCCTGAGATTCAAATCCGGTTGGGTGAAAATGTATTTCAGACTCTGGTGGTCGGTGAAAATCTCGCAACGATTACCAAGAAGGTAATGTCGCCATGTATTGAGTGCATGGACTACGGCTGCAAGTTCTAGATCATGTGTGGGATAATTATCCTCATGTGGACGCAACTGTCGGGAAGCGTAGGCAATCACATGACGGTCTTGCATGAGTATGCAACCTAGTCCTTGTCGCGAGGCGTCGCAATAGATAACAAAGTCCTTAGAAAAATCTGGTGGTACGAGTACGGGGGTAGATGTCAGGCGTCTTTTCAGTTCCTGAAAGCTGAACTCGCACTGTGGAGTCCACTCGAACTTCTTATCTTTCTTGAGGAGTTCGGTTAGAGGTTTAGCAACCTTGGAGAAATTCTCGACGAAGCGGCGGCAGTAGCTCGCTAAGCCAAGGAAACTACGGACTTGCTTGACCGATTCAGGTGGAGTCCAGTCAAGGATGGCTTGAACTCGCTCGGGATTGACAGCAATACCTTTACCAGAGATTACATGGCCTAGATAGGTCACTTCTGGCAACCAGAATTCACACTTAGAGAATTTAGCATATAGGCGGTGCTCTCGAAGTTTCGTCAGTACTAGCCTTAGATGCTCGGCATGTTCTGCCTCGTTCTTGGAGTAGATGAGTATATCATCGAGGTATACTACGACGAATTTATCCAAATACTCCATGAAGATTGAGTTCATTAACCGAGAGAAGGTGGCTGGAGCGTTGGTTAAACCGAAGGACATGACAGTGTACTCGTATTGGCCATAACGAGTAACAAAGGCCGTTTTAGGAATGTCCCCGTTCTTGATTTTGATTTGATGGTAGCCCAACCTCAAATCCATCTTAGAGAAGACTGAGGATCCAGCGAGCTGATCATACAGGTCGTTGATCCTGGGAAGCGGATACTTGTTCTTGATTGTGACTAGGTTGACAGGTCGGTAATCTACAACCATCCGATCCGTACCATCCTTCTTCTTGACGAAGAGGACGGGGCAAGCCCACGGAGAGGAACTAGGACGGATGAAACCCTTTTCAAGGACTCATCGAGTTGTTTCTTAAGCTCGGCTAGCTCTAGGGGTGCCATCTTATAGGGTCTTCTAGAGATTGGGACGGTTCCTGGAACAAGGTCTATCACGAACTCAACATCCCTGTCAGGTGGAATACCTGGCAGTTCTTCAGGGAAGACATCCGGGAAGTCACGGACTACCGGCACATCTTCGAGGTCTGGAAGGGGGTTGGCATTTAATGAGTAAAGCTGACGTTTAGACACTCGGGTCAAAACATTGACTGTCTTGCCCGACGGATGGGTGAGTTGAACAGTTCTAGTAGAACAATCAATCTTAGCATAATGAGCTGACATCCAGTCCATACCCAAGATGATGTTTATGTCCGAGGACTTGAGAGCTACTAGTGATGCAAGGAAGACCAGTCTGTCAACAAGAATTTCATTTCCATGGCTTATCTTAGAGGTTTTCCATCTAGAACCAGGTGTTTGAATTTCCATGGAAGTAGGCATGTCACTAAATGTGGTGTTGTGTAATCGAGCATAGCTCTCAGAGATAAATGAATGAGATGCTCCAGTATCGAAAAGAACAGTTGCCGGATGGCAATTAACAAGGAGCGTACCAAGGACGACGTTGGGATCCTCATGAGTTTCTTCAGCTGAAACATAGTTGACATGGCCACGTGCAATGGTGGCTGGCTTGGCGTAGTAAGTCTTTCCTGCTGGCTTACCACGGCCAACGGACTGTCCAGGTTGGTTGAGGTTGTTTCGGGGGCACTCGCGCAAATAGTGACCCGTTTCTCCACACTTGAAGCATGTCACAATATTGGGGCGTGGAGCAGCATTAGCAGCGGGGCCGCCGTAAACCTTGGGCGGTGCATGCTGCTGGTTGGGGCGAGGCGCCTCGAAGGATGGCCTCGGAGTGAACCTGGGTGGCAGAGCAGTATTTGGAATCCAGACCCGGCGCTTCTGGGATCCGGAGCCGGATGAGGAACCAAAATCACGAGAGTGCTTGCGTGAAGCGTCATAGTCAGTTTGTCCTGTCTCGGCACTGATGGCCTTATTGACCAACTTCTGGAAAGAGGTGCACTCATGCAGACGGAGATCACGGCGAAGCTCGGGGCTAAGTCCCTTGCGGAACCTTGTCTGCTTCTTGGCGTCGGTGGATACCTCTTCAGGAGCATAGCGTGCTAGATTTCCAAACTCACGGCTGTAAGCATCCACGGTCAGTCTGCCTTGGGTGAAGTTGCAGAATTCTTCCCGCTTACGATCCATGAGACCCTCCGGAATGTGATGCTCACGGAAAGCCTCACTGAATTCAGCCCAAGTAGTGATTTGGCCAGCTGGCGCATAGCCTCAAAGTTCTCCCACCAAAGGCTAGAAGGGCCTTCAAGGTGATAGGCAGCGTAGGTAACCTTATCAGCTTCAGCTACGTTGGCGGAACGTAGCTTATGGGTGATGCTGCGAAGCCAATCATCCGCATCAAGGGGCTCGACGGAGTGGTTGAACTTCGGTGGGTACAGCTTGATAAAGTCATTGATGGACACCAGGTCGTTCCTCTGGTGACGTGCAGTATTCTGCTCAATTCGCTCTAGCAAGCGGTTAGTCTCACGCTTGTTTCTTTCTGCCTCCAGCATAACTTCGGCCAGTGAAGGCGGTTGGGGCAGATCCTCCGCCCTGGCTGCATTGGCTTCACCCTGCGCCTGAACGGCAGGGTTGTTGCGGGTGTTAACCATCCTAGGAGAAACAAAGCAACGGTTTAAACGAGGATGGCTAAATCTTGATAGGGAAATGCGGAATGTAATGGATAACACGGAATGTAGAGATGACCATCAGTATGACATGGTAACATAGCAACATACATATACCAACGGTCATACACGCCATACATAGTTTAGTACAAGCCCAGGCTAAGGTACAACTACGATGAAGGACGATACATCTCATCAGAGGCATTCCAAGCTCCTATACATTATTTTTCTACACCTCCGGAACATGATACACACCAAGTCGTATCCCACAAGACACGCAGGACTGTGGAGATTACAACTGTTACAATACTAGTAGAACTACTACCAACTCAGACGTCTCCGTAGTAATCTTCATAGAAGTCACCACCATGTCCTGGGAGCTGAACATGATCATCCGGAAACAGTCGGTCCTGTGGAGCTTGCGGTCCATAGGGACTCGGGTGTGGCCTTGGTCCAACAAACGGTGGCAGACAGGGTCCACGAGGAGGGGTGATGCCTCCTACATCATGCCATTCCATACATTCTGGCAGACCAGATCGCACGGGGTATATGTCCCTCATGTCCATGAACCCAGCTTGCACGGCAGGTGCAAACCGTGTCAGAGTGGCCCAATGATCAGCACGAGCATTAAAGAGCTCCATTCGCAAGGCACGATTCTCACGGTCCTTGTCCTCAAGCATCTCGGTGGTGGTACGGAGTAGTGAGCCCTCATGGGTAGAATCACAGAAAGTGGCCTGATAGTACCCCTGTGCCCCAGGGAGTGCTGCTGGCATATAGCAGAAGTCGGTGTTCTGAAGCAAAGCAGTTCTGGCTCGCATGATAGTCATCATTGAGTAAGCTGCGTCCTGCACAGACATCTCGATAGTAACCCCAAGTCCATAAGAGCAATGGAGGGGTTCAGTGGCTCCAGGATAGGATGGGTAAATCCTGACGGTGCAAAGATATTGACTTTGATTAAAGTCTCGGAACTGCTCCTCGACGGTATACTCGGGATACCAACGATAGCCTGTCTCAACCATCACTCGGACCAACATGGCCGTGTGGCCAGGTACGCCGATGCACCGGGTCAGACGAACCACTTGGTTCTGGGAACGGGTGGCCATCTGAAAGCACGAAATAATGCAAGGCATTAGTATTTCTAGGAGAATTCGGACAGCATAACGGCTGTAAATGCTCGGAAAAGGATTTGAGACATTCGCAACAGTTTGCAATACCACTCATCAACATCATGTCAAGGTTCTGGTTCAACCGACAACATACTAGGGTAGTAGAAACTGAACCGAAGCATGGAACCAACAATCCTATAAGTTACTACGGATTAGTAACACGTGAACCTGATAGAAAGGAGAGAGCCTAGTCCTTAACCCGCGTAGAATGAGAAGAGTATGACTCAGATCAGAGGGCATGAGGTAAAGGAGTAAAAGCACCTTACGTTCCCTCCCACAATCAATTCCCCTACATATAACTAAAGCATTTCTAGACTCGACATCGACCAGTTTGGCTTATCGCACCTACAGGCAGTCCGGCTCTGATGCCAACGCTGTCAGGACCCCGATTCCAAGTCACACCGATCTAGCCTATAACACCTCATATCACATTGCGGCCTCACGCACGGTACTCCCACGGGTGTCGCCTTACCATGGCCCGGGACCGTTTGCGCCTTTTGGCTCACGTATATGACAATGTCGCTAGCATCCATATGACAGAGAACCCGGGCCGACATGGCTAGTCGTGAACCCAAAGCGGCACTAACGTATGGGGACAGGCATACATGAGTCAGCATCGAACGTGTCGGTCAGCAGCGTGTGAATCCGGGCTGTAGCAGGCTAGGCAGGACTCCGGATGTCACCGCGTGACATTTCCCCGAAGGGACAGACACTGGAACGATATGACTCACATGCCGGCCAGTCAAGTGTCCAGAGCAGTAGTGTTGGGCTAGCAGGACTCCGGTGAACCGGGCTGTAGCGGACTACTATGGCTCAAAGAGGCACTAGACTACATTTCCCCATAAGAGAGACTGCCAAGGATAAACAACTAGATTGTCGGATCCCACACATACCAAGCATTTCAAACATACACACAATATGCTCGATATGTGCAAATACAACATGGCATCACAACAAAACTCTACAACTCAAGTACTTTATTTAAAGGGCTCCGGAGAGCCTTACATAACTTGTTCATACAGATAGGGGTCACATGACCCGACACTCAAGTCATACAATCATACAAGCACATGCGGAAGCAAACTGTCTGGGTACAGACACTAGAAAGAAAGAAGGCTTGACGAAGCCTGTCTATCTACGTAGGCCCTTCACAAGCCTAGATCACCACCTGGGTGGCGCGTCACTCGTCGTCGTCGAGTTCTACATAGAACCCGTCAGAAGGGGCGGTGTTGTCGTCTGAAAACAGTAATTTAAGCAACATGAGTACAAAGGTACTCAGCAAGTCTTACAATAGATCCTACTATACATGTTCATTCTCAAGAAGGTAGTGGGGTTATTGCAGTAAGCCAGCTTTGACTCTTGGCTAAGCTATCCTACGATGCACCACTTGTGAAATAGTTTACGCACACGAGTCCACTAATCACCATCTCAATACTCCACCGTGGATCCTCCCTCGTCATCCCACGAGAGGGCCATCCGCGGTACTCACACTTATCTTGAGGCTTTTAGTAGTATCCATTTACTTGTCTATGAACTGCATAAGCGACCAAGTAGTCCTTTACCGCGGACGCGGCTATTCGAATAGTTTTATACCCTGCAGGGGTGTACTTCGTCACACACGCTCTCACCACTTATCGTCGCTACACGACGTGTACTCGGCAACCTTCAAGCGGAAGCCCAACGCGGGTGTCGGCCACAGCCTACCTAAACACTCGAGTCTCTAGTCCAGGTTTATCGCCTATTCAGGTTCCATCCGCAGGGAGTCCGGCCGAGGTTTCCACATACGGCCCCGAACGATGTGTGCAAGGTTCCCGGTCACCAAACGGGCGACTCGGTACACCGGGCCACGAGCCTACCGCATCACAGCCCACCCCTTGGTCAGCGCTGTCCACGGCCTCCAGCTTACTACAAACACCAGAAACTACGTGCAACTCCTGGACAGAGGGCAAGGGTGATTAAGAAGCCGAGGGGGTCCATTGGTTTCGGGCCCAATGTGTGGTAGTAGCTGAATCTTAAATCACGCATACAGATCTCAGTTCTTAGGGACGGTCTCAATGAAACAACCCACCATGTACTCCTACATGGCCTCCCATCGATACCTTTACCAAATCGTATTCAACACTTCACTCTCATTACCGACACACACACTTTCACTCTAGTTCATCACCCTGATGAGCCAGACCTGACACAACTCTAAGCGTAGCAAGCATAGCATTGTAGGAACACAACATGGCTCAATCAACTCCTACACATGCTAGTGGGTTTCATCTAGTTACTGTGGCAATGACAGGTCATGCAAAGGAAAGTGGGTTCAACTACCGCAACACACACAGCAGTTTGAATCGCGTTGTCTTAATGCAGTAAACGAGAGCAGAAGCGAGAAGATGGGTTTGTATCGAAATGATCAATGGGTTGCTTGCCTGACGGAGTGGTGGTGGGATACTGCCCTTCGGTTGGATACTCGTGAATATCCTCGGAGGCAGGACCTACCACAATGAACACATCGAAGCACAATCAACACCAAGCAAGTGCAACAATATGATGCATGCATGAGACATGGCAAAATGGATGTATTGGGCTAATGCAACTAAGACCAGATGGGTTTGGACTAATTTGAATCAAAGATTCAAATTCCAAGTTCATAAATGGCCCATATTAGTGCTTTACCTTGTTCTGTATAAAACAGTAGGTTAACTTGCTTAATCATGCATGAAACCAGTACAGATGGATAGAATGGATTTTTCTGATCATTTTTCATATATAAATCTTTTCATTCTGAGCTATAGATTATTTTCTATGATTTTTTGAAGTTTGTGATAATTTCTGGAATTTCCAATATAAGAATAATTCCAGTAAATGCTTTACTGCGTCAGCCTGACGTCAGTGTGACGTCAGCAGGTCAACGGGGTCGTCCAGGTCAAACCTAACCTGTGGGTCCCCTGTGTCAGTGTCACTGTTAGGTAATTAGTTAATTAGGATTAGTTTTAATCTCTAACTTAGATTAATCATCAGGCGGGCCCCACTTGTCAGTGACCCTGGGGGGTCAACCTGTGGTCAAACCACGTTGACTCGCCGGCGTTTAGCCGCCGGCGACGTCCAGACGCGGCGGTGGAGTGCGGGATCCCCCCTCCGGCGACCAAAAGGACGGCGGAGAGTACCTACGTGTAGCTGGGGGCGAGCCGCGTCGACTGGTGGTGGTAGTGGAGCTCGGGGTCGCCGGAATCGACGCCGGCGACGAGCCGGGCGGCTGCCGGGGTACGGGCGTGGTTGAAACCGTAGCTAAAGAGCACGACGAGGAACGTGCGAGGGTGCTACGGGTTCCTGGCGTTGCGGTGAAGCTAATGGCTACGGTGGTGCGGCCGTCGGATGGCCGGAGCCTCGTCGGCGACGAGCTCGTGCGGCGGCGCGTACGGGTGAGCTTCATGCGGTAGCTACAGAACTTGAGAGAGAGAGAGAGAGGAGAGGATGGGAAGGTGGCCATGCTCACGGCGGTTGCGACGGAGCAGGCGGCGAGGTCGGAGGCGAGCTGTTGCAGTGGCGACGGCGGAGGGGATCTCCGACGGTGAGCGGCGAAGGCGAGGTCGGTGACGGAGCTTCGGGGCAACCGGGCGCTCGGGGCTCGGCTTGCTCGAAGGAGTGGGCGACGGCGGTGCTGTAGGACACGGTGGAGTGGCGCGAGGTCGACGGTGGGCGCGGTTACTCCGGTGAGGTGTCTGCGGCGGCGTCGGCCATGGTGGGGAGAAGGCGAGGGAGAGGCGATGGGGGAGAATGACGGTGTCCAGAGGCTCGGGGCGCGTCGAGGAAGGTCGGCCAGCGCATCCGCGGCGAGGGCGGCAAGCAGCTGGCGCCGTGGCGAGCTCACGCTCGCCGGCGTCACCTCTCTGCCTGCTCTGGCGAGAGCAGGCAGCTGACTGGCGCGGGCCAGCACAGTGCTGGGCCGCCAGGTGGGCTGCCAGGTGAGTTTCTCTGCCTTCTGTTTCTTTATCTTTTTATTTATTTCTGTTCTGTGTTTTGAAATAGTAAAAATACTATTTCATTTAGAAAAACCCTGAAAATATTCTGAGGCACCTTTGAAATTATTCTCAACAGCCTAAAAATACCTTCAAGACTATTTGGGCATTTGAAAATATTTATAGCATTTAAAATGCCCAAATGCAAATACTTATGGCTTGTGCAAAAATCCAAAATGGCCTCCAAAAATATGAAACCATTTTTGGCAGAGGTTTTAGCCAAGACCAAAGGTGGTGAACATTTATGGAGGGCATTTCAGGTCCATTGAAAAGAATTTTAGTAAACCCTAGTTGTTCCAGGGGGGGTGCTGGGGGTTTCTGGCATCCCCATTTCAGGTTTCTGTGAAATGTAGACGTGATGCAACACTCTAATGCATGAACTAGCTAGGATGTGACATATTCATAATATTGAAGCCAAAAGATGCAGAGTTGATAATGATAGTGCAACTTATTTGTGCCACTGCCGTTTGGGTCATATTGGTGTACGGCGCATGAAGAAACTCCATTCTGATGGACTTTTGGAGTCACTTGGTACTTGCAAACCATGCCTCATGGGCACGATGACTAAAACTCCGTTCTCCGGAACAATGGAGCGAGCAACAGATTTGTTGGAAATCATACATACTGATGTATGTGGTCCGATGAATATTGAGGCTCGCGATGGGTATCGTTATTTTCTCACCTTCACAGATTATTTGAGCAGATATGGGTATATCTACTTAATGAAACATAAGTCTGAAACATTTGAAAAGTTCAAAGAATTTCAGAGTGAAGTGGAAAATCATCGTAAGTTCGTGGGACGTCACCGAGCTGAACGTGTGTAGATCGCGGAGGTGCCGTACTTTCGGTACTAGGATTAGTCGGATCGTGAAGACGTACGACTACATCAACCACGTTGTCATAACGCTTCCGCTTATGGTCTATGAGGGTACATGGACAACACTCTCCCGCTTGTTGCTATGCATCACCATGATCTTGCGTGTGCGTAGGATTTTTTTTGAAATTACTGTGTCCCCAACAGCTCTGAGGGGAGCATGATGACCCACAAGTATAGGGAATCAATTGTATCTCTTTTCGATAAGTAAGATTGTCGAACCCAACGAGGAGCAGAAGGAAATGACAAGTGGTTTTCAGCAAGGTAATGTCTGCAAGTGTTGAAATTGTAAGTAGCAGAGTAGTTTGATAGCAAGATAATTTGTAACGAGTAAGTAACGATGGTAGTAACAAAAGTGCAGCAAGGTAGCCCAATCCTTTTGAGGCGAAGGACAGGCCAAAATGGTCTCTTATGATAAGCAAAGTGTTCTTGAGGGTACACGGGATTTTCATCTAGTCACTTTCACCATGTTGGTTTGATTTGTGTTCGGTACTTTGATAATTTGATATGTGGGTGGACCGGTGCTTAGGTGTTCTTCTTACTTGAACAAACCTCCTACTTATGATTAACCCTCCCGCAAGCATCCGCAACTACGAGAAAAGTATTAAGAATAAATTCTAACCATAGCATTAAACTTTTGGATCCAATCGGTCCCTTACGGAATAGCGCATAAACTAGGGTTTAACCTTCTGTCAGTCTCGCAACCCATCATCTAATTGCTATTCCACAATGCATTCCCTTAGGCCCAAATATGGTGAAGTGTCATGTAGTCGATGTTCACATGACACCACTAAGGGAATCACAACATACATACCATCAAAATAACGAACACATATCAGATTCACATGATTACTTGCAACATGATTTCTCCCGTGACCTCAAGAACAAAAGTAGCTACTCACAAATGATAATCATGCTCATGATCAGAGGAGTATTAAATAGCATATTGGATCTGAACATATAATCTTCCACCAAATAAACCATATAGTAATCAACTACAAGATGTCATCAACACTACTAGTCACCCACAAGCACCAATCTATAGTTCCGGTAACAAGATTGAACACAAGAGATGAACTAGGGTTTGATATGAGATGGTGATGTTGAAGATGTTGATGGATATCTCCCTCCCCAAGATGGGAGTGTTGTTGGTGATGATGATGACGATGATTTCCCCCTCCGGGAGGGAAGTTCCCCCGGCGGAATCACTCCGCCGGAGGGCAAAAGTGCTCCTGCCCAAGTTCCGCCTCAAGACAGTGGCGTTCCGTCCCGAAAGTCCTATCCTTATTTTTTCTAGGTCAAAATGACCTATATACCAGAAGATGGGCACCGGAGGTGGGCCTGGGTGAGCACAACCCACCAGGGCGCGCCTGAGCTCCCTGGCGTGCCCAGGTGGGTTGTGCCCACCTGGTGGGCCCCCTCTGGTAGTTATTTGCTCCAATATTCCTCAAATATTCCATAAAAATTCTCCATGAAAGTTCAGCTTATTTGGAGTTGTGCAGAATAGGTAGCCTGACGTAGCTTTTCCAGGTCCAGATTTCCAGCTCCCAGAATTCTCCCTCTTTGTGTGTACCTTGCAAATTATGAGAGAAAAGACACCAGAATTACTCCAAAAAGCATTATTATGGATAAAAACATCATAAATAACAGTAAGGAAACATGAAGCAAAAATGGACGTATCAACTCCCCCAAGCTTAGACCTCGCTTGTCCTCAAGCGAAAACCAAAATCGAAAAACATGTCCACATACTTAGAGAGAGAGGTGTCGATAAAAACAAAATATGGACAGAGAAGCATCATGTGAATTATTATAACAGCAACAAATTTAAACATAAAACTTTTATCATAGACTTCTCATGAATAAGTGACAGTTCATCACACAATCGAAGTATAAAGCATAAACTCTATTAGAAACCAACAAACTATGTTCTCAGTCAACTTTGCAACTACAATTCATCATCTTTTAAAGAAGGGTCACGTATCCGAGCCTTTAGGCAAGTCCACACACTCAACCATCATATAGTCTTCTATGATTGCTAACACTCACCGCGTACACATGAGCAAAACGTTTCAACTGGACACAAAGAAAGATAGGGGCTTATTCCTACCTCTTGAGCTTGCGTTGGTTTTTCCCTTGAAGAGGAGAGGGTGATGCAACAAAGTAGCGTAAGTATTTCCCTCAATTTTTGAGAACCAAGGTATCAATCCAGTAGGAGACTACACGCAAGTCGCCTCGTACCTACACAAACAAATAAGAACCTTGCAACCAACGCGATAAAGGGGTTGTCAATTCCTTCACGGCCACTTGCAAAAGTGAGATCTGATAGAGATAATAAGATAAATAAATATTTTTGGTATTTTTATAATATTAACGTAAAGTAAAGAATGCAAAGTAAAATAGATTGGAAACTTATATGATGGAGAATAGGCCCGGGGGCCATAGGTTTCACTAGTGGCTTCTCTCAAGATAGCATAAGTATTACGGTGGGTGAACAAATTACTGTCGAGCAATTGATAGAAAAGTGCATAATTATGAGAATATCTAGGCATGATCATGTATATAGGCATCACGTCCGCGACAAGTAGACCGAAAAGATTCTGCATCTACTACTATTACTCCACACATCGACCGCTATCCAGCATGCATCTAGAGTATTAAGTTCATAAGAACAGAGTAACGCATTAGGCAAGATGACATGATGTAGAGGGATAAACTCAAGCAATATGATATAAACCCCATCTTTTTATCCTCGATGGCAACAATACAATACGTGCCTTGCTGCCCTTGCTGTCACTGGGAAAGGACACCGCAAGATTGAACCCAAAGCTAAGCACTTCTCCCATTGCAAGAAAGATCAATCTAGTAGGCCAAACCAAACTGATAATTCGAAGAGACTTGCAAAGATAACCAATCATACATAAAAGAATTCAGAGGAGATTCAAATATTGTTCATAGATAATCTTGATCATAAACCCACAATTCATCGGATCTCGACAAACACACCGCAAAAAGAGTTACATCAAATAGATCTCCAAGAAGATCGAGGAGAACTTTGTATTGAGATCCAAAGAGAGAGAAGAAGCCATCTAGCTAATAACTATGGACCCGAAGGTCTGTGGTAAACTACTCACACATCATCGGAGGGGCTATGGTGTTGATGTAGAAGCCCTCCGTGATCGATTCCCCCTCCGGCGGAGCGCCGGAAAAGGCCCCAAGATGGGATCTCACAGGTACAGAAGGTTATGGTGGTGGAAATAGGGTTTCGTGGTGCTCCTGGATGTTTTTGGGGTATATGGGTATATATAGAAGGAAGAAGTAGGTCGGTGGAGCTGCGAGGGGCCCACGAGGGTGGGGGCGCGCCTCCCTGCCTCGTGGCCTCCTCGCTTCTTTCTTGACATCCACTCCAAGTCCTCTGGATCACGTTTGTTCCAAAAATCACTCTCCCGAATGTTTCATTCCGTTTGGATTCTGTTTGATATTCCTTTTCTGTGAAACACTGAAATAGGCAAAAAAACAGCAATTTGCACTGGGCCTTCGGTTAGTAGGTTAGTCCCAAAAATAATATAAAAGTGTATAATAAAGCCCATTAAACATCCAAAACAGATAATATAATAGCATGGAACAATAAAAAATTATAGATACGTTGGAGACGTATCAAGCATCCTCAAGCTTATATCTTGCTCGTCCTCGAGTAGGTAAATGATAAAAACAGAATTTTTGATGTGGAATGCTACCTAACATAATTTCTCAATATAATTCTGATGCGGAGCATCCTATGGACATCACCATGTCAAGAGTCCGTTTGGCAAGTGACACGTGCGACTGCTACTTCTCATACATAAAGGTGAATCTTCTCCTTTACACGTGTTCACTTGACCCCTTCAGGATGGTGTAGTAATTGACACTCCACCTGTGTTCATGCATAGGTATTGCCGGAGCTTCACGGACGACGACGAGGAGTGCAAGCGCCAAGGAACAACTACACCATCCGCGAGGGAAGCATGGAAGAGAAGATGAAAGAAACGGAGCTGCTACAAGTCACAGCCACCGGACGTCCGGCGCCTGGAGGTTCAGCCTACCAGAACAACTATAGCCGAGAGACTCTAAAGTGCCCGGACGACCGCCAGATACCGGACGTCCGACAAGTACCAGCGCCCGGACGACCGACGCGGACCGGACGACCGGTGCCACCTTCACAGAAGGGAAATAGCGGAAGTCCGAAGACTTCCGGACGTCCGGTCCGTCCTGAGCCACCGGACATCCGACCCCCACCGGTCGTCCTGTAACTGCCTGTGTGCAGCCGCGGCCTTCGGCCTTGTATCCTCTCCCACTTACCCCTTCGTGGCTAAGACTATAAATAGGCCACCTCCTCATCCTTTTCTAGGGTTAGCAAAGTGATAGCTCATTTGATAGAGAGCTTTGCTCCTTGTACCACTCTACTCTACTCTTGAGAGAGAGAGAGAGAGAGAGAGAGAGACTACCACTCCCATGGAGTTCAAGACCTCCATGTGAGAAGATCCTGCGGGATATTTCCAAGACCCCTCACGGGAAGATCCATCTAGGATATCATCAAGACCTCATCTCCTCTTGGATTTGAGATGAACGCTACCTTGTATCTTTCCCTTTGTTGTTCATGTACATTGTGGATCTTGTGTGTTTGATTGTCTAGTGGATGTGTGATTGGACTTGTTCTTGAGTGTTTCCCCTTGTGATTTCTCTCCGTTCTTCCCCGTGTTCTTCGTGTTCTTCGAGGGATCTCACTCCTTTCGTGAAAGATCGGCCGTATGGAGTTCCACTCCACATCATCTTGGTATCATGAGCCACCTTTATCACGATTTCGGAGCCCCCCGTTGTGTTTTCTAGCTTGATTTTGTTGTGTTCTTCCGCAATTTCGAAAATCCCCACCAAAAATAGCCCCAATTTTTTTTTTGTGATTTGTTGGTATGATGAAGTTTTGTTGGATTTGATCCATGGATTTGCTTGGTTTCAAGTGGATATAGCATTTCTCCAAGTTTCCCCACTTTCCATCGACCAAATCTCTTCAATTTTGACCCCGAAATCTCCATTTTCCGCCCAAAATCGCGTCCCGGAGCTCAAATCCAACGTTGACCCCGACCCACCGGACGACCGCCACATTACCGGACGTCCGGAGCCCCAGGAACCACCGGACATCCACTACTTACCGGACGTCCGGCATCCCATTCCAGAACGAAATTAGCGGATTTCCGAGCTCACCGGACGTCCGGCCACCGGACATCCGTCCATTTCCGGACGTCCGCTACCTGTAGATATCAACTTCGGCTGATTTTTGTTTTGTCCGTAAGTAATTCATCCGAACTCCGATTTTGACGTTCTTTAGCTCGTTTTGAAGCTCTTGACATCCCCCTTCCCACAAAAATACCACCAACATCATTTGACTACATCAAATTTTGACAACTTTGGCATCTTTGCCTAGTGCTTCCACCACATCATCCGCATTACCACCACCGATTTCCGCAACCTAACCCATCTTGATCAACATTGCAGTAGTGGTTGCTTGAGTAGTGATTCGAGTCTCCTAAGGTGTTTCGGCTACTTAGGGACGGTTGCTTCCTCATCAACCACCAACACCACTTCCGCATAGGCTTACCCACCATACACTTCCACCCCAACTTAACCCAACTTTGTTTGAATTGTGAGTTGTGTCTCCTAAGGTGTTTCGGCTACTTAGGGATGGTGACCTTCAACTCCTACTCGCATAACCCATCATTCCACTTCCGCATTGCCAAGTGCAAACCACCATCGCTTTCCACTACCACCATTTGACATTTGTCATTTGAGATTTTGAGTTCGCGGTTTTTCCGTTTGCTAAGGTGTTTCGGCTACTTAGGGACGAGTCTCCATCATCTTGGTATCTACATCAAGAACACCGCCACTCATCATCGCAAAGAACGGTAACCTCGACGACACCATTGTATATCCCCCTTGCAATTGCATTGATAACCCCTAGCCCATTTTGCGTCACTTGCGTATCGAGACTAGCCATTTGAGTATTGTCGGCAACGTTACTTGTGCACATTAGTGAGCTACACCTCCCATTGCATACATACCATATCATATTGGTATCATATCATCTCGTGTGCCTCAAGTTTGTTTCCGCATATACACAATTGATATCTTGGTTTGTGCATCTCGCATTGTGGCCACATACCAAAAAAAAAAGAATAAGCTTTTAAGCAAAGAAAAAAAAGCAAAGAGCTTGTAAGCAAGTGCCATAGCATCATAGTGCATTACAATATATCATACTTGATCATCTTGGATCATCTTGAGAGAAACATCGGGAACCATACATACATAGCATACTTGGGATAGAAAGTTGATACATTTTGCATCTTATAGGTTGTGCACAAGTGTCGTATCCGCCTATTGAGCAATCGTGCTAGCGTCTCTCTTGAGTTGTGCAACACGAGCGTTTTTCATGGATTCCACATTTTGTGCTCATTCCTTGGTTGCACGACCCTATTTATCTATCCATGTGTGTGTTTTCGTGTACCACATATTGCTATTGGTCTACTTGTTTCACTTGCGAATTTGTGAATCTCTTTCAACATTATTGACTCCTGCTAACATTTTGCATTAAATTTTTGTGCCACTATCCTCACCGAGCTACTCCATAAGCTTTACTTGATAGGTGTGAGTGAACAAGTCCGGTACCAATTCCACTATTCTTTCATCTCACATTGAGTGAAACGGGATACATCCTCAACTTTGGGAAAAGGTAACTTGGTATTGTTTATCTCATTTCCTACTCACCTCTACCGAGTCTTGTGATGGATAGGCAAGGCATTTCACCTTCGGTCTACAACAACAACGACGAGTTCGATGCCACGAACAACTCCAACGACGCCAAGATGCAAGCTCAAATGGAGGAGATCAAGGACCTCATCAAGTCCTACAAGCGATCTTCCTCATCTTCGAGAAGACATTCAAGAGCACATGCTTCCGAGCTACCATCTCCGGCAAGATCACATCGGCATCGACACACTCACCGACAAGAATGTGAAGGTCAAGAGCTCAACACCAAAAACCGCTCAACAACTTCACCATCTCCCTTGGCATCTTCGCCAAGTGACTTCAAGGCATCTTCGCCTACGGACATACGGCATCTTCGCCAACAAGCACCCCAAGACTACGCTCAAGAGAAGCTCCCCAAGCTCAAGTCCGCGACCTCCACGAGCTACTACGACCTCGACACCAACCATAAGATTCCTTTCTATGGGACTCAAGAACCCGAGGAGTATCTCGAGTGGGAGCGCCTAATGGACGACTACCTCAAGCTACATCAAGTTCCTCCCGAAGATCAAGTGAAGTGTGCGTCAAGAAACTTCCACGACTATGTGTCGACATGGTGGCTTCACACACCTTCGGAGACCTACGACATGAGTTGGCCCAAGACGAAGAGAGCTTTGCGGCGAGAGTTTGTGCCTCCAACCTACACGGAACAACTTCTACGCCAATTGGAGAACAACATCCAAGGATCCAAGTCCATCAACGCGTACTTCAAGGAGATGAAGAATGCCTTGCGACGAGCCGGCGTGGATGACCCCATGTCAATGAAGTTCCACTTCATGATGGGATTGAACAACGACATCTCCAAGACTATCTTCCTCGAGAACTACAAGTCCCTCGACGACAACTACATTGGTGCTCTCAAGGCGGAACAAGAACTCATGAAGGCCAAGGCTTCTCCACCCCAAGCTCACTTCGCGACGACCAAGCTCCATGAGACCGAGCATGAGGATAGCACCACCAAGATGTCCAAGCCCGACAAGCTCCAAGACGATGCTCCCAAGTTCGACTTCACCGCCATCCCTCTTTGTGGCATTGAGGGTGCCGAGTCTACCACGACTCTTTTTCAAGACGGTGCGGCGACGAGTACGACTACGGAGAACTTCAAGGACGAAGCTTTGGAGGCGAGAGACAAAGTGGCGAGCAAGGATGATGTTTCCATCTTTGGCGGCGAGAGTGATGATGCGCCATCTTCGGCCTTCATCCACGGCGGCGATGACGGGATGATCGAGCATGGGATTTTCCCTTCGGTCATGGAGGAGAGTGATGATGTGCCATCTTCGGCCTTCATCCATGGTGACGACGATGAGATGGTTGAGTATTTCACCTCGACCATGCCGACGTATGATGACTTGAGTGACTTGTGCCACTATATTGAGAGGGAGAGTGACTTCACCACTAGCCCCATATATGATGAGTTGCCCCGATTCCCATGTGAGGAGAGCCACAATCCCCACCACTTGAGTGAGATGAGTGACTCCACCATATGTGAGTTTGAGTGCACCTATTTTGAGGGAGTGAGTGAACCACCACATAGAGAGAGTGAGATAGTTGATAGGTCATGTGAGGCCACTTTCAACACTAACGACTTGACCTCTACCTCTATTGTGTCTTCTCATTTGGTGCTAGGTCCCATATATGATGACGCGCCGATTCACGACGACTACGTCCTCCCTTTGGACAAGACGATGGCCATGATGGAATATGATGCATGCCCCACATGGTTCCATCAAGATGAAGATGACCACCATTTGGTTTTTCCCACCTCACCTACAACACTTGAGTGGAATGAACAAGGTAACATAGGTGAAGGTGATGCTCTAGTCCCACTAGTGGACATTCTTGACATTGATTGTTTGCATGACGTTGATCAACATATTACCATGCTTCATGCTAATATGATTTCCCCATGCGATGATTTACCCATTTATGATGAGTATGATGATTGCCATGTGGAGTCTCTTAGTTGTGATGCCATGTTACATAGGATTTCTTGTGACAATACTTTAGGTCACATCATGTTTGACAATCCGCTTGACTTGTCATATGCTATGCATGAGATCAATCATATGTCATATTTGCAATCTCATCGTAGTGACTATGCAATGCCATTAAAATGAACCCAATTTGCACTTATGGCATAGATGACAAGCCCATGGTTATTGGCATTTGTTTTTCCTGTGATGATATTGATATGCTCCCTTTGCATCATTTATCTCATATGCCATGCCATGACCACCTAGCTTCGGATATGCATTGTTTTGGATGTTGTCCATTTTCTCCATATGATGTTTCTGATATTGCTCATGAGGAGACCCCCATAGTTTCCTCATACATTTTAGGAGATTTTGATTCATCCCATGCATTGCATGATCCCAATACTTGTGTGCACCATATGCTCCCCATGAATAAAAATGCTATTGTTGTGCCATATACTTCTATGCTAAATTTGCATCCCCATCGTGTCATACATAATAACTATTCTTTCATGATGGATGACATGTTCTTATACCATGCCTCAAATTTCTTTGAGCGATGATTATCGTGTGCTAACTCTAATGTGCACATACACATCATGATGGATGATGTGTACATTTACCACGCGCACAATTTCTTTGGTTTGTGTCTCTTTTATGTAGGTACCCATGAATACTTGTCAACCTCGCAATCCCACGAGTTGACAAAATGAGCTCTAGAGAGCAATTATGACTTGGGATCCCATGGATTGTCTTTCCCACCGCTCTCTTTGTGCAAAGACTTCACGCGTTTCTTCTACATGACCCTCACTTGGCTATGGGTTATTGTCCATTATATATCATTTGCCCATCTTGCCATGTTCACTTTGCATGATATGCTCATTCCTATGCCTTTGCCATGCATTTGTGACCCATGCTTTGCATTACACATGATGATTGATTCTACTAGTTGTATGTGTATTTGCAAGCTTGGTGGAGATATCACTTGTTATTGCCATGTTTGCTTTGTGCCCCATGCCTATGATCATACTATGATCTTGCTTTATGTTCGTGCTTGCGATATGTCATGTGCATTGTCTATGCTTATTATTTGCTCACATGACATGATTGCCATGATTTCACCTAGTGTGTTGCATCTTCGCTCCACTAGTTTGCACGACATGATTGATATGCTTGCTTGTGTTGCATCACCGATGATTCATACTTGTTCATTTCATGTGGTTGATGACAACCATTACCATGCTTTGCACATGATTGTCATTGCTCCTTGCCATATATCTCCATATGTTGCCTCTCTCATGCTAGATGATTTTCCATGTATTGAGTGTAACCATGCTTTTAGCCTTGATAATGTGATTGCCCCCATAGCATTCTCACATATGATTGGAGATTTTGACATAACACTTGTGAAGCATGCTTGTCTTACCTATTTGCACCATATACCTAGTGTCATGAATATCGCCATTGTTGCATCTTATTATTCATCCACTTGTGCTTCTAATGGTTATGTGCAACAGAAGAGAACCAGCATGATGGATGATGTGTTTATCTACCATGCGCATACTTTCTTTGTTTTGTTTTGTGCATGTGTAGGATACTTGGATTTCGTCGCGACTTCCACTTCACGTGAGTTGACCATTCGAGCTCTTGAGAGCGAGCCTCATACATTCTACCACGCCTCGTTTCTACATCATACTTGCTTGTGCTTCGGCATTGTGGAGAATGCACATGGACACGCCTTCAAGGTGACATCTTTCTTGAGCATGGATATTGCGGATCATACTACTTGTGTTGCTTGCACCATGACACTTATTCTTGGACTACTTGATTGCGCGCATGTTAGAGATCTTGCTTTGGCTTGCCACTTACACATTTTCATGCATCATGATATATATGCCTTGTGTTTTGCATCCAATTCTTGGATTACTTGATCCTCGCACATGTTTGGTTGCAATAATGTCATTCCTTCACATATGCCATGTCCCATTGCTTGTCACATGATTAGCTTGATTGCCTCACACATGATGAACAATTGCTCTTTCTATTGTGTTGAGTGCCACAAATATTCACTACACCCTATGCACATTATGCATGGATTGTCTTGCACTTAACCCATGTGCTTAGACATCTCATCTTCTTAGGTGTTGTGAATGATTCCTATGCCTACCATAGACCTTTCATTGAGCTCTTTGCCCATGCTTGCTATGAACTTGAGGTAGATGCTTATTATCTCCACACACATATTTGCATCACTACCTCACATGTACATAATTGTCCCCATGATATCTTTGCTTGTGCTCGATTGATATGCTTACATGCCATGTCACAATCCTTTGTCACACCATATGCTTTGCATGATGACGACACTTGTATGGTGACGCACCTCTTGAACGCTTGGTTTTGCACTAACGCTAACCACATTTGTTTTTCCAAGTGTTTGTTGTCCTTACTCCTTTTGAAGGAATCACAAGACGGTGCGACATTGGAGAGTGCCCATTCCGAGCTTCAAGATGACAAGTACTTGGTGAACGTCCACTTCTACACGGCGAAGCCATCTCTTTCCCATGGTGATTTGGTTTTCGATCCGAGGTTGGATCTTTCCCAAGGGAGGGGAGATGATGCGGAGCATCCTATGGACATCACCATGTCAAGAGTCCGTTTGGCAAGTGACACGTGCGACCGCTACTTCTCATACATAAAGGTGAATCTTCTCCTTTAAACGTGTTCACTTGACCCCTTCAAGGATGGTATACTACTTGACACTTCACCCGTGTGCATGCATAGGTATCGCCGGAGCTTCACGGATGACGAGGAGGAGTGCAAGCGCCAAGGAACAACTACACCATCCGCGAGGGAAGCATGGAAGAGAAGACGGAAGAAACAGAGCTGCTACAAGTCACAGCCACCGGACGTCCGACGCCTGGAGGTTCAGCCTGCCAGAACAACTACAGCCGAGGGACTCTACAGCGCCCGGACAACCGACATCGACCGGACGACCGGTGCCACCTTCACAGAAGGGAAATAGCGGAAGTCCGAAGACTTCCGGACGTCCGGTCCGTCCTGAGCCACCGGACGTCCGACCCCCACCGGTCGTCCGGTAACTGCCTGTGTGCAGCCGCGGCCTTCGGCCTTGTATCCTCTCCCACTTACCCCTTCATGGCTAAGACTATAAATAGGCCACCTCCTCATCCTTTTCTAGGGTTAGCAAAGTGATAGCTCATTTGATAGAGAGCTTTGCTCCTTGTACCACTCTACTCTACTCTTGAGAGAGAGAGAGAGAGAGAGACTACCACTCCCATGGAGTTCAAGACCTCCATGTGAGAAGATCCTGCGGGATATTTCCAAGACCCCTCACGGGAAGATCCATCTAGGATATCATCAAGACCTCATCTCCTCTTGGATTTGAGATGAATGCTACCTTGTATCTTTCCCTTTGTTGTTCAGGTACCTTGTGGATCTTGTGTGTTTGATTGTCTAGTGGATGTGTGATTGGACTTGTTCTTGAGTGTTTCCCCTTGTGATTTCTCTCCGTTCTTCCCCGTGTTCTTCGTGTTCTTCGAGGGATCTCGCTCCTTTCGTGAACGATCGGCCGTATGGAGTTCCAATCCACATCATATTGGTATCATGAGCCACGTTTATCACGATTTCGGAGCCCCCCGTTGTGTTTTCTAGCTTGATTTTGTTGTGTTCTTCCCCAATTTCAAAAATCCCCACCAAAAATAGCCCCAATTTTTTTTTGTGATTTGTTGGTATGATGAAGTTTTGTTGGATTTGGCATGAATGTTCAGATCCAAGAGATTCAAGATAAAAGTTTGATATTGACATAAAAATAATAATACTTCAAGCATACTAACTAAGCAATTATGTCTTCTCAAAATAACATGGCCAAAGAAAGTTCATCCCTACAAAATCATATAGTTTGATCATGCTCCATTTTCGTCACACAAGAATGCTCTCATCATGCACAACCCCGATGACAAGCCAAGAAATTGTTTCATACTTTAGTAATCTCAAACTTTTTTCAACTTTCACGCAATACATGAGCGTGAGCCATGGATATAGCACTATGGGCGGAATAGAATAGAATGATAGGGATTATGTGGAGAAGACAAAAAAGGAGAAAGTCTCACATTGACGCGGCTAATCAATGGGCTAGGGAGATGCCCATCAATTGATGTCAATGCAAGGAGTAGGGATTGCCATGCAACGGATGCACTAGAGCTATAAATGTATGAAAGCTCAACAAAAGAAACTAAGTGGGTGTGCATCCAACTTGCTTGCTCACGAAGACCTAGGGCATTTGAGGAAGCCCATTGTTGGAATACACAAGCCAAGTTCTATAATGAAAAATTCCCACTAGTATATGAAAATGACGAAACAAGAGACTCTCTATCATAAAGATCATGGTGCTACTTTGAAGCACAAGTGTGGAAAAAAGGATAGTAGCATTGTCCCTTTTTTTCTTTTTTTTTCTTTCTCCTTTTTTTGGCCTTTCTCTTTTTTTTATTTGGGACAATGCTCTATTAATGATGATCATCACACTTCTATTTATTTACAACTCAATGGTTACAACTCGATACTAGAACAAAATATGACTCTATATGAATGCCTCCGGCGGTGTACCGGGATGGGCAATGAATCAAGAGTGACATGTATGATAAATTATGCATGGTGGCTTTGCCACAAATACGATGTCAACTACATGATCATGCATGGCAAATATGACAATGATGAAGCATGTCATAGTAAATAAAACGGTGGAAAAGTTGCATGGCAATATATCTCGGAATGGCTATGGAAATGCCATAATAGGTAGGTATGGTGGCTGTTTTGAGGAAGATATAAGGAGGTTTATGTGCGATAGAGCGTATCATATCACGGGGTTTGGATGCACCGGCGAAGTTTGCACCAACTCTCAAGGTGAGAAAGGGCAATGCACGGTACCGAAGAGGCTAGCAATGATGGAAAGGTGAGAGTGCGTATAATCCATGGACTCAACATTAGTCATAAAGAACTCACACACTTATTGCAAAAATCTACAAGTCATCAAAAACCAAGCATTACACGCGTACTCCTAGGGGGATAGATTGGTAGGAAAAGACCATCGCTCGTCCCCGACCGCCACTCATAAGGAGGACAATCAAAGAACACCTCATGCTTCAAATTTGTTACACAATGTTTACCTTACGTGCATGCTACGGGACTTGCAAACTTCAACACAACTATTTCTCAAATTCACAACTACTCAACTAGCACGACTCTAATATTACCATCTTCATATCTCAAAACAATCATCAAGTATCAAACTTCTCATAGTATTCAATGCACTTTTATGAAAGTTTTTATTATACCGATCTTGGATGCCTATCATATTAGGACTAATTTTATAGTTCTAAAGGACTCTCAAAATAATATAAGTGAAGCATGAGAGATCAATAATTTCTATAAAATAAAACCACCACCGTGCTCTGAAGATATAAGTGAGGCACTAGAGCAAAAACTATTTAGCTCAAAAGATATAAGTGAAGCACATAGAGTATTCTAATAAATTCTGATTCAGGTGTGTCTCTCCCAAAAGGTGTGTACAGCAAGGATGATTGTGGTAAACTAAAAAGCAAAGACTCAAATCATACAAGACGCTCCAAGCAAAACACATATCATGTGGTGAATAAAAATATAGCCTCAAGTAAAGTTACCGATAGACGAAGACGAAAGAGGGGATGCCTTCCGGGGCATCCCCAAGCTTAGGCTTTTAGTTGTCCTTAAATTTTACCTTGGCGTGCCTTGGGCATCCCCAAGCTTAGGCTCTTGCCACTCCTTATCTACTATATCTAAATAGGTGCTCCCCACTACCTTATTTCTCTTGACATGCAAGCTATCCACATCACAATCAACATGCAACCTACCATGTCAGCAAATCTGCCACCTCAGCCAAAAAAATGTCAAACGAATCATGTGATTTAATCTATATATTGTTAGTTCCTCTTCGGCTTCTAAAACTGACAAGGTAGCCTATTAATAAGTGCGGAGACGCATCATCTTATCCTCCACTCCCCTCCAGTCATATTCGCACTACAAAATCGGTGGTCCATTAAGGGAGGCATTGGCCAGCCTTGGTCATCGATCGGGTGGCGCCTGGCATGGCACATCAGAGATCGGGCAAGCAACATCCAGGTAATTGAAGCCCGCATCGACTCATCCATTTGGTCTGCACATCTCATCTTCTCTTGAATCGAATCTTGAAGGATCGATGGTAGATTGGAAGCAGGTATGAGCTTGCACTGCCCCACTCAATGGAAGGAGACCCATCCCCAACGCCATCTCCTAGGTCTACCAGTTGTCGCCTCTGGCTTCTCCTGTGGCCCGACTTTTGGATGTGGAAGCGGGCCTGACCCAGCCGTAATGCCCTCTCCTAGGTCTGGCAGTCGTCGTCTAACGCTTCTCCGGCGGCCCGACTTTTGGCTGCGGAAGCATCACTTATCCAGACGGGCGCCGTCGCGTCCTGGTCGTGCTGTTAGGCCACCGCGGTGCCACTACAGGTTCCAGCGATGCATCCAGCATCATTTAAGCACTGATGTGAAGCTACTGAAGTTGTCTCTGTGGTCGACAAGGGAGGACGGGTTCCATGGACGCCGGTACTACTGCTACTTCTCCCACCTGAACTTCGTTGCCTCCACCAGGTGCAGCGACAAGTCCTTATTTGCACTGACCAGAAATAATTTGACAATTGAGGGAAAAAAGACAGTGAGGTTTTATCTCTTTTAAAGTTAAATAGAGGATCTGTGAAGAAACTAAAACGCCAGATCTACAGAATACATTATTTTGTTTCATTCTTATATATCCTATATACACCGTCTGTTTATTTGTGCTATAAAAGTAGTACTCTCTGATTTTCAAATTTCTAACTATGTAAGGAATTTGATTCTAACATACCGTATATACACTGTCAACACAAATCATGGTCCTTTTTACTCTCCGTTTGTTTGTGCTATTAAACAAGTACTCTGATCTTTGGACTTCTAAGTCTGCAAGGGATTACGAAGCATTTGGCTGTAACACTTGACACACACAAAAACCTTGCTACACTAAAACTACTAAACGACAGAAGATTATTTTCAAGAGAGAACTTTGGAATTCCATAATCCATCAAATCTTTACCCAAAACTTGAAAACTTCACAACACAAAACTCAACAGAAAATCTCATGAGCTCCGTTAGTATAAGAAAGCAAATCACCATCATAAGGTACTGTAATGAACTCATTCTTTATTTATATTGGTGTTAAACCTACTGTATTCCAACTTCTCTATGGTTCATACCCTCCGATACTACTCATAGATTCATCAAAATAAGCAAACAACACACGAAAAACAGAATCTGTCAAAAACAGAACAGTCTGTGGTAATCTGGATCAAACATATACTTCTGTAACTTCAAAAATTCTAAAATAAATTTCTGGACGTGAGGAATTTTTCTATTAATCATCTGCAAAAAGAATCAACTAAATGGCACTCTCCAGTAAAAAGTTGTACTAATCTCGTGAGCGCTAAAGTTTCTGCTTTTTACAGCAAGATCATAAAGACTTCACCCAAGTCTTCCCAAAGGTTCTACTTGGCACAAACACTAACTAAAACATGAAAACACATCTAAACATAAGCTAGATGAATTATTTATTACTAAACAGAACAAAAAAGCAAGAAACAAAAATAAAATTGGGTTGCCTCCCAACAAGCGCTATCGCTTAACGCCCCTAGCTAGGCATAAAGGCAAGAATAGATCTAGGTATTGCCATCTTTGGTATGCAATCCATAAGTGGCTCTCATAATAGATTCATAAGGTAATTTAATTTTCTTTCTAGGAAAGTGTTCGATGCCTTTCCTTAACGGAAATTGGAATATAATATTTCCTTCCTTCATATCAATAATTGCACCAATCGTTCTAAGGAAAGGTCTACCAAGAATAATAGGGCATGTAGGATTGCAATCTATATCAAGAACAATGAAATCTACGGGCACATAATTCCTATTTGCAACAATAAGAACATCATTAATTCTTCCCATAGGTTTCTTAATGGTGGAATCCGCAAGGTGCAAGTTTAAAGAACAATCATCAAATTCACGGAAACCTAACATCACACAAAGTTTTTGGAATCGTGGAAACACTAGCACCCAAATCACACAAAGCATAGCATTCATGATCTTTAATTTTAATTTTAATAGTAGGTTCCCACTCACCATAAAGTTTTCTAGGGATAGAAACTTCCAGCTCAAGCTTTTCTTCATAAGATTGCATTAAAGCATCAACGATATGTTTAGTAAAAGCTTTATTTTGACTATAAGCATGATGAGAATTTAACACGGATTGCAACAAGGAAATACAATCTATTAAAGACCAATTATCATAATTAAATTCCTTGAAATCCAAAATAGTGGGTTCATTGCTATGTAAAGTTTTGACCTCTTCAATCCCACTTTTACCAATTTTTGCATCAAGATCTAAAAACTCCGAATCATTGGGACGCCTTTTAACTAAAGTTGACTCATCTCCAGTCCCATCATTATCAAGATTCATATTGAAAAACAAAGCTTTAATAGGGGACACATCAATCACTTTTAGATCTTCAACCCTATTATCATGAAAACTAGAAGAACATGCTTTTACAAAGCAATCTTTCTTAGCACACATCCTAGCGGTTCTTTCTTTGCACTCATCAATGGAAATTCTCATAGATTTGAGAGACTCATTGATATCATGCTTAGGTGGAATAGATCTAAGTTTCAAAGAATCAACATCAAGAGAAATTCTATCCACGTTCCTAGCCAACTCATCAATCTTAGGCAATTTTTCTTCAAGCAAAGTATTAAAATTATTTTGAGAAATCATAAATTCTTTAACACTAGTCTCAAAATCAGAGGGCATCTTATTAAAATTTCCATAAGAGTTGTTGTAGGAATTACCATAATTATCAGAGGAATTACTAGGATACGGCCTAGGATTAAAGTTTCCTCTATAAGCGTTGTTACCAAAATTGTTCCTACCAACAAAATTAACATCCATAGATTCATTATTATTCTCAATCAAAGTAGACAAAGGCATATCATTAGGATCAATAGGAGCACTCTTATTAGCAAACAATTTCATAAGTTCATCCATCTTTCCACTCAAAACATTAATCTCTTCTATCGCATGAACCTTTTTACTAGTAGATCTTTCGGTGTGCCATTGAGAATAATTAACCATAATATTATCTAGAAGTTTAGTAGCTTCTCCTAAAGTGATTCCCATAAAAGTGCCTCCCGCGGCCGAATCTAAAAGGTTTCTAGAAGCAAAATTCAATTCGGCATAATTTTTTTGTATAATCATCCATAAATTCAGACCATGTGTGGGGCAATTACGTATCATTAATTTCATCCTCTCCCAAGATTGTGCAACATGCTCATGATCAAGTTGCTTAAAATTCATAATATCGTTTCTAAGATAGATGATCTTAGTGGGAGGAAAATACTTAGAGATAAAAGCATCTTTGCACTTATTCCATGAATCAATACTATTTTTAGGCAAAGACGAAAACCAAGTTTTAGCACGATCTCTAAGCGAAAACGGAAATAGCTTCAATTTAACAATATCATTATCCACGTCTTTCTTCTTTTGCATATCACACAAATCAACAAAGTTGTTTAGAGGTGTAGCGGCATCTTCACTAGGAAGGCGAGAGAATTGATCTTTCATGACAAGATTCAACAAAGCAGCATTAATTTTACAAGATTTAGCATCGGTAAGAGGAGCAATCGGAGTGCTAAGAAAATCATTATTGTTGGTATTGGAAAAGTCACACAATTTAGTATTGTCTTGAGCCATCGCGACAAACGATCCAACACACAAGCACACAAGAATCAAGCGAAGAAAAGGCGAACGGAAAAGAGGGCGAATAAAACGGCAAGGCACTACTAGGGAAAACCTTATACACAGAACATTAGCAGTAGCGCGGGCTAAAAACACACGCTGGTGCTAATTAGCAGCAGCGCGGTGTTGTAAACGGCGCTACAGATACAATTATAGCAGTAGCGCGCCCGAGTACAAAAGCGCTACTACTAAAATTCCCATGGCTTAGCCGATAGGCTGCACATAGTAGTAGCGATCTTCTCCGAACCGCGCTACCGCTATTTGCTTTGTAGCAGCGCGTTTACGCTGAGAGGCGCTACTGATAAAGCAAATAAAATTAAATGGAAAGCAAATAGAAAAGTAAATGAAAATGAAAGAAATACCAAAAGGTGAAAGGAAAAATATAATGTAAAGAAAAATAAATGAAAAAGTGGAAAAATGAGAATGGTATAGCAGTAGCGCGTATCCAGGAACGCGTTGTAGCTATGTTAGCAGTAGCGCACTTCCTGGAACGCGCTACTGCTACTTCTAACTAAACCGCTCGATTCGTTTTTCCCAACGGCCACTTCCCCCAAATCTCAACTCCTCCGTTGTCGCCACCGCCGTCGCCCGTCGGCCGCCGCGCGCTCTCCCGTCGCTCTCCCGCCTCAACGCCGCCCCTGACCCCGGATTCGACGCCGCCCCCGACCCCGGATTCGACGCCGCCCCCGACCCCGACCTCGACGCCGCCCTCCGCCGCACGCCCGAGCCCCGACCCCGACCTCGACGCCGCCTGCCCCTCCCTCGCCGCAGTCACCGTAAGGCTCTGCCTCTCCTCTCCCCTACCCTCCTCTCTCTGCTAGGGCAATTTATATATGTGTTGATGCTGTGTTGATGTTCATATGAACCCTAGGTGTTCATATGAACCCTAGATTTGTTTAGGGCAGTAGGCATTTTTTAGCATTTAGGAAAAATGATTAGCAATTTTTTTAGGAAATTAGCTAGGGCAAATTTTTATGAAAATGCCTAAACAGTAATTTCATTTGCATATTGTTGTTATATGATATATGTCATTGATGTTCATTTGCATATTCCATTATTGATGTGGTTCGATTGTGCCCAAGTGGCTTTGTTCTTCCTAGGAAATGAAGCCGAGTGGCCTATGTTTTGCCGGAATGTTGATTCATTTCCGTTCCGGCAAATTTCAGGTTCTCGATTTGTCCACTTATTAGCAAAAGTCATGCCGAAATTTTCCGTGAATTTCGGCATGACTTGTGCTACAAACTAGGACATATTGAGTTCCCGGGATTTGCCGCACCGGGAAGGAGTCAACGTTCCTGCAAAGCATAGGCCTTTTTTATGTCATTATTCATTTTATTAGGTATAGAATTAATTGACTAGATTTAATCATAAGAACTAGTTGAATTAATAGAACTAGTTGAACATGTCACATTTGTTGTTATTTTTTTAGTTAAAGCAATTTTTCGCGCATCGACGTCGATGATGCCTATCCCGCATCCTCGTCATCGAGTTGGTGGAGGACACCTACATCACCAGATGGGCCATGTCCGGGACTGGGCTCCGCCGGGGTGGTACTGGGAGGCGCTACCTACCGGGGGCGCAGGTTGGTGAGGAGCCAGCCTATCGTTGACCCGAACCTTGTTTGGTGGCGGTCGCATGGGCCAGCGACGGTCCAGAGGCTCGAGGACCCCGCGGAGGTGGTGCGTCACTGTGTCAGTGAGGAGGACGCGCATGTCCGTCGCAACTTGTTTGCGTTGGAGCACAGGTTCTCCAATACCTGGCAGGTTCTTCAGGGATCTCACTGGAGCTATGATCCTGTGATGGTTCCTTCTCTTTGGGTGTCCACCGCCCGCACCGATACCCGTCGTGCGCTAGGGTTTTAGTTGTATTAGTGATGTTATATGTATGATACTATTCGGGATGTATTAGTGATAATATTCGACGATGTACGGACGCATGAGATGATTTACTTTTGCTTATTGAATGCATGATAATTTGAATACTTATTTATTTTACGATTTGGTTTTGCTTATTGAATGCTCATGTAAATGTGAGTCCTATAAGATATTTTGAGTATCCTGGAGTTGTATTCGATTGATTTTCAATTAATGTTTCGACTATGAACATAGGAAATGTCTGACAACCAAAAGGATTTCGGTATTTGCAAATACTGCAAAGACGAGCGCGGCCTGTGCGACGGAATCTTCCTAGATGATGATAGGTGCTTCAGCATCAAGCTGGACATGAACTTCAAAGTGGATACATTAAGTCACAACGACAAGTCTTTTTTCGTAATTAAGCATGACATCTGCTTCATTTGCTTCAACTTATAATTTAATTTTTTTACTATTCTACTAGCGTATCCCCTGCCATGCAAGAGTTTTTGTCTTGGATAAGATAGGTTTCAGTCATACTATGGAGGTAAAGAAAGTTTACTTGAAGACCGAGCATGGTTATATTTTCCATGCAAAATTATACAACGCAGACGACTACACCTATTTTGGATGCAAAACTTGGCGAGCACTATGCAAGACTTATGCATTTGAGCCTGATATGGTTATCACCTTTGATATTCGTCCGGAAGATGATATTGAAGGT
The DNA here is from genome assembly GCF_002575655.3 of Aegilops tauschii subsp. strangulata. Classification (NCBI taxonomy): domain Eukaryota; kingdom Viridiplantae; phylum Streptophyta; class Magnoliopsida; order Poales; family Poaceae; genus Aegilops; species Aegilops tauschii. Next base: position 140,505,385 of record NC_053037.3, read on the forward strand.
AATACCGACATCTGGGTCGATGTGCAGACGCCTCCAGTTGTACCATTATGTGAGTTTCTCAACCATATTTATGTCTTTGATATTGTTTATTCAATAATAGTTGACAACTAATTTCTATTGTCAGCTTATTTCGGTTCAAGCAAACATGTCCAGCGCTTGGTAGACATGACCTACTACTGTCCGGGGGCTGAACTAAACTGCGAGGAGCTAAGTCATTATGGTTCATGGCTTGAGGATCTTGATACTGTCAAGACAAATTTTCTTCCTGCACTTAGAAATGTTAGTACTGAAAATGTGCGACCAATAGTGTTCGTAATGAACTACGGTCACATCTATTTAGGAAAGATGGTAAGATTTTTACTATTTGTCCTCAGTGCATCTTTTGCATACATTATTTTTTAAGCTAAACTTCATTGCTAAGTATGTTACTATACGATGTTCTTCAACAGGGACTCCCGATGAATGTTGTGCCTCATGGGATTGAGACTATTGGTACCATGAGTATTGTTAGCTTACGGCCAAGATATCCTACAATGCACTTTAGTGCATTCAGGATTTCTAAGAGCGAGGAAGTCTTAATAGTGAAAGTCTGGACCAAATTCGTGATGAAGGAGCGCAGAGAAGTACTAGGGGCAGCAATGAGAAGCGCAGCCCATGATTAGGAGACAGGTTCATCTGCATGCTCCAACTTGATGAAGGAGGAGAGCTACACATGTTTTATGTTATTTTACTTGAGAAAGAGCAGCAGGAATGATTAGCTAGCTAGAAATGAGTTTGAAGATGATGATGTGCTACACTATGACTATGATGATTAAATAGCTAGTGTTGGTGGTAATGACTATGATGATTACTTTTAGCTAGTGTTGGTGGTGATTAGATAGCTACCGCATCTGGTGTTGGTGGTGATTAGCTAGCTAGAATGAGTTTGAATATGATGATGTGCTACACTATGACTATGGTGATTAAATAAATATTGTTGGTGGTAATGACTATGATGGTGATTAAATAGCTTGTGTTGGCGGATTAGATTCAAGTGGAGGCAACATGTGGTGCACATCGAAAGTACTACTAGTCCAAACTAGATCAAGTTTGGATTAGTAGTATACTTTTGACATGCACCACATATTGCCTTCACTTGAACCTAATCCACCTTCATTTGACACACTGTTATGGACATAATGATATAAACCTCATAATTGGTATTGTACCAAAATTTGTATAACAGCGTATAAATACACTAAAAATGAAAAAAAGAGTACTGGTAGCGATGGATAGTAAACACGCTACAACTAGCTAGATTAGCAGAAGTGCGGGTTAGAACAAGCGCTGCCGCTATGTGTCTTAGCAGTAGCGCTTGTTGCACGCGCTACTGCTAAGTAATAGCTGTAGCCTTATTGGTAGCGCGGCTGCCCGCGCTACTAGTGGGCATTAAACCCGCGCTACTACTAGGGTTTTCCCTAGTAGTGAGGGTGAAGTGGGGGAGAGGAAAACGAGAGGCAAATGGCAAATAATGTAATGCGAGGGATAAGAGTTGTGATGGGTACTTGGTATGTCTTGACTTGACTTGACTTGGCATAGATCTCCCCGACAACGGCGCCAGAAATCCTTCTTGCTACCTCTTGAGCTTGCGTTGGTTTTTCCCTTGAAGAGGAAAGGGTGATGCAGCAAAGTAGCATAAGTATTTCCCTCAGTTTTTGAGAACCAAGGTATCAATCCAGTAGGAGACTAAATGCAAGTTGCCTCGTACCTACACAAACAAATAGGAACCTTGCAACCAACGCAATAAAGGGGTTGTCAATCCCTTCATGGACATTTGCAAAAGTGAGATCTGATAGAGATAATAAGATAAATAAATATTTTTGGTATTTTTATAATATAAACGTAAAGTAAAGAATGCAAAGTAAAATAGATTGGAAACTTATATGATGGAGAATAGACCTGGGGGCCATAGGTTTCACTAGTGGCTTCTCTCAAGATAGCATAAGTATTACAGTGGGTGAACAAATTACTGTCAAGCAATTGATAGAAAAGTGCATAATTATGAGAATATCTAGGCATGATCATGTATATAGGCATCACGTCCGCGACAAGTAGACCAAAACGATTCTGCATCTACTACTATTACTCCACACATCGACCGCTATCCAGCATGCATCTAGAGTATTAAGTTCATAAGAACGGAGTAACGCATTAGGCAAGATGATATGATGTAGAGGGATAAAATCAAGCAATATGATATAAACCCCATCTTTTTATCCTCGATGGCAACAATACAATACGTGCCTTGCTGCCCCTGCTGTCACTGGGAAAGGACACCGCAAGATTGAACCCAAAGCTAAGCACTTCTCCCATTGCAAGAAAGATCAATCTAGTAGGCCAAACCAAACTGATAATTCAAAGAGACTTGCAAAGAAAACCAATCGTACATAAAAGAATTCAGAGGAGATTCAAATATTGTTCATAGATAATCTTGATCATAAACCCACAATTCATCGGATCTCGACAAACACACCGCAAAAAGAGTTACATCAAATAGATCTCCAAGTAGATCGAGGAGAACTTTGTATTGAGATCCAAAGAGAGAGAAGAAGCCATCTAGCTAATAACTATGGACCCGAAGGTCTGTGGTAAACTACTCACACATCATCGGAGGGGCTATGGTGTTGATGTAGAAGCCCTCCGTGAACGATTCCCCCTCCGGCGGAGCGCCGGAAAAGGCCCCAAGATGGGATCTCATGGTTACAGAAGGTTGCGGCGGTAGAAATAGGGTTTCGTGGTGCTCCTGGATGTTTTGGGGGTATATGGGTATATATAGGAGGAAGAAGTAGGTCGGTGGAGCTGCCAGGGGCCCACGAGGGTGGGGGCGCGCCCAGGGGGGCAGGCGTGCCTCCCTGCCTCGTGGCCTCCTTGCTTATTTCTTGACGTCCACTCCAAGTCCTCTGGATCACGTTTTTTCCAAAAATCACTCTCCCGAAGGTTTCATTCCGTTTGGATTCCGTTTGATATTCCTTTTCTGCGAAACACTGAAATAGGCAAAAAAACAGCAATTTGCACTGGGCCTTCGGTTAGTAGGTTAGTCCCAAAAATAATATATAAGTGTATAATAAAGCCCATTAAACATCCAAAACAGATAATATAATAGCATGGAACAATCAAAAATTATAGATATGTTGGAGACGTATCACTTATAGTTTCGCCTCCCAATGTATTCACCTCAAGGGTGATGTCAACAATAATAACTCATGCTATCTATATTCAACTAGACATATGTTCCTAGATATTTCCTCACCACATGATGCCTGTGAAAGGAGAAAAATAAAAAAAAGGATAGAAGAAAAACTTTGACTATTTGCATAAAAGTAAATACATAAAAGTAAAAGATAGGCCCTTCGCAGAGGGAAGCAGAGGTTGCCATGCGCTTATTTGTTTGTATGCTCAACCCCTTAGTGCAAAAGAACGTCACGTTGCATTGCCCCTTGTGATAGTGACCTTTATTATGCAGTCTGTCGCTTTTATTCTTCACCATCACAAGTTCGTGCAACGCTCAATTTTCTCTTACACTAAATGATCTCACACATTTAGAAGCAATTTTTATTGCCTTTTTGCACCGATGACAACTTACTTGAGGGATCTTGCTCAATCCCTAGGTAGGTATGGTCGACACTTGAAAATAAGATTTGGGTTTAAGGGTTTTTGGATGCACAAGTAGTATCTCTACTTAGTGCGGAATTTTTGGCTAGCAAAGATAGGGGCAAGCACCACATGTTGAAGGATCTATGACAATATGACTTCTATGTGAATATAAACAAACGTAAACCATTAAGTTGTCTTCCCTGTCCAACGTCAACAATTTTGGCATATAATATTTTGATGAGGGCTCACAATCACAAAAGATTTCTAGGATAGTATATTTATATGTGAATCTTCTCTTCCCTTATTAATTCTTTCATGAGTTTCATCATTGACTAATGCTATGTTTGTCAATCTCTAATAAAATTTTCTACTTATACTTTCCTTATGTGGTGCCATCACCTACCATAAGATTAGTATATGATCTTCTTGATTTATTTCCCTTCTTTTTATTTATTTTCTTTTTCTTTTTCTTCCTTATTTCTTTTTATTGCAACATGAAAGTAAACAAAGCAAAAAACTCAAACTAACTTTATTATATATCTTGCACACAATTACAAGGATAGATCACTAAGCAAACTTCTCAAAGAAGAAAGGATCAAACTAAACTTTTATTCATCTAAAGCAAAAGATCGAACTAAAATAGTAAAAAGCAAAAATATAGTGGGATGATACGATACCGGGGCACCTCCCCCAAGCTTGGCGGAAGCCAAGGGGAGTGCCCATACCCGATTCTCAGTTTTCCTTTGGTGGTGAAGAAGATGATGATGGTGATGACAATTGTGCCTTCAACTTTTTCATATTGTAGTTGAAGAGAGCAATTTCCTCCTTTAAATCATCGACTTCCAACTCCAGCTTCAAGATCTTGTCACATAAATCCCCTTTGCTTTTCTGCCGAAAACGAAAAGGAATAGATTGATTTTTAGAACGGTTAGCTCTCTTAGGGAGACTTGACTTCTTGAACTCCACGTGCATATCCCCAGGTTGAGGTAGAGGACCATCCTCCTCCAGAGCTTGAATCATCGATCCTCATCAAGTGAGCATCCTCCTCGTCATCTGTAGTTCGACCATAAGGGGATAGGTCCCCATAGGTCTTTGGGTCAGCAATGAGATGTGAGACATAGCTCTCTCCGTCGGAGTCTTGGGACGACATATTTTCTGAACTGCACAGAAAACAACAAGAAAAGAGAACAAAGGATTTCTCCACGATACGGTGATTAACAGGTTCAGGTAGTATATATAGATTTTTTTACCTTGGGAAACAAGCAAGCGGAAGAAAAGGAGCCCGAAGGTGCCCCAGGTGGCACAACCCACCTGGGCGCGCCAGGCTGCCTGGCGCGCCCTGGTGTCTTGTGCCCACCAGGGTACGCTTCCTGGAAGTTTCTTATTTTCCTATTTTTCTAAATATTCCAAAACTGACAAAAAATATTTTTGCGGATTTTTCGGAGTCTATTTACTTACCGTATCACGTACCTCCTTATTTTCACGATTCTAGAGTGTTCCGAAAGGACTCTTTTATGTGTTCTTCCGGTTTCAAAGTTTGGATAATATTACTTTCAACATTAATGGGCATACCTGAGATATAATGTTTTATTCTTTGCCCATTAACAACCTTCGGGTTAGTACCTTTGACATTATTTATTTTGATGGCTCCAGACCGATAAACCTCCTCGATGACATATTGGCCTTCCCATTTTGAGAGGAGTTTTCCTGCAAAGAATCTGAAACGAGAGTTGTACAAAAGAACATATTCCCTGACTTTAAACTCACGCTTTTGGGTTCTTTTGTCATGCCATCTTTTAACATTTTCTTTGAATAATTTTGTATTTTCATAAGCTTGGGTTCTGTCGTGGAATTGTCACGGCAGATGTCCTCAATCTAGGACTTAGTCGTGGAGCCATCGCAACTAGGAAGCTTGAAGGGGTTATGCGGGACAAGGAACACGAGGGTTTATACTGGTTCGGCCCCTTACGGTGAAGGTAAAAGCCTACGTCCAGTTGAGGTGATATTGATTAGGGTTACGATCGCCAGGGAGCTAAACAGCTGTGCCCGGCTCTCGATGAGGTTGATCTCGCCCTCGAACCGCTGCCGGGTCGTCCCTTTATATAGGGAGGCTGACGCCCAGCAGCTCTTAGAGTCCCGGCCGGCTCATAAGAATGTCCGGCTCGGACTCTAAACCATACTTGCCTTATACTACAAGTCTACCATAATAATGATTGTAACTACAGGCCCTAAGCCATATCCGGGTCTCAGCCCATCTCTGGCCCATCGTCTTGAAACTTGGCTCCGGGCTTCTGGCAATGACCATCCAAAGAGTAACCCGGCCCCTCCTGGCGGGTGACTCTAAGGTCTACATCCTCAACATTAGGCCCCAGATTGACTTGAGCCGGCTCGCGTCAATCTTCAACTCTGCCGAAAGAAAAAATCTCCGGCTTACCATTCATATGAAAGCCATAACCCGGAGTGACGTCATCCTCTGGACTCCGGATAATCCGCCGTGACGTCATCCTCCATTAAGTCCGTTTTTTACTCCGCCAGATCCGCAACGGATCTTTGCTTTTACTGTCATTCCGAAAATCGAGGCGCCGTGAGGGGGAGATAACCACACCAGGGTCTCCTTGAATCTCGCGCCCACTTATGACTCTGCCTTATAAATAGGCCGGCCCAGCGCTTTCTTCTCACGCTCTCCTTCTTCCTCCTCGCGCCGTCGCTCCTCTGCCCGAGCTCCGCTACTGCCGCCGCCGTCGCGCCCCTGGTCTTCATCAACCCGGCCGCTGCATCACCCTGATTCGGACCAGATTCACGGCAGCGACCTCCGCTCTTTCCAACTCCGGTGAGTCTCCTTTGCCCTGTCAGATAGATCTACGGTAGGGTTCATCTTGTGTTCTTCGCGTTCATCACCATTGCCGCAAACCTCAGTAGCTCTTGTAGTCACTGCACTCGGTTGATCTTTAACCTCACATAGAGTCAGTGCGGTAGATGTTTGAGATCCATTTCACCTGCAAAAAAACCCTCCTTTTACTGCATAAGAACCATGTTCCACCTCAAGAACTTCTCCTGCCTCTGTTTTTTAGGTCTAGAAAATTTTCATTTCACCCGACCATTTTGATCCGAAAAAGTTACTGCAATATGTGAAATCTGCTTTACCACACTTAGTAAAAACTGCAGCCCTTGAATCTTGGCGGCTTATATTTCCGACTTAAAGAAAACACGCGCCGTAGAACCTTCCGGTTTAAAGAGCACCATGCTCTGTAGAATCCTCCGGCTTAACTGCGGTAAGCCGTAGATGACCAACTTATTCTGAATGCCCCTACGGCTTAGATAACCCACCGTATCTGAATATATATCATTAGTCCCCTTCATAAGCCGCCATTGTAGTTTGAATGATAATCTCCGGCTTACCATTAACCCGGACACTTTTCTCTTTACCATAGACCACCAATCTTCACCATGCCTCCCAAGGCTCCCATCACTTGCAACTGGATGAGATCCAACGTTACTGACGACACCCTGGCCAACTTCGTTAAGTCCGGATATCTGCCCAAGAAGGAAGTGATGTCCTACCGTGCCCCTGATCCGTTCGAAGAAAGACCACAGCCGAGGGACGGGGAGGTAGTTATCTTTGCGGACCATATGAGCCGGGGCTTCGCACCGCCCAGCTCAAAATTCTTCCGGGACGTGCTCAACTTCTTTGACCTTCGGCCTCAGGATATAGGACCCAACTCCGTATCCAACATCTGCAACTTCCAAGTCTTTTGCGAAGTGTACCTTGGGGAGGAGCCCAGTTTGCTGCTTTTCAGAGAACTGTTCTACTTAAACCGCCAAAACGAGTGTGCGAACGGGCCAAGTCTGGAATTAGGCGGCATCTCCATCCAACGGCGCAGGACTGTCTATTCCCTTACGCAGAGCCGCCAAGCCACCCCAAGGACTGGAATATGACTTGGTTCTACTGCCAAGATACATCCCCGGCTGACGAGAACCCGCTGCCCGGCTTTCGCCCAACACGCCTAGAGCCGACTCATCCGCTATCCGATAAACTGACTGCCGCGGAACGCCAGCCTCTGCTTCCAACGATCAATAAGATCAAGGCCCTGCTAGGCAACGGCCTGAACGGAATAGACCTGGTCCGGGTCTGGATCTCATGGCGGGTGATCCCATTGAGCCGCCGCCCCGGCTTAATGTGTGAGTACACCGGGCGAAAGGATGACCCGCAGAGGCACAGTCGCAATGATCTTCCAGAAGACGTTGCCGAAGAAGAGACCAAGGCTCTGTTAAACGAGAGCCTGCCAGACTGTGGAAAAACCGGGCTAGCCCCGTTCTGCAAGACCAATCCAGCCCCAGCGGTAAGCCGCTGACTTTAACCTTTCAACTTCTTTTGCATGTCACCTTACTCTGAACCATTTTAAGAATTCATTACTGTATTTCTCAGGCTGATGATAAATTCTGGCGGGTCAAGTATGACCATGAGGCGGCCAAGAAGGCCAGGAAGGCGAAGAAAGCCGCCAAGAAAGCCGCCCCTCGCAAAAAGGGAAGCAGACCCACTGCTTCGGAGCTACTGCAATTAAGCGACAGCTCCGAGTCAGAGGTAACCCTTAAACCTTTAAACTCTTGCCATATTTGTTGTTTGTTGCCGTCCGCCTTATCAACATTTTGCTTATTGACAGGATGACACCGACGCCAGTAACCCGGTGGTTGAAGAGGTAATGTCACTTTCCTCCGACTCGGAACCTTTGCCACAGCTGAAAGTCCGAAGAGTAACCCGGAAAGTAAGCTTTTCACATCCATTAGCTCATCAAGACCCTCAATTTCTTTTGAAGCAGCAGGTTCACGAAAGCCGGCGTCACACCCGGGCCCGCAAGGACACCGACCTCTCCGCCGGGTTACCCGATGCAACAAGGAAGCGTCGCACTGAGGTTTTTTCTCACCTGTACCCTTTTCATCCGTTGGCGGGTGTCATCCGTCAGCCACTCAACTCTTCTGACTCCAATTATCAGGAGACCTCCCCCTCTTCGGGTGACTCCATGCAGTCAAGTCTGCCGGCCTTCAAGACTGCACCCGGGTAATAACAATCTCCTTACATTATCTGTCTGTACTTACTCCTTGTGTGCCTAACACTTCTGCCTTTTCAGTGCCCAGGCAAAGCTCACCAAAAGAGCAAAGAAGACCAGGTCAGTCGGAGTGCCGGACTTGCCTGAGCTGGAGGCGACGGCTCAAGAGCCGCCAGCTGCCTCCGCCCCCGAAGCCACCATTCCCATGGACACGGCGCCTGAAGCCCCTGCCCCGACTACCAAGACAACGACCGAAGCGTCGGTTAACCCGGAGGCCTCCGGCTCAGCCCCACCAGCTGACGACCCGGATGTGGTAATTACCCGGACGGAGTATGTTGAGCCGGGGCGGCCGACCGTGCTGGCCAAATGCTCCGCGAAGGGGGAATTGCTGCAGCCCCACCGGGTGAATCTGGACCTCTCCAGCTACACCGACTTGAGAATTGGAGAGCTCGTCTCTGGCTACATCAACCAAGTTCACAAGAGCCGGGACGCCGAGATCGCCATGGTCAACCAGATCCAACAAAAATCTGAGGTATCCTTCTGCTGTCTTCTTACTTTCTGCATAGTGACCCTTGTCATGCTAGCCCCCAAGTCGACAACTTATACTTGAATATGTTGTAGACTTAGGCCCCGGCTTACTCAACTAAGCCGGCAGTACGTAGATAGATACGTTCAATATGCATTAGCCCCCAAGTGCCAAGTGTCTTTTCTTGGAAAGCGCTTGGGACTTATAGAATGACTGTTAATAACCCGGAAACATATGCAGGCTGTTGGCAAGAAATTAGAGTCGGACCTTGCGGATCTCAAGAGCCGGCTAAAGACACAAGAGATGGAGACCCGGAAGGCAAACGCCAAGTTTGTCTCCAGCATCGCCGCTCAAGAGAAGCTGAAGACCGAATTTGATGCTGAGCGGAAGGCCTGGGCTGAGGAGAAAGCCGCACTGGTGACCCAGGCAGAACAGGCGGAGAAGGCCCTCACTGAGAAGACCGCTGAGCTCTCCGGCCTAAAGCGCCAGGTTTCCCAAATGGTGGCTGCTATCTTCGGTAAGTCGCCTCGCCGGCTTTCATCAAGTCTGTATATGTTATGATTCATCCTTGTCACCGGCTTATCTGATCTTTATTAAACAGGTCCCAGGAGTGCCAACCTTAACCAGAGCGTGGTCACCAAGTTAAAGGCCGTGTACACCCTGGTGGAACAACTCTACACCGGGTCACAGCGTGCCTTAGCTGTGGTGGCCCTATCCAACGAGGTGCCAACCCATCTGGCCGAAGTCCTGCGCCGGCTCGCTGTTCTGCCACAGCGGATCCAGGAGCTACGCCGAGCCTCCGCAAGAGCCGGAGCAATTGCCGCGCTGAGCCGGGCCAAAGCATTCCTGCCAGAGCTAGACCCGGCAGACATCGCCCTGGGTTACCCAAGCCTGAAGGAAGACGGCTCAGCCTTCGACCAGAAGGACTTCGCGACATGTGTGAAGGCTGTACGCCCGGTGGCCACCATCATCGGGAATGACACCGACTTAACCAAGTATCAGCCGGGGTACAACACAGAGAATCAGAGGATTCCAACCCCTCGCTATGAAGCTCTCAATCTGATTCCTCCGGCTCGCCAGCACACCTTCGCCCCGGAGATTGACCCGGCCGGGTTAATTGACGAAGAAGCCCAGTTCGAAGCTCTCAGCGGCATCAACTGGAAGTCGTCAACCTTCGAGGTCTTGGGATCAGCCGGAGCAGAAGACAGGAACGAGCCGGGGACTTCAACTCAACAGGCATCATAAAGCGGCTGGCGGTTCACCGAACAACGCTCCATCCTTGAGACTTGACAAATTTTGTAATAGAATAGGTGCAACAATTTATCTCTGCCGTGCCATCGTGCATGTAATGAATGCTGAAATCCCTTGAAGTTATCCTTTTGGTGTTCCTCCGGGTCATAATTATCCCTTTGTCCTTCTCAACCTTAAAGGTGCCTTTAAGTATCTGCATAGAAAGGCAAATCACAAGTCTCAAGGCGGCTTACCACCCTGAGAAGCAGGTGTTTGAGATGGATAACCCGGAATATGAATCAAAAAGGACTGGTCCTTAGTTACACTCTGAACATAGCCGTGATAACACACTTAACGGCCTGTAAGCATACTTCTGGATTAAATAACCCGGGTAGCACGGTTGGTATCTTAACTCTAATTGACTTGCCTTGATGACATCCACGATGTTCAATTAACAAGATAAACCCAAAATTAAGCCGGCAGGTGAAACCCGGCCATGCACACTTTGTCATAATTAGAGTAAACTTGTGATAAATCAGAACTTAGGGGCTTCCAGTTCGAATACGACCAGAGACCCGGCCCAAAAGGGGTTAAGCCAAGATTCGGATACGATCATATAGCCCCCAGTGGGTGTGGCGATGCCAATTAAGAGGGTACCGACAGCTATGTTCTCTTTGGTTCGAATACGACCCATGTTTGAACAGGAAGCCCCCAAGTGATTCTTAAAATTGTTTAACGACGCTGATTCGAATACGATCCGCGTCGGTTGTCAGAGGGGTTAAACTGTGATTCAAATATGATCAAAGTTAACTTCCCAACGAGCTCGGCACTTTGCCAATCAAGTGGGTATCGACAGCTATGTTCTCTTTGGTTCGAATACGACCCATGTTTGAACAGGAAGCCCCCAAGTGACCTTACTGCTTACGGCTAGACTTAAATACGATCATAAGCCGGATCCTTCTTTAAATCAGCATGTAAAAAAGAACACACGCATAATTGGGGAAGAAAAAAGGACAGAGGCCCTGCTTTATGGCTTATCATAATATATACATATCTGAGATAAATATGTACACCACGAGAGCCGGCAGCTCAAGTGTAGTAAGGCCGAAGCTGAGCTATATTCCACGGCCGACGGGTCTCCTCCTCAGATTTACCGAATCTTTATGTTCCCGAATATCAATGAGGTAATATGACCCGTTGTGCAAGTTCTTACTGACCACAAAGGGCCCTTCCCAAGGTGGGGATAACTTGTGTGCATCTGTTTGATCCTGGATGAGCCGGAGCACAAGGTCGCCTTCCTGGAAGACCCGGGATTTGACCCGGCGGATATGATAACGGCGCAGGTCTTGTTGGTAAATCGCTGAACGGGCTGCGGCCACATCACGCTGTTCGTCCAACAAGTCCAGAGCATCTTGGCGCGCCTGTTCATTATCCGTCTCAACATAAGCCGCCACGCGAGGTGAGTCGTGACAGATGTCGCTGGGGAGGACTGCTTCTGCTCCATAAACCATGAAGAAAGGCGTGAAGCCTGTAGACCTGTTAGGAGTAGTGTTGATGCTCCATAAGACGGAGGGCAACTCCTCCACCCAACAACCCGGCGTCCGTTGCAAAGGGACCAAAAGCCGGGGCTTGATGCCCTTCAGAATCTCCTGGTTAGCTCTCTCAGCTTGACCATTGGATTGGGGATGAGCCACTGAGGAAACATCAAGTCGGATATGCTCTCGTTGACAAAACTCTTCCATAGCGCCTTTGGATAGATTGGTTCCATTGTCAGTTATGATGCTATGCGGAAAGCCGAAGCGGAAAATCACCTTTTTCATAAATTGAACCGCCGTGGCTGCATCGCACTTGCTAACTGGCTCAGCCTCCACCCACTTCGTGAATTTGTCAACTGCCACCAAGAGGTGGGTCTTCTTATCCTTGGACCGTTTAAAAGGCCCAACCATATCAAGCCCCCAGACTGCAAAGGGCCAAGTGATTGGGATCATCCTCAACTCCTGAGCCGGCACATGAGCCTGTCGTGAGAACCTTTGGCAACCATCACATTTACTGACCAAGTCATCTGCATCAGCGTGAGCCGTCAGCCAATAAAAACCATGACGGAAAGCCTTGGCCACAAGAGATTTTGAACCGGCATGATGGCCACAATCCCCTTCATGGATCTCGCGCAAGATCTCTTGACCTTCCTCAGGGGAGATACAACGCTAAAATGCCCCTGAAACACTGCGATGATGCAACTCACCATCGATGACGATCATTGATTTAGCCCGCCGGGTGATTTGTCTGGCCAAAGTTTCATCCTCAGGCAACTCTCCCCGGGTTATATAAGCCAGATATGGCATTGTCCAGTCTGGTATGACATGAAGAGCCGCCACCAGTCGTGCCTCCGGGTCAGGGATAGCCAAGTCCTCCTCTGTAGGCAACCGAACCGACGGGTTATACAGGACATCCAAGAAAGTGTTAGGCGGCACCGGTTTTCGCTGGGAGCCTAGCCGGCTTAAAGCATCAGCCGCCTCGTTCTTCCTGCGATCAATGTGCTCCACTTGGTATCCCTGAAAGTGCCCAGCAATGGCCTCAACCTCGCGGCGATAAGCCGCCATGAGAGGATCCTTAGAATCCCAGGTGCCTGATACTTGTTGAGGCACCAAGTCTGAGTCACCAAAGCACCTTACCCGGCTTAAGCTCATCTCCTTAGCCACCCGAAGACCGTGGAGCAAAGCCTCATATTCAGCCGCATTGTTAGTGCAAGGAAACATCAACCGTAGCACGTAATGGAATTTGTCACCTTTAGGGGAAGCCAATACAACACCAGCCCCCGAGCCCTCCAACTGTCTGGACCCATCAAAGTGGATAGTCCAATAAGTGTTATCCGGCTTTTGCTCAGGCACTTGTGACTCTGTCCAATCGTTGATGAAATCCACCAAAGCCTGAGATTTAACAGCAGTGCGTGGCACATATTTGAGACCATGAGGTCCAAGTTCTATAGCCCACTTAGCAATTCTCCCTGTGGCCTCTCTGTTCTATATGATATCACCAAGAGGGGCAGAACTGACCACAGTGATGGGATGACCCTGAAAATAATGCTTAAGCTTCCGGCTTGCCATGAACACACCATACACAAGCTTCTGCCAATGCGGGTACCGCTGCTTGGTCTCAATGAGCACTTCGCTGACATAATAAACCGGTCGCTGAACCGGATGCTCCTTACCCGCCTCCTTGCGCTCCACCACAATAGCCACGCTGACGGCCCGTGCGTTTGCCGCCACATACAGTAGCAAGGGCTCCTTATCAACCGGAGCGGCAAGGACGGGGGGCTCTGCCAGTTGCTTTTTCAAATCCTCAAAAGCGGTATTAGCTGCATCATTCCAGACAAAGGTATCAGTTTTCTTCATCAACTGATATAAAGGCATAGCCTTCTCACCCAAACGGCTTATGAACCAGCTTAAAGCAGCGATGCGACCCGCCAAATGCTGAACGTCATTTATACACGCCGGCTTAGCCAGGGAAGTGATGGCCTTGATCTTCTCCGGGTTAGCCTCAATGCCTCTGTCAGAAACCAAGAAGCCCAATAGTTTGCCTGCAGGAACACCAAAAACACACTTGGCCGGGTTAAGCATCATCTTGTAGACCCGGAGATTATCGAAGGTTTCCCTTAAGTCATCTATTAGGGTTTCCTCCTTGATGGATTTAACCACAATATCGTCCACGTAAGTGTGAACATTGCGCCCGATCTGTTTATGAAGACAATTCTGTACACAACGCTGGTAAGTCACCTGTGCACACTTGAGTCCAAAGGGCATAGACACATAGCAGAAGGCTCCGAAGGGAGTGATGAACGCCGTCTTCTCCTGGTCCTTAACTGCCATCTTAATCTGATGATACCCGGAATAAGCATCCAAGAAACTTAAGCGTGCGCAACCTGCCGTAGCATCAATGATTTGATCAATACGGGGGAGGGCAAAAGGATCAGCCGGACACGCCTTGTTCAAATCCGTGTAGTCCACACACATCCGCCAGGTGCCGTTCTTCTTGAGCACGAGCACCGGGTTAGCCAACCACTCCGGGTGAAAGACTTCAACGATAAACCCGGCCGCCAAGAGCCGGGCTACTTCTTCACCAATAGCTTTTCGCCTCTCTTCATTAAACCGCCGAAGGAACTGTCTGGCCGGCTTAAATTTCGGATCAATATTGAGAGTGTGCTCAGCGAGTTCTCTAGGTACACCTGGCATGTCAGAAGGTTTCCATGCGAAGATGTCCCTATTCTCACGGATGAACTCGATGAGCGCGCTTTCCTATTTCGGGTCCAGATTTGCACTGATGCTAAACTGCTGAGACGAGTCACCTGGAACAAAATCAACAAGTTTAGTCTCGTCAGCTGACTTAAATTTCATTGCTGGTTCATTCTCCGTGGTTGGCTTTTTCAAAGAGGTCATATCTGTTGGGTCAACATTGTCTTTATAAAACTTCAACTCCTTTGTGGCGCAAACAGACTCTGCATAAGCTGCATCACCTTCCTCACACTCCAGAGCCACTTTCCGGCTGCCGTGAACCGTAATGGTCCCATTGTGACCCGGCATCTTGAGCTGTAAGTACACATAACACGGCCGTCCAAATATAGCATGGTACGGACTTCTTATCTTGACCACCTCAAAGGTCAACTTCTCCACCCTGTAGTTGTTCTCATCACCAAAAGCCACTTCCAATTCGATCTTGCCGACTGGATAAGCCGACTTACCGGGTACCACACCATGGAAGATAGTGTTTGACTGGCTGAGGTTCTTATCAACCAATCCCATACGGCAAAAAGTCTCATAATAGAGGATATTGATGCTGCTGCCTCCATCCATGAGTACCTTTGTGAACTTATAGCCTCCCACCTGAGGAGCCACCACTAAGGCCAAGTGGCCCGGGTTATCCACCCGGGGAGGGTGATCCTCCCTACTCCACACTATAGGCTGTTCAGACCACCGTAAGTAGCATGGAACTGCCGGCTCAACAGCATGAACAGCTCTCTTGTGAAGCTTCTGATCCCGTTTGCACAAACTGGTGGTGAACACATGATACTGTCCACCGCTAAGCTGCTTTGGGTTGGTCTGATAACCCCCCTGCTGCTGTTGATGACCCTGACCAGACTGTTGATTAAAGCCCCCTTGACCGTTCTGAGGACCGGAATTTGATCCGCCGCCCGGGCCATGAAAGCCGCCGGCGCCTGAGCCGCCGCCCGGGCCATTGTAGCTCTTAAAGGCCTTCATGATCGCGCAATCCTTCCACAGGTGAGTCGCCGGCTTCTCTCTAGAGCCGTGCCTTGGACATGGTTCATTCAACAGCTGCTCCAGCGTTGGACCTGACCCGCCGCCTCGGGGAGGGGGCCTCCCCTTGCGTCGCTGGTTATTACCTTGGGAGTTGGCGTTGGCTACAAACTCTAGGCTGCCATCGGCCTTACGCTTGCCTCCTCCTTGGTTCCCCGGGTTAAACTGAGGACCCTTGCCGTTGCCATTCTTCTTTCCCTTCCCTGCCCTTTCATCATCTGAAGGGGGATCCTTGGTACCATCGGAATCGGCGTACTTGACAAGAGCCGCCATTAGGGTACCCATATCGGTGCAGTCGCGCTTGAGTCGCCCGAGCTTCATCTTAAGGGGCACAAAGCGACAGTTCTGTTCCAACATTAAGACTGCAGAGCCGGCATCCATCTTATCTGATGAATGTATGATCTCCTTGACCCGGCGAACCCAATGGGTCGTGGACTCACCCTCCTGCTGCTTACAGTTAGTCAAATCCACAATTGACATAGATTGCCTGCAGGTATCTTTGAAGTTTTGAATGAACCGGGCTTTCAGCTCAACCCAAGACCCAATGGAGTTCGGCGGTAACCCTTTCAACCACGTGCGGGCAGTTCCATCTAACATCATGGTGAAATATTTGGCCATGGCCGCCTCACTGACCTCCAGCAATTCCATAGCCATCTCATAGCTCTCAATCCAGGCTGCAGGCTGTAAGTCCGCTGTATAGTTAGGCACCTTCCTAGGGCCCTTGAAGTCCTTAGGTAGACGTTCATTACGGATGGCTGGTACCAAACAAGGGACACCCCCAGTCCTGGTAGAAATTCCCACATCAACGGACGTCGTCGGATAAGCCGGGGGGGTCTGATAAGCCGTCAATTGAGGCGCCTGCTCCGCCTCTTGCCGCGCTTGGTCTGTTGCGTAGAAGGCTCCATTATGAGCCGGGCCATGGCCAGGGGGCGGGTCATGGCGTCGTACATTACTTGAACCAGTTGCTGAGACCATGTGCCGGCTGTAACTCGGGCTCTGGCCTGGACGAGGGGTCGAGTGGATCCTGTCGCGGCTATAGGAGTACGCCTCTTGCTGCGCTAGTGCCGTCTGCAGGAGTTCCCCGACCCGGCGGGTTTCGATGGCCGCCGGAGAATCGCCGTCAATGGGGAGAGCCGTCAGCCGTGCTGCCGCAGCTACCATGTTCTCTAGCGGGTTATCATAATGACCCGGGGGTATTGGCACATACTGAGGCGGGGCGGGGTGCGCCTGGGGAGGCCCCATCACTCATGGCTGAATAAGGGGCCCAGACCCGGGCGCAATGACCCCTGGCGGGTTACTAGGCCCTGCACCCGGCGTGTTGAAGAGATTGCGTGGATCGTAAACCGGCGGAAGTCGGGACTGGGCCTTCTGATGCCTCCTTCTCATGACCTCGTTGGCCGCGTTCTGATCCATCGTGAGTTGGAAGGACTGCGCCTGAATCAGCTGAGTCCGGGCATCGAGAGCCGCCCGCTCCGCGGCCAGCCTGATCCCTTCCACTGCGAGATCCTCTTTAGCTTTTAACAGATCCAATTTTAGCTGTGCCACCTCCGCATCATGCTGAGCTTGATCCGCCGGGTCAACCGTGGCGGTTAACAGGGCCGTCATCTTATCCGTGAGATCCATTAGCACCTGAGCCGGAGAAGGCACCGGGTTTCCCGCTCCAGCAGCAGGGTTCTGAACAGGCTGCGCACCAGGCATAAAAACTCCAACCTGACTTGGTGGCTCAAAAAGGTCCGGAATACTGTCACCGTCGGAACAACCCATGAGCCTGCCATCCTGAAGTTGGTACAACGAGTTTGACTCATCAGTGGCCGACTCGCCGTCAGAGCCGGCGGCCACCTCATCACCGGACCCGGATGGATCAGAGGGCCCTCCATGGATGCATCCCACAAAAGCGCGCCTTAAGGCAGGCCGGGCCCGGGCGGGTTGTGCGCGCTGAGCCGTTTCAATGAGGTCGGCGCAGAGATCCGGCCCGGGGCCCGGCTCACCAATCTTGCCAATGAAAACATGAATTGCGCCAAAGGGGACCCGGTACCCGTACTCAATTGAGCCGGCGTCGGGGCCCCAGTCCGCATCGTCGATGTAGAGCTTGCCGCGATGACTCTTGGTCATCCGGCCCACAGCATATCCCTTGAGCCCTTCGAAGCTGCCCTTCAAGAACTCAAATCCACCGTGCGCGAGCCCCACGGTGGGCGCCAACTGTCGTGGAATTGTCACGGCAGATGTCCTCAATCTAGGACTTAGTCGTGGAGCCATCGCAACTAGGAAGCTTGAAGGGGTTATGCGGGACAAGGAACACGAGGGTTTATACTGGTTCGGCCCCTTACGGTGAAGGTAAAAGCCTACGTCCAGTTGAGGTGATATTGATTAGGGTTACGATCGCCAGGGAGCTAAACAGCTGTGCCCGGCTCTCGATGAGGTTGATCTCGCCCTCGAACCGCTGCCGGGTCGTCCCTTTATATAGGGAGGCTGACGCCCAGCAGCTCTTAGAGTCCCGACCGGCTCATAAGAACGTCCGGCTTGGACTCTAAACCATACTTGCCTTATACTACAAGTCTACCATAATAATGATTGTAACTACAGGCCCTAAGCCGTATCCGGGTCTCAGCCCATCTCTGGCCCATCGTCTTGAAACTTGGCTCCGGGCTTCTGGCAATGACCATCCAAAGAGTAACCCGGCCCCTCCTGGCGGGTGACTCTAAGGTCTACATCCTCAACAGGTTCTCCATTCATCTAATGAGCCAATACCAAATAACCTCTTTTCACCAGCAAGTTTGAAATCATAGTTGAGCTCTTTGATTGCCCAATATGCTTTATGTTCTAACTCAAGGGGCAAATGACAAGCTTTTTCATAAAACATTTTATAAGGAGACATACCCGTAGGATTTTTATATGATGTTCTATAAGCCCAAAGTGCATCATCTAATTTCATTGACCAATTCTTCCTGGACCTATTGACAGTCTTTTGCAAAATTAATTTTATTTCTCTATTACTAAGTTCAACTTGACCACTAGACTGAGGATGATAGGGTGATGCAATTCTATGGTTAACATCATACTTGGCAAGCATTTTACGGAAAGCACCATGAATAAAGTGTGAACCACCATCAGTCATTAAATATCTAGGGACTCCAAACCTTGGGAAATTAACTTCCTTAAGCTTTTTAATAGAGCTGTTGTGATCAGCACTACTGGTTGGAATAACTTCTACCCATTTAGTAACATAATCAACAGCAACCAAAATATGTGTATACCCATTAGAGGAAAGAAAATGTCCCATGTAATCGAATCCCCAAACATCAATTGGTTCAACAGCAAGTGAATAATTCATAGGCATTTCTTGATGCTTACCGATATTACCTATTCTTTGACATTCATCACAAGATAAGACGAACTTACGGGCATCCTTGAAGAGAGCAAGCCAATAAAATTTTGACTGCAATACCTTGTGAGCAGTTCTATCTCCAGCATGATGCCCTCCATAAGCTTCGGGGTGACATTTCTGTAGGATTTTTCCCTGTTCATGCTCTGGTACACAACGTCTAATAATACCATCTACTCCTTCTTTATAAAGATGTGGGTCATCCCAAAAGTAGTGTCTTAAATCATAGAAGAATATTTTCTTTTGTTGGTATGTAAAGCTAGGTGGTAAATATTTAGCAATAATGTAATTAGCATAGTAAGCATACCAAGGAGTATCATTAGCAACATTTATTGCAGCTAACTGCTCATCAGGAAAACTATCATCAATAGGTAGTGGGTCATCAGGCAAATTTTCAAGCCTAGACAAGTTATCAGCTACGGGGTTCTCAGCTCCTTTTCTATCAGTGATATGTAAATCAAATTCTTGTAGCAATAGAACCCATCGAATAAGTCTAGGTTTAGCATCTTTCTTTTCCATAAGATATTTAATAGTAGCATCATCGGTGTGGACAATTACTTTTGAATCAACAATATAAGGTCTAAATTTATCACGAGCAAACACCACTGCTAAGAATTCTTTTTCAGTAGTAGCATAGTTTCATTGAGCATTGTCTAGAGTTTTACTAGCATAATGAATAACATTCAATTTCTTATCAACTCTTTGTCCTAGAACAACACCAACAGCATAATCACTAGCATCACACATAATTTCAAAAGGCAAGTTCCAATCAGGTGGTTGAACAATAGGTGCAGAAATTAAGGCTTTCTTGAGTGTTTCAAATGCCTCTAAACAATCATCATCGAAAACAAAAGGAATATCCTTTTGCAATAGACTCGTGAGAGGCCTAGAAATTTTAGAAAAGTCTTTGATAAATCTCCTATAGAAACCAGCATGACCTAGGAAACTACGAATACCTTTTATATCTTTAGGGCATGGCATTTTCTCAATTGCATGAACCTTAGCTTTGTCCACTTCAATACCTCTTTCAGAAATTTTATGACCCAAGACAATGCCTTCATTAACCATAAAGTGGCACTTCTCCCAATTCAAGACAAGATTTGTTTGTTCACATCTCTGCAAAACTCGATCAAGATTGCTTAAACAATCATCAAAAGACTTCCCATAAACAGAAAAGTCATCCATGAAAACCTCAACAATCTTTCACAAAAGTCAGAGAATATAGCAGTCATACATCTTTGAAAGGTAGCAGGTGCATTACATAAACCAAAAGGCATACGTCTATAAGCATGAGTTCCAAAGGGACAAGTAAAAGTGGTCTTTTCTTGATCAAGTTGAGAAACAGGTATTTGTGAAAAACCAGAATATCCATCAAGGAAACAGAAATGTGTGTGCTTAGATAATCTTTCAAGCATTTGATCAATAAAAGGCAGAGGGTAATGATCTTTTCTAGTTGCTTTGTTTAATTTTCTAAAATCAATTACCATTCTATAGCATGTAACAATTCTTTGTCGAATAAGTTCATTCTTATCATTAGGAACAACAGTTATAGCTCCTTTCTTAGGGACACAATGAATAGGACTTACCCATCTACTATCGGCTATGGGATAGATTATACCTGCTTCCAGAAGTTTTAATATTTTAGTTCTTACCACTTCTTTCATCTTCGGATTTAACCGACGTTTGTGATCAACAACGAGTTTAGCATCAGGTTCCATATTAATTTTGTGCTGACATATAGTGGGACTAATGCCCTTTAAATCATCAAGAGTATATCCAATAGCAGCTCGGTGCTTCCTTACAACTTTCAATAGTCTTTCTTCTTCATGTTCTGAAAGGTTAGCACTCATAATAACAGGATATATCATCTTTTCATCAAGATAAGCATATTTCAAAGTGTCTGGCAATTGTTTTAGTTCAAACACAAGATCACCTTTAGGTGGAGGAGGACCTCCCAGAGTTTCAATAGGCAAATTGTGTTCAAGCAGAGGACGTTGTCCAAAGAAAATTTTATCTATTTCATTTCTTTCATGCATATGTAAATCATTTTCATGGTCTAACAAATATTGTTCTAGTGGCAGTAGGTGGCAGCAATAGAAGCAAGACCAATAATTCATCCTTACTAGGCAATTCTTTTTCATGAAGCTTTCTACTAAACTTGAAAAAAATAAACTCATGAGACTCATCACCAAAACTAACACCGACAGTTTGTTTCTCACAATCTATTTTAGCATTAACAGTGTTCAAGAAAGGTCTACCAAAGATAATAGGACAAAAGTCGTCTTGTGGGAAACCAAGAACAAGAAAATCAGTAGGGTATTTTATTCTCCCACACAAGACTTCAACATCTCTAACAATACCAATTGGTGATATAGTGTCTCTATTAGCAAGTTTAATAGTAACATCTATGTCTTCTATCTCTGCTGGTGCTATGTCATTCATAATTTCTTGATATAAGGTGTAAGGAATAGCATCTCTGCTGGTGCTATGTCATTCATAATTTCTTGATATAAGGTGTAAGGAATAGCACTCACACTAGCACCTATGTCACATAAACCATGATAACAGTGATCTCCTATTTTAACTGAGACAACGAGCATGCCAACAACAGGTCTATGTTTATCCTTTTTATCAGGTTTGGCAATTCTAGCAGCTTCTTCACAGAAGTAAATAACATGCCCATCTACATCTTCTTCTAAGAGATCTTTAACCATAGCAATACTAGGTTCCACTTTAATTTGTTCATCAGGTTTAGGTGTTCTAATGTAACTCTTGTTGACCATAGTTGAAACTTTAGCATGCTCCTTTATCCTAACGGGGGAAGGTGGTTTCTCAATATAAGCAGAAGGAACAACTGGATCAACATTGTAAAGTATAGATTCTTCTTTAACTGGTACCGGTTCTTTGATTTCTTCTTTAATAGGTGGGTGATATTTAAACCACTTCTCTTTAGGGAGATCAACATGAGTAGTAAATGATTCACAAAAGGAGGTTACTATCTCAGAGTCAAGTCCATATTTAGTGCTAAACTTTTGAAAAACATCGGTATTCATAAAAGATTTAACACAATCGTACTTAAGCTTAATACCTGACTATTTACCTTCGTCGAGTTCCCAATATTCAGAGTTGTGTTTAATTCTTTCCAAAAGATCCCACCGGAATTCAAGAGTCTTCTTCATAAAAGAACCAGCACAAGAAGTATCAAGCATGGTTTGATCATTATGAGAAAGCCGAGCATTAAAATTCTGGATAATAATTTCTCTTGAGAGCTCATGATTGGGGCATGAATATAACATTGAATTAAGCCTCCCCCAAGCTAGAGCGATACTTTCTCCTTCACGAGGCCAAAAACTATATATATATAATTCCGATCACGATGAACTAGATGCATAGGATAATTTTTTTGGTGGAACTCCAATTTCAAATGATTCCAATTCCAAGATCCAATATCATCGCATAGCCTATACCATGCCAATGCTTTTCCCTTCAAAGATAAAGGGAAAACCTTCTTCATAACTTCATCTCCGGGTAAACGTGCAAGCTTAAACAATCCACAAATTTGTTCTACATATATCAAGTGCATATCAGGATGTTCGGTGCCATCTCCTGCATAAGGATTAGCTAGCACTTGTTTTATCATACCCGAAGGAATTTCATATTCAATATTTTCAGTAGGTGCAGTAGGTTGAGGGGTAGCTAATTGTGGTTCCGGTCGAGGTGAATATACCCCGAACAAACCCCTCAAAGGATTGTTTTCCATAGTAACAAGTAACAATAAATTTCAGCACACTATATAAATATTTCCTTACCAAATTCCACTTACCAAAGGCGCTTCACTCCCCGGCAACGGTGCCAGAAAATATCCTTGATGACCCACAGGTATAGGGGATCAATTGTATCTCTTTTCGATAAGTAAGAGTGTCGAACCCAACGAGGAGTAGAAGGCAATGACAAGTGGATTTCAGCAAGGTAATGTCTGCAAGTGTTGAAATTGTAAGTAGCAGAGTTTCATAGCAAGATAATTTGTAACGAGTAAGTAATGATGGTAGTAACAAAAGTGCAGCAAGGTAGCCCAATTCTTTTGAGGCGAAGGACGGGCCAAAATGGTCTCTTATGATAAGCAAAGCGTTCTTGAGGGTACACGGGATTTTCATCAAGTCACTTTCACCATGTTGGTTTGATTTGTGTTCGGTACTTTGATAATTTGATATGTGGGTGGACCGGTGCTCAGGTGTTGTTCTTACTTGAAAAAACCTCCTACTTATGATTAACCCACCCGCAAGCATCCGCAACTACGAGAAAAGTATTAAGAATAAATTCTAACCATAGCATTAAACTTTTGGATCCAATCGGTCCCTTACGGAATGGCTCATAAACTGGGGTTTAAGCTTCTGTCACTCTCGCAACCCATCATCTAATTGCTACTCCACAATGCATTCCCTTAGGCCCAAATATGGTGAAGTGTCATGTAGTCGACGTTCACATGACACCACTAAGGGAATCACAACATACATACCATCATAATATCGAACACATGTCAAGTTCACATGATTACTTGCAACATGATTTCTCCCATGACCTCAAGAACAAAAGTAACTACTCACAAATGATAATCATGCTCATGATCAGAGGAGTATTAAATAGCATATTGGATCTGAACATATAATCTTCCACCAAATAAACCATATAGTAATCAACTACAAGATGTTATCAACACTACTAGTCACCCACAAGCACCAATCTATAGTTCCGGTAACAAGATTGAACACAAGAGATGAACTAGGGTCTGAGATGAGATGGTGTTGTTGAAGATGTTGATGGAGATTTCCCTCCCCAATATGGGAGAGTTGTTGGTGATGATGATGATGATGATTTTCCCCTCCGGAAGGGAAGTTCCCCTGGCGGAATCGCTCCACCGGAGGGCAAAAGTGCTCCTGCCCAAGTTCCGCCTCGAGACTGCAGCGCTCCATCCCAAAAGTCCTCTCCTTATTTTTTTTCTAGGTCAAAACGACCTATATACCAAAAGATGGGCACCAGAGGTGGGCCTGGGTGAGCACAACCCACCAGGGCGCGCCTGGGCTCCCTGGCGCGCCCAGGTGGGTTGTGCCCACCTGGTGGGCCCCCTCTGGTAGTTATTTGCTCCAATATTCCTCAAATATTCCATAAAAATTCTCCGTGAAATTTCAATTTATTTGGAGTTGTGTAGAATAGGTAGCCTGACATAGGTTTTCCAGGTCCAGATGTCCATCTTTGTTTGTACCTTGCAAATTATGATAGAAAAGGCATTAGAATTACTCCAAAAAGCATTATTATGGATAAAAATATCATAAATAACAGTAAGAAACATGATGCAAAATGGACGTATCAGAGCAGAACCCACCTGTCCCCTGAACCGCCTCTTTGCTCTATAAATACCCCAATATTCCAGAAACCCTAGGGGCATCGATGAAAATCAGTTCCAGCCGCCGCAGAGTCCAGAACCACCAGATCCGATCTAGACACCATCACGGAGGGGTTCACCACTTCCATTGGTGCCTCTCCGATGATGTGTGAGTAGTTCTTTGTAGACCTTTGGGTCTGTAGTTAGTAGCTAGATGGCTTCCTCTCTCTTGTTTGATTCTCAATACAATGGTCTCTTGGAGATCCATATGATGTAACTCTTTTTGCGGTGTGTTTGTTGGGATCGGATGAACTTTGAGTTTATGATCAGATCTATCTTTTTATATCCATGGAAGTTATTTGAGTTTCTTTGATCTTTTATATGCATGATTTCTTGTAGCCTCGTATTTCTTCTCCAATATTTGGGTTTTGTTTGGCCAACTTGATCTATTTATCTTGCAATGGGAAGAGGTGCTTTGTAGTGGGTTCGATCTTACGGTGCTTGATCCCAGTGACAGAAAGGGGAACCGACACGTATGTATCATTGCTACTAAGGATAAAACATGGGGTCTATTTCTACATAAATAGATCTTGTCTACATCATGTCATCGTTCTTATTGCTTTACTCCGTTTCTCCATGAACTTAATACACTAGATGCATACTGGTGTGGAGTAATAGTAGTAGATGCAGGCAGGAGTCAGTCTACTAATCTTGGACGTGATGCCTATATAATGATCATTACCTCGATATCGTCATGATTATTTGAAGTTCTATCAATTGCCCAACAATAATTTGTTTACCCACCGTTTGCTATTTTTCTCGAGAGAAGCCACTAGTGAAACCTACAGCCCCCGGGTCTCTTTCTCATATTATTTGCCTTTGCGATATACTTTTCCTTTGCTTTTATTTTCAGCTCTATTAAACCAAAAATACAAAATACCTTGCTGCATTTTATTCTTATTTATTTTATTTGGCATTCGATCTATCAATCTACTACACTTTTATTCACGTCCGTTTGCCTATCATTAGGCGCCGCTACCCGAAAGGGATTGACAACCCCTTTTACACGTCGGGTTGCGAGTAGTTGTTATTTGTGTGCAGGGGCTGTTTACGTTGTGTTGCTTGGTTCTCCTACTGGTTCGATAACCTTGGTTTCTTCACTGAGGGAAATACCTACCGCCGCTGTGCTGCATCATCCCTTCCTCTTTGGGGAAATACCGACGTAGCTTCACGCCGCATCAGGGGGATGCGGAGAATAGCCTCACACACGACGATGAACGCCGATATGTGGAGGAAATAATTTGGGGCTAGATCATGGAAATCTAGCCCGTCGTAGAACATGAGGCCCCGGGCAAAGGGATGGAGGGGAAACCCTAGACCTCGAAGGAAATGGGGAATGAATACAACCCTCTCGCAGGGCTCCAAAGTGGGGATGACCTGATCCTTGCTAGGGAGCCTGTGCGCAATATCCGCGGATAGATATCCCGCGCTCCGGAGCTCTTTGATGTCCTTCTCAGTGACGGAGGAGGCCTCCCACTTGCCCTTGGAACCGGATCCAGACATGGCTGGGAAGGTTGGTGGCGGTGGGAAAGATTCAAGTTTTGGGCGCTGGAGCTCAGAGATGGGGAGGCAGGAGCTAGAAGAAGGTGTGGGGAAAAAAGAAGGGATCTTTATCCTCTTATAGGCGGTGAAATACCAAACGCCCCCTCTCAAGCCTTAAAACTCGCTTGTTCCCAAAGAGATCGTGCGAATGGCACGGTTGGATTACCCAAAACCGTATTGATGAGAATCCCGCAATGGGCGGGCACGATCTCTGTTTTGACAAGACGTGCCAATGGAGGTTATGCCTCGAAACGCGAAACGGGGCGTGGAAATGGTTCGAAATTTTAAAGAGCCAGATGTGACGCTTCGTCGGAAAAAGTTGTCAGTAAAAGACATCGTTTTATTTTGATATCTTGCCTTCGTGGCTAAGGGTTGTATTAACTATACAGAGCCGGATACAGTTCCTTTGCAGGGAGCTATCCTAAAATGTTCAGGAGAGAAACCTGCCTTGCGATGCCGAAGACAATCCGCATGCTGAACACATCATCATCGAAGACTGGTTCAGGGGAAATTGAGGGAGTCCTGGATTAGGGGGTCCTTGGGTGTCCGGACTATTTGATATGGGCCGGACTGATGGGCGGTGAAGATAAAAGTAGAAGACTTTTCCCCCGTCTCCGGGTAGGACTCTTGGATACGTGGATGGCAAGTTTGATGTCCGGATATGTTATTTCCTTCCCTTGCAAACCAACTCTGTACAACCCTAGGCCCCTCCGGTGTGTATATAAACCGGAGGTTTTAGTCCATAGAGATCATTAGAATTCTTATAGGCTAGACAGCTAGGGTTTAGTCATTACGATCTCGAGGTAGATAAACTCTTGTAACCCCTATACTCATTGAATATAATCAAGCAGGACGTAGGGTTTTACCTCCTTTAAGAGGGCCTGAACCTGGGTAAACATTGTGTCCCCATTGTCCCTTTTTACCATTGATCCTCAGACGCACAGTTCGGGACCCCCTACCCGAGATCTGCCGGTTTTGACACCGACAGTTACCCAGGGTTTACATGTAGGTCGGTTACATCTAGGGATAAATATGCCGATGATTCGAATGTGTCTTGGAGTATGCGCCAGGTGTTCAGAGGATTCCATCTTGAGCACACCGAAAGGCATGATAGTCTTGGCCCACTTGTTGATGATCCATGGGTCCTTGGCCCGTCCCACTATGATGGGGTCGACGTGGTTAGCACCCCCTAGTCTAAGACACCGTCACCTTGCACAAGGAAGCTTCACTAGGCAAGCAACCTAGCTAACAAAAATACTTATTGCGTCTCTACTGTGATGAAGTAGATGAAGCATTAACAGCACACATGCAAAAAGCTAGTTCTAACTGAATTTAGCTTCCAGTTGGCATTTCCTCAAATAGGTTAAGTGTCCCTATTCGCATTTTTCTGTTAAAAATATGAACACCGCAATTCATTTCATCACTTACTAAGAGCATAACCTAAATTTTCCCATTACCTCCACGTCAACACAAAAAATATACATCATCTAAAGTAAAAAAAACATTAACCTAACCATTTCTTATGGTACTAATTACTAAACACGCTGCTGAAATTATTTCTTCAGCATTGCAAAAGACATGATCACACACAACATTAAACGAACAACAACACATTTCTTCATAACAAACATCATCTGTCCTCCTAATACTAACAAAGCATTCATCATCTTCAACATTCTAGCATCTCTAGCTTTAGCTCTCACAAGGCTGCTGGCTCCTGCATTTGTAGCCTTTTATCACTTTCGGAAGTTTTCCAGTTATACGAGCTTTGGTCTCTTTCTCACACTCTAGTTCTTCACTTCTTCCTTCAGCCCGGCCAAGTGCATCAACAATAGCATTAACTACGAGGTATTTGTGGTGAGCCAAATACTCCACGTACTCTAGCTCCCAATGCCAAAAGTTACATCCATGCTGCAATTTTGCAAGTGCATCACCTAGTTATACATTACAAATTATGGACACCAACCGAAACAAGACCAAAAGAGCGCCAACGACTTATTCCATCATTGTCGTACTTGTAGAAGACCCAACCTTCATGCTCACATGCCCCTAAAACAAGAAACTTCACCTCGCTACGACAGTTGGGGTAGTGCATGAGGGGAACCGTTGGGGAGCGAGGCCGCCGGCCATACCGGAAAGAGCTAGCCACAAACATGCTGAGTGCAGATCCGAGGACGAGGTGATCACACACGCGAAGGACTGCCACGAGATTTGGAAGAGTCCGGAGGGAAATGTGTATTTACGCCTATATGGTCCTAAACAGAGAGGGAGTGATGAGCGAAGGGACGAGATCGCAAAATGTCAATGATGTGGGCCGAGCTACCTCATGCACAGTGCTAAGTGGCGCAGAGCAAATTAGCTCTGTGTTACAATGATATAGAGGTCTAAGAGCATCTCCAGTAGTCTCTGTTAGAAGGGAGAGAGGGATTCGGTGGAATAGTTGTTTTATTGTTTGAGCCTCATGGGCATATATATAGGAGTACATGGTCATCTTGGAGTACAAGACAAGGTAGGAACAAATCCTAGTCTATCCTATACTTCCTAATAAACATTATACTCAACATCCCCCCGCAGTCACAACGGTAGCGACGCAGATGGTGAGACTGGAGAAGAATCTGAAGGCAAGCCAATGGACACCCCCCCCCCACAGTCGCAACGGTCGATGCATCGTGGAAGGCATGGCTGGAGTGAAAACCGACGAGTTTGCTCAAGCAAGGCGGTAGCCCTTTGTGCCGTTTGTCGAGGGAGCCGAGAGTGTGGGTGGTGTAGCCGTGGTCGAGGTAGCCGTGCGAGGGACGCCGTGGTCGATGTCGAGTCGGGGTGGCCGGTGTCGAGGTAGGCCGTGGACCAGGAAGAAGAGCGGCGGCGGCTAGGTCAGAAGCACGACGACGGTACTCGAAGTAGGCGAGGAAGAACCCGACAGCGTGACGAGGACCGGCGCGGACGGTGGCGTTCCCGCGCCAAGGGAGGCGGCGCGGTGCATACCATGGAAAGTCAACGCGCGGGGACGGCGGTGGACCGTGGGCCGCACCGCTACGACCTGGAGGGGCGACACAACGGCGGTGGGCAGGTTGAGGCGACGGCGGGGAAGACCTTCGGGGTTACAGGGATCGCGTGCCACGCTCGCTACGGCCCGATGGGGTGACGTAGCGGCAGCGCGAGGGTCGGTGCAGCCTCGGGGACGGCCTGGAGCGGGCCTCAGTGCAGCGGTTGACCGCCGGCCGCGGCACTACGGCCCGAAGGGGCGGCACAGCGGCAGCACGCGAGTTGGTGCAACCACGGGAACGACCTCAGGGTGGCGGCGGGGACCACGGACCGCGACGCTACGGCCCGAAGGAGCGACGCAGCGGCGGCGCAGATCGATGCAGCCACAGGGAGAACCACGGGGACGGCAACGCTGCGGTCCGAAGGGACGACACAGTTGTATCATGTTGCTCGCTCGGTGAAGAGACACGTACGGACGATCTTCATGAAATTCGGTGGCCTGCGTCCGCGAGGCCGGACAATGCAGCGGCTCGCAACCGGACGCCCAGGAGCTGTGGGGGCTGAGATGTACAAGTGCAAGCAGACGGAGAGCCTTCACCTTCGCCGTACTGGATGTAGCAGGTACGAGCAGCCAACATGCCCTGTGTGGATCAAGGGGCAGCACAAGCACATGCACGTAGGGACACGGCCACGCGCAGTGTTGAACGATGGGCCGATGCGGACGCTTGAGCAGGAAACCACGCTCGCGGGGCACGAGGCGAGGACGAGTGGCTAGCGTAGAACCGCGCGAGCGGCCGACATCCTTAGCACATCGGACGCGCGTCATGCGTAAAACCTGGGCGTCGCGCCCGCAATTGATCCAGTCGAAGATGATGAAGATGTCGTTGGAGTAGACGCGCGTTGTAGACGACGGACGGCAATGGGCGACCCAAACCCATCTGAGATCGGAAAACCAAAGAAAAATAACGCCGATCAATCGATCTGCGAGAGAAAAAACCCCAATCAATGGATTAGGAAAAAGACTCTCTAGGACAACCGGTCAACACGACCGGCGGACGAACCCTAGGTACGGGCGGCGCGGCCCCCGGTGGCGATCATGGAGATCGACCGTCCCGGGGGCGGCGCGATGCGGAAGCGGTGGTGACGGCTAGGGTTTTGGATCGGGATTAGGATGATACCATGTTAGAAGGGAAAGGGGGATTCGGTGGAATAGTTGTTTTATTGCTTGAGCCTCATGGACACACACACACACAGTCATCTTGGAATACAAGACAAGGTAAGAACAAATCCTAGTCTATCATATACTTTCTAATAAACATTATACTCAACAGTCTCCTTATTCTCCCAGAAAAATTTGGTCTCCCAGAAAGAAACACCCGATCTCTCCTCAAATAGAGGGAGAGTTGCAACTCTCTAAAAAAACTTGCCACCCCGACGCGCCGCCTTCATTGATCGCCAAACAAATGCCCCGTCACGCTGCCGCTGCATCCTGTCCCGTCGCCTCACCGTACCACCGCTGCCTCACCGTTTCCCGCAACCGCGGTGCCGCGGGTCGCCGGAGCTCCGTGGATGTCTAACATGGATGCAAGAGAGAAAAAGAGGAGAAATTAGTCACTGACATATGGGGCTCATATGCCAGGGTGCAAGGGCAAGGTTTACAGTGAAACTGCTACAAGGGCACACCTGAATAGGGAGAGATCTTTTGGGAGACTGCTGCAGATGCTATAGCCCGCTTTGAAAAAAACAGAAAAAAAATTGAGACATGTCGTTTTCCCAGTTTATTTCCAAACCTCAAAATCACGCAACCACACCACATCGTTCCAAATGCCGGCTCGTCTTCCACAGTCCGGCCCGCCTTGGGAAACGCCGCCCCGGCCGTCACCTCTTTCAACCCCTTCCTCCCCCTCCTCTCTCCACCGCCTCCCACTTCCGCCGCGCCTGCGCCTGCGCCTGCGCGTGCTCCTTGTTAAATTTAGCAATGCCTCCTCTCCACCCATTCCCGCGCGCCTTCCCCGTCCCACCCCAGCCTCCTCCACGCCCCGTCGCCTCCCCGCGAAACAACCACCTCCACCGTCGCCGCCTCCCCGCCCATAGGAGGGTGACCTCGCGTCTGCCCCCTTTCCAGACGGTGCCTTGCCGTGGCGTTTGCGGGGGCCGCCGGGGCTTGGTCCGCCTCACCTGATCCACTCCAGGTTTGTTTGTGCCTCTTCCCCCGGCGATCGGTCACCCCTGCTAGCCTGTTCCAATGTGCTAGATATATCAGTAAATTCCGGATTAAACCGGAGTTTTTTTTTTAATTCCAATGCGTTGCAAAATGCAAGGTGTGAACGACATGTCTGCTTGGTTTGGCGCTTCAATTTGATTGGTTTTGAGTATGTTCCTTCGCGATTGTTCGGTGCTTGCATACATGATCAGACACGCTCACATGCTAGTTTGACACAGCGTTGTTATGTTCAGAGAAAGTTCTCAGCTAGGCCTTTGCTATTTCAGAGAACGGATCACGGATTTTATAATTGTATTGTACATCTGTATGCCTGTCCGTGACAGTTGTGTAACTTCTGAGCTAGGAGTCTGAGATACATGACTTCATATAGTCAACTTGTCTGTATGTGCATGTTCTGCCTCCAAATTACACTTCTTGCATATTCATGGATATGCATATTTATGTACTAAATTTATTTTAAAATGGCATATGTGATAGTTTGAGAACTGTGGTGTATATACACAACTTATAAGGTAACAATGTTAATATAATGATCAATACAATTGTATTTTCATTCTTGTACAAATCCATTATTATTACGTAAAATAATGCATTATTACTATTTTAGACATTGTCGACTGAAACAATGTAATATTTCTTCAAAATGATGTATCATATAAGAAGGCTATATAACCAGGAATACAGAATTAGCAATGGTTATGACAGCAAAAAGTTCTTCAGTTTTTTTTATTTCTTCCTGGGAAGTTGATTAATGCCTCTTATCATGATCATTGTGAAGGTGTTGTTTTGTTTGGAATTATAATGCACCATTTGGTCTTCCAAATTCTACTTCTAGAGTTAAATGATTCTACTATTGCACATTCTTACTGTAATAATGAACTATTTTGTGAAGTTTCAGATGAACTCCAGGTCATACAACAAACTGGACACCGCGAATGACAAAATGGATTTTAACACCCGTGGAAATACCGCGTTCAATGGCACCTTAGACCGGAATCAATCAGGTGTATCTGCCAATCCATCCACAGCATCCAAACCAGCTGCACACTCGCAGATCCCAATGGACTTCAGCACTCGTGGAAATACAGCGTTCAATGGCGCCTTAGACCGGAATCAACCAGGTGTCTCAGCCAATCCATCCACAGCATCCAAACAGGCTGCACACTCGCAGATCCCTTCCGATAAGAAACCACGTCCCAAGAAAGAAGATTTTGCTGACAAAGGAAACCCGAACCACATGACAAAACGCCTCGTTAATCCTGCAGAGAGCCCTGTGCTGACACCAACAAAAGCAGCATCCAAAGGCATGAACAGTAATACACAAGAGAAACTTAGTGATTCCGCTCTAACCATTCCTCAAGGTAGCGCTGACAGTCCAAGAAGTAACAGCTTGGATAGCTGCATGTCCGGCCATGTCAAGCATCACACCGGAGGGGACTGCCGATGGGAGGCTGTCCAGTTGGCCACCTCCAGGGACTCCCCTCTCAGCCTAGTCCACTTTAGACTTCTGAAGCGCCTTGGATACGGGGACATTGGCAGTGTTTACCTTGTGGAGCTCAGGGGTACAGACACGTTCTTCGCGATGAAGGTGATGGACAAGGAGTCGCTCATCAGCAGGAACAAGCTGATCAGGGCGCAAACGGAGAGGGAGATACTCGGCCTTCTCGATCACCCTTTTCTGCCCACGCTGTACACTCATTTCGAGACCGACAAGTTCTACTGCCTTGTCATGGAGTATTGCTGCGGCGGTAATCTCCATTCGCTTCGGCAGAAGCAGCTGCACAAGCACTTCTCCGAGCAAGCAGCCAGGTTGGTTCACTTCAGAGTTCAGATTGTTGTATTTAGTACTACCTTGTTATTGGTACTCGATTCCGGTTCGGTGTTTGTGCGATGACATGTATATAGCTCAATTGCTCATCATAATTCTCTTTCCCTGGTTGTTTTTGCCTAGATTTTATGCCTCTGAGGTGTTGCTCGCACTAGAGTACCTCCACATGCTAGGCATTGTGTACCGAGACCTCAAGCCGGAGAACGTGCTCGTCCGAGACGGGGGGCACATCATGCTGTCCGACTTCGACCTGTCGCTGCGGTGCTCGGTGAGCCCGATGCTCGTCAAGTCGTCTTCGGTGCACGCAGGCCCCAACGGCATCGAGAAAGGGCTGGCCAACACGGAGGGCGTGAGCAACGGGTGCATCCAGCCGTCGGCGTTCTTCCCGCGGATGCTGAGCATGAGCATGAGCAAGAGGAACCGCAACAAGACCAAGTCGGACCTCAGCCTCCACGGGCTGCAGACCATGGAGTTCAACGCGGAGCCGACGGACGCGCGGTCCATGTCGTTCGTGGGCACCCACGAGTACCTGGCGCCGGAGATCATCCGAGGGGAGGGCCACGGCAGCGCGGTGGACTGGTGGACCTTCGGCATCTTCCTCTACGAGCTGCTGCACGGCATGACGCCCTTCAAGGGCAACGGCAACCGCGCCACCCTGAGCAACGTGGTGGAGCAGCCGCTGCGGTTCCCGGAGAGCCCGCCGGTGAGCAACGTCGCGCGGGACCTCATCCGGGGACTGCTCACCAAGGACCCCCAGAAGAGGATCGCAACCAAGAGGGGCGCCACCGAGATCAAGCAGCACCCGTTCTTCGAGGGCGTGAACTGGGCGCTCGTCAGGAGCGCGCACCCGCCGTCGGTACCGGACCCCGTCGACTTCAGGCAGTACCTAGGCAAGGAGAAGAAGGCGGCAGAGCGTGGCCTTGGCAACGTTCCGAGCAGCTTATCGGCTGGCGCTGTTGCGGCAGCCAAGACGGGCTCCGGCCAGTTCGAGTATTTCTAGAGCTGCATCGGGTTTTTTGAGTGCTTGTAGGACTACTGGACACCATAGATACAGATACCCCGTGTTCGTATATCACTGTATAAACCCTCCTGTACTGTACTGTGGTGATTTCCGTTATATACCTGATGAGATGTCTCATTTGCTAACGGCTGCTAACTGAACTATCAAGTTTTGTACCTCTGCTCGTAAGCCAGTTGTGAGATGCAGACATTCTTTTATAGTTAGATTAGATAGATTAGATGGAAACATGTCTGCTTAAATCTTTCTAAGCTGAAAGCTGAAGACTGTGCACATGACTGAACCTGTAATATCCTTGTTTTTGTTTTGCTATTTACTTTTGATTAATCAGGCTGAAACATGAAACATAAAATAAACATCGAGTTGTGCTGGTCATCAAAGTGGCACATGCATGTTCTATTCACACTTGCAGAGGCAACTGAAGCTAAGTGCAGCACGCACCAAGCATGTATAAAACCACAAAGTGGGGTAGACATATAACGTGGCGAAATTTCATCTTCCAGAAACGGCAAGTGCTAAGCTACAACCAATTCATCTACGGTCATACCATCACCCCTAGAGTTATTCCATACCTTCCGTGTGGATTGTGATTTACACACCCTTTTTCTTCCAAGCTACTCCCTAAGTAGGTGAATTTAGCAATGGTCAGGTCTGGCCCAAGCTGGTAGACGCGATCTCATCTGCGGCTGGCGTGTCTCCCTTCAGTTCCGGCGCTTGAGCTCTGTTCTTAGCCAACTCCTTTGCGAGAAGTTCGGTGTGTGCATCCAGGGACTTCTTGAAACCGGCAAAGCACTTATCACAGGCGTACTTCGCGCCATCCCTGACCGATGATCCGACGATAATGCCAGACGCGTATGCGCTGCATGCGTCCAGGATGGCACGCTCCCGCTCGTGGAAATGGTGCACGACAAGGGTCTCAAAATGCTGCACCGGGTGAAAGGCTTGTAAGAATGAATTCAGTGGCATGAAGAACAATGCACACGCCGTACAAATCTGAAGGATGTATTTTTTGCTATGTGCTACAAACCAGTTCCACTTGGGATGGGACCTCGGTTTTCTTTAGAAAATACTGGTGCACAATGGTGGTGATATTTCAGAAACTGATTTTTCTTGCTCTATTTGTTCAACATTCCATAAATAAAAGTATAACATGTTATGAAGATGTGAAAATTTTGAACTTGGTAATTTCATGTCACAACTCACAAGAAAAAATTCCTCTCTCTATGGGTGCAGATTGTCTAACTTCACAGAGCCGACTTATCACAGCTAAAAAGGAATTAAGGAGATGGCAGGTACAATTGTTACAAGAGAAACAAAATTCAGCTATTAGGGTGTCCCAGTAATCTGTGATTGTTTCTCAAATTGTTCAGAATAAAAAGAATTTACGCTTCCATATTCAGCGTAAAAAATGAAAACACAAATGATTTGATTTACTTATGTATCGTAGGAGCTTATTCTAACCCAATATGCATCTATGCAGTTTATTTCCAGGACGGGTATCAGCAATTTTGTAACCATGGCAACTGAGAATCTTCTTTTACGCCATGAAGAGTAATCAGGACATCTTTTTACCATGGCAAGAAATGAGGGTTCTGTAATTACCTTTGGAGGGTTCCGAAGTGAATACAACATAGTCTTGCAGGATAGTACAAACGCAGTCTGATTATATGCCATGGAATGCTTTTCACCAACAGGTGTATTAACTGTGTTTTTGTAGCCTGGCTCATTAAAGTATGGTTTATCATTCAACACAAGGCCCTGAATGGAGATCAACACCTGCAACATGGTGGAATTTGACTTGCTCCACTTCTCACATCCAGAACCCCACCAAGTGTTCAGTAGGCTAAGGCACACCTTTCCACTCTCATACAGGTTTGGATTTAGCCGAAGCCCACCTGAATGGTAGTACACTTTCTGTGCATATTGGATAGGTAATTGTTAAGAGATTGCATTTGTGGTGATAAAGTTGAAAAAGAAGGGGGAGGTGGGTGTGAAGTGCCTACTTACCGGTGGACATCGCGGGTACTCAGGAGGGAAACGAACATCAAAGAAGAAAAGACCGTCATGATATGGAGTTCCAGAAGGCCCAACAATAGCAGCCCTTAGCAGATCAATCCTGTCCTCATAAACTCTAACATATATAGATCCTGCATAATTTGAAACCAAATTGAGACCACCACTATGATAGGAAAGGAGTTCTAAAATAATCATGAGTTGTTAATAAAAAACTGATTTCAGGTGTAAATCCTCTAAAAGAAAGACTGCAGTGCAAATATGACATGAGTCGCTGACACATTAAGTTAGGCTAAGTTATATGACAACATGATTTGACAGTTGCTAAATTTTTTCATTTTTCCCATTCTTCTCCAAGTATATCGAATGATACTATCTGACACGGTATATCCAATATGATAGGAAAGGAGTTCTAAAATAATCATGAGTTTTTTAATTGTTGCATTAGGGGCTTATTGCAGGAGTGCACCCAAACGCCGGCGTACATACAAGATGTTGCCAGAAAAGGGCCAAGAAATGCAGAGAACGTTGACTATATGGAAACAATAGTAGCATCCACTAAAGTTTCTATAGTTACAGACTGGGGGGACACTAGTACATACAAAAATGGCATCAAGGAATTCTTCCACTGGGGGGACATTAGTAAAAGCACGCACAACTCAATCTAGTTTAGAAGGATCAATGAGCATATCCTAATAAAGTTCAGATACGGTGTTGTGAATGTGATACTACGTTGAAGTCAACAAATATTTAGCATACTATATTTAGCAGGTCAAATTAATAAGAAATCAGCACAAACAACAGTTTGATGACAATAATAAAGGACCTTTGGATGCTTTCAGTATTCACCATCAATGTCATGATAGTTGGATGATAAAAAATATATACTTGATTTCGTCATAAAGAAATATATGTACCAACCAGGTAGATCTCTCTGTAGAAGCTTCCATTCATTTTGGATTGTTTTCGTCCAATCTTTGCTTGTCTGGTCACATATTGGTGGCAGGAAATTAATTCACAGTTGAACCTTATAGAGATAGAGTTCAAAAGAGGACATAGCATACCTTCCCTGGTGAGGTCTTTGCATAGTGGTGGTCAGAGTAATCTTGAACAACGTCAAATTGGTTAAATAACTTCTGATCCTTATTTTTAGATCCATCTACGGCCTTTATCGTCGATGAGATGTTACTTGAACATTCAGGTTCATGTTTTTGCAGTGACAGCACATTACCAGACCCACTTGAACAGGGATCCAAAAGAATGTTACTTGTAAGGACATTTACAGTGGAGTGTGGAGCAGCACTAGCACCTGAATCCAGAAGATTATGACCTAAGTATGAATGTTATCACCACATATGTACATACTTTTCGAGTTTAGGACAGATACAGAGGGGGAGAAACTCGACCAACAGGCACTAGCAACTACAGCATTTTAATTTAGAATAACAAGCCTGTACAGGATGGGATCCCATCTAATGCAGCCAAGATCACTCATCTCGTTGGGGGGCACAGCAACAATGCCTATGTGGTTCCTCCATCACATGGATTGCCCATCATCAAGGATAAAAGACACATTCCAAAAATTAACTAGTAGCTGGTTATCAGCTTTCTTAACGGTGCTATCCCTGCCAATTGCAAAGTATAGTAGTATTTCTTTGCTGGGAGCACTAACATCAAGGTTTCATTAAAAATGGTCTGAAATCTCTACCAGTTCAACGACAAGTTACTGCCATTTCATTAATGCCTGCTCTCATTCCTAATGAAAGCCAGCTAATTGTCATGTTAAATTTAGTGAAAGCAAGACGCCGTTTTAAAGGAATGGTACAGTGTAAAATCTACGTAACATTAAGCTAATAGTTGTAATTTCCTCAAGTATGAAACAATACATGTACTCCCTCCGTCCGGAAATACATGTCGGAGAAATGCATAAAAATGAATGTATCTAGAACTAAAATACGTCTACATACATCCATTCCTCCGACAAGTATTTCCGGACGGAGGGAGTAGTATATCCCTGACATCCAGCCCTTGTTTACACAGAGCACTAAACTAATTGCTTCCTTAAACCAGTGATACAGACTCCTATATTTCTAAGAGGCTGCATTTTCTTCAGATAATGGAAGTACAACCACTGAAGTAGCTGCATCGCGCATCTACTTTTGCATGTAGTAAGAATGACATAAGTATTTTATAGTCAAGAGTCACAACTCAGATACCCATTTGAGGGCTGTAATCAGTACTGCAAGTGAAAACTAAATTGTAATAGATATTTCTCAGATAGTACTATCAGATGCCATTTAAAGTAAAAAAAAAAACAATCAGGAGGCACAAACAGAACATTTCAAAATTTAACATTGGTCATCCGAAGCTACCTTGCCAAAGAGGGTCGATGGACTTGCCTGCATAAATAGAACCATTCATTAGAACATTCAGGGAAATAACAAGTTCTATAAAATGTTTTTCCAACAAATAATTGGCTTGATATAACAAACTCCAAAACATCATCGATCATCACAGACATGCATTCATATGCCAGTTTATATCCAACTAAAATACAGTAGCATTCAGATTCTATCGATGATATCGTACTTCAGTAGCTCCAACACAATCAAGACAAATAAGTGTATAAAGATTTAAACATCCTGACATAACTATCTGGACCATACAATAGCCTCTAATTATTCTGTTATTCCAACAAATTACGACTGCCCCATTGGTATGCAGTTTCACCAAGAACACACACATGCATCATCATTATCCAAAAAAAGAAACACATGGTTATCGGATGAGACCACCATTGGACAAACCAGGTTATTGTTTTAAAGAGGGCAAGGGGTATCCTATCCAGTGATCATGTGATGCATCCCCGCTGACAAATAAACCAAGTTAACCAGGGAAGGTATATCATCACCTTTTTTGTTGGAATTCTTCTTCTTTTTCTTGCCAACTCCAAAGAATTGAAGCAGCTTCTTGAGAACCATCCTCTAATCCAATCCAGCCCACAGAGAAAGCACCTGAAAAGCATGAAACGCCATTGGATTTGGAACCAACAGCTAGAAAGAAAGATGACGCAATTAGGCGGATAACAGATGTAAATCAAGGCATGCGCATGAACGACATATATGCATGAAAGTGAAGAACATGATAATCTTGGACAGGAGGAACTCTTTTTTTTCCACTTGGTTGATTTCTTGTTCCCCTTTTCCCTTTATTTAAGGAAGAACTCATGTTCGTCGGCCCCGGTGAGTTGTTTATATGTAGTACAATACAAAACACAGGCACTCCAATCAGTGCAGGAGTGACGCCATGGTCGGGCCAATGGACCCACGACACGACCAAACCCAGCAACAGACAAAACGAAGCAAAGCACGCAAGAACATCACACCATGGGGGCAAAGAGTATCATTGCATCATGATAATAACCCCACAAAGCCAGAAAGAAAACGAAAGATGATCGCAGAATCTCGGGGGCATCCCTCCCTCCTCCTTCTCCTCCCCAGATCGCACAATCAATCAAAAGAGTATAGAACCATGGCGAGGGACTGAAGAAAGAAGCGAGCAAACCAGCACGATCAGGGAGGAGAACAGAGCAGAGCAGAGCAAGAGGGAGTCGGAGGAGCAGACCGGAACCCTCGCCTGCTCCGTCGGTCCTGGCGCCACCGGTCGCCGGGGAAGTGGGGGGAAGCGCCGAAGGGGAACAGTCAGTAGTAGTGGTGCAGTCGCCAGTAGTAGGCGAGAAAAAGGGCGAGGTGAGGTGCAGGAAGGGGAGGAGACGGTCGGTCTCAGGGCGGGGGTGGGGGTGGTGGCTGCGTGCGCGAGCCCGAGCCCGGGTTTGCAGGGAGGGGAACCCGGGGTCACACCACACGGATGGGGAGGGCTTGCGTGCCGGGGAGGCAAAGCTCGGCCCCAACCGGCGCTTTTGCCTGCCCCGCATCCGCCCCGCAAGACCAGACCAGACGGACCGACCCCAAGCACGGTGCACCGCGTCCCCCTCTGCAACCGCAAGCACCATGCCATACACCATACGCATATTTGGCATCGTGGCCGTGATTAGGGGCGCGCGTCCGGTGATTCTCCTGCTCGTTTTGGGAGGGATGGGATGGCATGCCTTTCCTTTTCCCTGAAACTCTGAAAGGAAGCGACAATGGCGAAATCCGGCATGTGATCTGTAGCCCTGCTCCTAGGGCCCTGTGCTATGCTAGGTAAAAAGGCCGGGAATCTCGCGTGAATACAGGAGTGGAAAGTGCCAACCTGCCCGCGATTCTATATATATGCGGGCTCGGCAAGATAAGCACGAGATAAGAAGAAGACGGGACGTGGAAACGGGAAATGGAAACATTTTCTCTTTTTCGGGAAAAGAGAGGCACGCATGGACGCATCCAGCCGAACATCACACGCACGCACGCAGCTTGGCTTTCGTCTGACGGAAGACATGACCAAGCCCGGAGCGTGGACCGGTCGTCGGCTTGGGACACTTCAGTCCAGCGATCACTGTCGCACAACGATGATAGGCATAGTACTGATCCTGCACTCTCTTCAGCCCACCCATCTTTTTCAACACATATCCTGCGCTCTTTGACAGAGAAAGAGAAGAGAGTTCTGAGAGGAGAGAAGAGAGAGAGTTACTTGTATTTTACGACTCTCTTCTATCTCTTTAATTAACTTTGTGTAGTCTACTTTTCCACGGGTTATTCTCGTAAAATTGCATGGAGGTGCTTGTAGGCAACCTCAAGGATAAAATTGCTAAAAAAAATCAGGGTAAGAGCAACTCCAACCCGTTTTCATTCGGGTCGGCAGGTGCGTCCATTGAGAGGCATACACATTTTTTGCCGACGTGCCCGACACTGACGTAATTAAGCATAATTATACCTAAATGGCCGGTCAAACGCCGGCCAAAGTCCACTTAAACATACAAAAAATTAAAAAACTCTAATAAACGCCCACACGCTGCCCTAGTAGACGGCCTTGCCCTTGCCCTTGTTGTCATCGCCGTCACTGCCGGTGAGGTCGATGAAGACGGGAGGCGGCCCAGCCCTACCGAACGTGGCTTCATAGGCCGCCAGGACAGCCTCCTCCGGCATTTGCTACGGCGGCAGCATTGTGGCGAGGCGGGCGCGCTCCTCCTCCTCCTCGCGCCGCAGCTGCTGCTCCCGACGCATCTGCTACTCGGCGTCGGCCCCCTCCTTCGCGATCCAATGCGCCTTCCAACACTCAAGGTGGGCCGCCTCCTCTTCCAGCATGGAGGCGAAGTAGCAGGGAGGCGCGCTCACCCACTCGCGGAGCTGGCCGATCCACGAATAGGACTCCTCAGACCAAGTAGGGGGTGGCGGTGACCACTTCCACGTGGGCGTTGGCTCGCGCTCCGGCTCGGCCTTTGGCTCGACGAGGGTCGGCGCCGGCGGCGATGGCGGCACGAACAGGGGCGCGTGGACGGAGCCCCTCGCTACGCACAGAGCAAGGGCTTGCCTAGTCTAGTGGTGGGGGTGGCTTATATCCTATCCCAATGGGCGTCCTCCTCGAGCCGGCTCACCTCCAGCGCGTGCTGCAGGGCCTCCTCGAGGGTGGCTTGGTAGTCCACCTCCATCTGCTCTACCTCCGGTTTTACCCGCAGGGCCGCCGGTGGAACGTCGTGGTCGATGTGGGCGCCGAGGCGACACTCCTCCTCGTGCTCTAGCGCAAACCAACGCTCCCAGTTGGGAGAGTCTGGCGCGTAGGCATGTACGGCGCGCTGCTCCGGCGCAAGGAGCTCACGCCGCCGGGAAACCTCCTCCGCGTGTGCCCTCGCGGGCCGTGTCGTAGGAACGATTCCGATAATAGGAAGGGGTATGGTAAAGGAGCATGAGCTATCGAGATGCAAATGGGTGACACAGTGGTTTTAGCGAGTTCGGGCCTCTCATAGTGGAGATAACAACCCTACGTCTCGTGCTCCGGAGAGGCTTTCTTTTATCTGTCATGAACACGGAGTTACATGGTGTATTTGAGAGAGGGGGAGGAGAACGGATCTCCGTAGTCCTGAGACTAATGGCAAGAGAGATGAGAGCGAGGGGAAGAATGAGCCTGCCTAGTCTAGTGGTGGGGGTGGCTTATATAGAGTGCCCCCCCCCTCACCTCCTATGTTACAAAGTGGGGCATTGATGCTGTAAAGTCAGATGATGCTTCGACTGCCTTGTCGACTGTTGGTCTTCACATATCCGAGTGAGCCATACGACCGAGTGGTTGACTGCCTTCCGAGTGAGCCATACGACCGAGTGGTTGATTGTCTTCCGAGTGGACGGTATGATGATATGTCAGAGTGGATAGTACGTCTGTATGAGATTTATCAGGACCCACATGATGTGTGGACCCCATGCTTTACGATATTTCGACCCTTCGTGGGCCTACCTGTTATGTGTATCCCCAACAGACCACAGCGCCACCGGGATGGGGATGCGCTGCGGGTCCAAATACCAGCTGTGCGACAAGTTCACATCAGGATACGGCAGGGGTTGGCAGTGCTCCCAGTGCCACCGCGCCTGGTGGACTGGGATGTACAACCGCTCCTGCTCCCGTGGTGGCGTGCCGCGTCTAGCCGGCGGCGGTGGAGGAGGGAGCCCGCGGGAAGAGCTCACTCCGGCGCTGAACCTCCCCTTCCTCCCTCCCCCTGAAGATGCCCACGGCTTTGCTAGGGTTTGGGGTTGGCTAGCTGGCTAGGGTTTCCTGGTCGCCGCCGAGGGAGCAAAGGTGGCAAGA
This sequence comes from Aegilops tauschii subsp. strangulata, assembly GCF_002575655.3. Lineage (NCBI taxonomy): Eukaryota > Viridiplantae > Streptophyta > Magnoliopsida > Poales > Poaceae > Aegilops > Aegilops tauschii. The sequence continues at coordinate 140,548,289 of NC_053037.3, forward strand.
TGTGGACGGGAGGAGTGGATGAGGCCGGCCCCGCCACACGTGTCCATTAAAAAGGCAGCCATACGGCCATGCACACACTGCCAGGTGGGCCCTCAGTAGGTGGCCGCATTAATTATGACTGCTTGGGTTGTTGGCCGACCGACATGTGGGGCCGCGGCGGACATTGAGGGGACGACACCGAGGGGACGCGTATTTGGGCTAGAAAGGGGTCCGCATGGACGCGAAGCAGACCAGTTTTGGGAATGGGGCGGCGCGTTGGGCCATCGTTTTTTTCGCGGTGACCCAAACGTGAGCGGACGAAATGAGTCGTCCGATTGGAGTTGCTCTAAAAGTGTTAAATACGGTCGAACAATCTAGAGGTAAGACTTCCTCGATAAATGGAGGCTCTGTGTGTAGCCAAACAACAATGCTTCGGCTGCAAACAGTATCCGGCTCCTTCATGATGGTGGGCGGCTGTGCTAGCTTGTCTATGCCTGGTGGCTGTGGCATGGCTTGGCAGTGTGGCGGGGGCTGCAGGTAGCTCGTCACGGAGGGTTACGGGAGTAGCCCCCCCCCGAGGAAAAGGCGGCCATGCACACACTGTTAGTTAGGCCCTCGGTAGGTGGCCGCGTTAATTATGACCGCTTGGGTTGTTGGCCGATCGACATGTGGGGCTGCAACAGACGCTGAGGGGACGACACCGAGGGGACGCATATTTGGGCCAGAAAGGGGTCCGCGCGGACGCGAAGCGAACCGGTTTTGGGAATGGGTCGGCGCGTTGGGCCATCATTTTTTCCGCGGCGACCCAAACGCGAGCGGACGAAATGAGTCGTCTGGTTGGAGTTGCTCTAAAGGGTTAAATACGGTCGAACAATCTACAGGTAAGACTTCCTCAACAAATGGAGGCTCTGTGTGTAGCCAAACAACAATGCTTCGGCTACAAATGTATCCGGCTCCTTCATAGTGGTGGGGCGGCTGTGGCGTGGCTTGGCAGTGCGGCGGGTTACGGGAGTAGCCCTCCCCCCCCCCCCCGGGAAAAGGCGGCCATGCACACAATGTCAGGCGGGCCCTCGTTAGGTGGCCGCGTTAATTATGACCGCTTGGGTTGTTGGCCGATCGACATGTGGGGCCACGGCGGACGCTGAGGGGACGACACCGAGTGGATGAAAGGGGTCCGTGCGGACGCGAAGCGGACCGGTCTTGGGAATGGGTCGGCGCGTTGGGTCGTTGTTTTTTTCCGCGGCGACCCAAATGTGAGTGGACGAAATGAGTCGTCTGGTTGGAGTTGCTCTAAAGGGTTCAATACAGTCGAAAAATCTAGAGGTAAGACTTCCTCGATAAATGGAGGCTTTGTGTGCAGCCAAACAACAATGCTTCGGCTGCAACTGTATCCAGCTCCTTCGTGGTGGTGGGGCGGCTGTGCTAGCTTGGCTATGCCTGGCGGCTGTGGCGTGGCTTGGCAGTGCAGCGGGGGCTGCAGGCAGCTCGCCACGGCGGGTTACGGGAGTCCCCCCGGCTTCGGTGTTGCAAGGAGAGCTTGTGGTGGTGCAACATGAGGTGGGTGGCGGATCTGCAGGTTCTGGCGGATCAGGCTCATTGGTTTCTCTAGCCGGCGGTGATGATTGTTGTGTCTCCTACGTCGTGGCTGCTTCGTGAGAGGTGTGCAGGCTCGGCAGAGGTGCAGTGCGTGGGGTGTGGTGTTCGGCGGTGATCCTGGTGAAAGCTTGCTGGGCTTTGGCTGCCCGATGGCGTCAGCTTCTGTGGACGTCGTGTTACCTCATCGGAGGCATCGTCGTGGAGTTTACCCCTGCATACCCTCGAATCCAGGTCTTCAGGTGAAAGCCTAAGGCCCCACCGGGTTGGGAGACGCCATCGACATTGTCGCTTCCCTCTTTGGGGCGTCATGTTGAAAAGTTTTGGATCCCGTTTGCGTGCTCCAGGGGGCGGATGTTCGCGACATTGCGGTCGGCAGGTGTCCCTCCGGTGATGCAGAGGTTTATGCGGCTTCCTGTTTGTGGCAACGATGGCGGCTTAGGTGGAGTCAGGGTTACAGTTGTGCTCTGGTAGTCGGCCTCTTCCGTCGTGTTCAAGGGGTTGCTGTGTCTCACTTTGTCTCTATGAAAGTCAGAGCTACTGAGGAGGAGCTTGCGGTGACAATGACACGAGGTGGGTGGTCGATTTCGGCGCTGGCTCGGCATAGGCCCAACACTTTTCTCTTGCAATGCTTGTCGACAAAGTTGGAACTGCCTGGTCGTCAGTTGACTGTTTGGCTTCGATCAGCGCAGGCCTTAGTGCTTGTTTGCGGTGCAAGCTAGTTGGTGGTCGTCGATGATGAAGTCTGAGTCGCCTTCGCAGAGGTGTGATGACAATGCCACCGGGTTGCAACCTTAACGACGTTTTTCTCTTCGAAGGCGTGTGTGCGTTCTTGCGTAGGCTACTAGTTCGCCCAGGGTGCCTAGATTTTGTGGGCGTGTTGTGACAGTTTTTGCCCTATTTTTCATTAATTAACCGGCCAACTTTCTTCTTACTTAATGAATTCGAGATCCTTTGGGGTCAACTTTTAAAAATGCTACATTCAGCGTGCTTGTAACTCACCAAATGAACAAATCATGTTTAAAACTTCACAAACTGTCTTGAGTTGCACACACAAAAGAAGTCAATTCGTGCTGCTCATCAAAGCGGCACAGGTTCTATTGCCATCTTTATGCAGGCACCGAAGCTAGTGTAACAAGTTTCTACCAACATGTATTGCACTAAGGTTGCATGCTAAAACCACAAAAGTGGGTAGACATAGAAATCAAGGGGCAAATTTTCTTCATCAAATAGCTAACAAATAGCGAGCAAGTGCTAAACTACAGCCAATGGTCAGGTGTCTTCTGAAACACGAGAAGCCTAGCTGGTAGACATGGTCTTATCTGCAGCATCCACCTCTCTCTTCAGTTGTAGCGCATGAAGTCTGTTCGCGGATAGCTCCTTCGCGAGAAGTTCAGTCTGTGCATCGAGGGATTTCTTGAAACCTGCAAAGCACTTGTTGCGGAGGTAAGTCCGGCCATCCATGACCGATGATCCGACGACCATGCCAGAAGCATATGCACGGCATGCCTCTAGGATGGCCCGCTCCCGCTCATGGAAATGGCACACAATGAGGGTCTCAAAATGCTGCATAAAAGGAAAAACGAACTGTAACAATGAATTCAGCGCCCTAAAGAAATAGGTGTACACTTCATAGAGGTATGTTCAACTTTCCATACAAGCATACTGTTCATAAGAGGTGTACACTTCTTAATAGTGCAACTAAAATGAGCAAAACTTGGAGTTGGTAATTTCACGTCACAACTCACAAAAACATCTCCTATATGGGTTGGGAGTACTGCGCCACTAAAAAGAGTTTATGGAGATGACAAGTACAATTATACAAGATATTCATCAAATTAATCAGTATTAAAATGAAGTTGCCTCCAAGTTCTCTCTTCTCTGTAAGAAATAAAAACATTAAAGATTCGATTTAGTTAACTATGGTAGGAACTGGTTTAAACATAACACTGAATTTAGATGCTTTTGGATCTATGCAGTTTTTTCTGAATGCGTGTGAGCAATGTTCTAACCGTGAAAACTCAAATCTTCTTTCACAGCATGGAGACCACCAAAGACACCATTTTTACCCTGGCAAGAAATGAGGATTCTATACTGACCTTTGGAGGCTTATGAAGTAAATACAACATCAGCTTGCAGGTTAGGACAAATGCAGTCTGATTATATCCAAGGGAATGCTTTTCTTTAGAGCTAAAGATGACTGGCTCATTAAAGTATGGTTTATCATTCAACACAAGGCCCTGGATGGAGACCAACACCTGCAGCATGGTGGAATTTGACTTGCCCCACTTCTCAGATCCAGAACCTAACCAAGTGTTCAGCAGGCTGAGGCAAACTTTACCACTCTCATACAAGTTTGGATTAAGCCGAAGTCCACTCGAATGGAAATGAACTTTCTGTGCACATTGAATAGGTTTCTGTTAAGATATTGCAATTTTGGAAGACCAGTGTGAAGTGGTAAAAACAAGGGGAAGGCGGCTGTGAAGTGGTAAACATACCGGTGGACATCGCGGGTATTCAGGAGGAAAACAAACATCAAAGAAGAACAGACCATCATGATATGGAGTTCCAGCAGGCCCAACAATGGCAGCCCTAATCAGATCAATCCTATCTTCATAAACTCTAACATAAATAGATTCTGCATATTGAAACAAAATTCAGATCCAAGTGTTGTTAATACAAGAAATCAACTGATTAAGGAGCTAAAAGAAAGACTGCAGTTGCAAATATGAAATGACACATGTGTTGACACTAGGACCCCCCATACTACCCATTAGTTTAGGAGTTGTGAGTAGTTCCCAGTTTTCCCATTCATTTCAAATATAAATGATTAGTTTCTGAACATGATATATCCACTATGACAAGATAGCATAGAAAGGTGTCAACAATCCATTATGAGAAACTGTATGAAAGGGCCAATAAATGCAGAAAATGATGGTTGTATAGAAACAACAGTATATCCTTTGAAGTTTCTATAGTGGCAGTCTGTAGGACGTTAGTATAAACAAAAATAGCATCAAGGAATATTTAAATAATTTGAGCATGAATTGTGTCAAGTTTGAACTGAACAACCATCAAAACTTTCAGAGTTCAGCTACTCAAGGTAGAATGTACGGATACTACCTTGAAGTTAATACAAATTTAATATACTTTACTTTTAGCAGGAAAATTAATAAGATATAATCGGCATACACAAAGTGCAGAGAATGATGAATGATTGACTGCATGGAAATAATAGTACCATCCTTTAAATTTTATATAGTTAAAGTAGGGGGCGGGGGGCATTCATACGCACAGAAATGGATCATGATTTTTTTAACACATTGAGGCAAACATGAATAATGCCACGAGTTAATGTGGGAATCAACAGCCATTTTTAAAACTCCCACCCGTACAATCAAGTTAGAAGAATCAATGAACATATCGTTATCAAATTGACATAGTCTGATCAAAACAAGCATACCAATTTTATCATATAAAGATATTACATATGTACTGACCAGGTAGATCTCTCTGCAGAAGCTTCCATTCATTTTGGATTGTTTTCGCCCAATCTTTCGTGGTCTGGTCACAGATAGGAGGCGGGAAATTAGTTAGCAGTTGGGCCTAACAGAAAAGAGTTCAAGAAAGGACATAGCATACCTTCCCTGGTGAAGTCTTTGCATAGTGGTGGTCGGAGTAATCTTGAACAACATCAAACTGGTTAAATGACTTGTGATCCTCATTTCCAGATCCATGTCCTTCCTTTACCATCGATGAGATATTACTCGAACATTCAGGCTCGTCCTTTGGCACTGATAGCACCGTACCAGCCCCACTTGAACATGGATCCAAGAGACTGTGACTCGCAAGGATATTAAAAGTAGAGTGTGGAGCAGCACCTGAAATCCAGTAAAACGTTGACTAACGACGTATGCTGTCACCAAACATGTACATAGAAGTTTAGGCCAGAGATATAGAATGGGATTCCATCTGATGCAGCCTATACCGAGGTTCATTGCGACAATGCCTCGGTAGTTTTCAACTCAAAGTATTGTATTTATTTGTTGTGAATAAGGTATCATTACAACTGATATTAGTGTGAAAGCACATCTCTGTGGCAGGTTAAAAATCTACTGGTTCAATCTAGTAAGTCCAGTTACCTCAATTTTCTGTATCCCTGCACCCACCCCCCAAGTGATTGCGAGCTAGTTTCCATGTTAACTTTTGTGAAAGTTGGATGCCGTTCGAAGTAATCCTACAGTGTCAATAAAACTGGTACGACATGCATAAATTAAAATATATAAATAGCTGTGATTTCCTCAGGCTGCGAATACGACATGTATAATATATGCATGTAATTCAGTCCTCATTCTGTAGATCACCAAACTAATTGCTTCCTTATACATGTGGTTACAAATGTTTTAGACAATGGAAATACAACTCCCAAGTGGCTGCACCGCATTCAGTAAGACCATGAGTAATTTATTAGTCAAGATTTTCGCAACTCCTAGATCCATTTCAGGGCTTACTTTACTCAGTAGTGAGTACTCAACCAACTGAAAGTGTCATATGCATTTTCAGATAACTGCTGATAAGGTTTATATCTAATCAGAGGGCGCATATGGAACATTTCAAGATTTTACATTTGGCATGGAAGGCTACCTTGCGAAACAGGGTTGATGGACTTTCCTGCATAAAATGATTCATTCATTTGTTAGAAGAACATTGACGAAATAACAAAAAATCATTTATTTATTACATGATGGGTTAATTAATATAACAAACTTCAGACATTGTTAACCACAGAGAGACATGGATTCATAGTGCCATTTCACGTCTAACCAAACTAAAAAAACGGATAGGTTGGCTAGGAGGGGACTGGCCAACCAAGTAATATGGCAGTGTTAAGATTCAGTCCCATGCCAGCTTGCCCAACCCTGGGTATTCCTCCATAACCAAACTCTAGTAGCACTCTAACTACACCAGGATATCATTCTTCTTACTTTTCATGTGAAAATGCATGTCCCACATCACAATGTGGCATTTGCGGCGTGTCTCTTAACCATGTACCTCCCTCCGTTCCATATTACTTGTCGCTGATTTAGTATAAAGTTGTACTAAATCAGCGACAAGTAATATGGAACGGAGGGAGTAGTAAGATATCAACTTAGAACTTGTTGGGTTCCTAAGAGTTAATCCATGCGGTTCAGTAGTTCCAACACAAGCAAGACAAATTAGTGCAAATTAAACGTCCAACCATACCATCCTGATACAACTATCTAGACCACAGAGCAAGCAGCCAAATTAACTGAAGAATTTTATCCATTACAACTGCAGGGTAGATATGCAGTCTCCCTGCACCCGGAAAACATATTCATACCAGAGTTGCTGGAAGAAAGAGTGGCAACCCCATCGGATGAGAAAAACATTGAACAAACTAGGTTATTCTCTTGAAGCATCATTAAATGAACAAAGCTCGATCGACCATGTGAATCGATAGCAGTCTACCAGTGACAAATAAATCATGTTGGATCGGGAAGGGCAGATCACCTTTCTTCTTGGAATCCTTCTTCTTCTTCTTCTTGCCTACTCCAAACAGCTGGAGCAGCTTGTTCAGAACCATCCTTCAATGTTCCAATCCACCCCACACAAAAAGCACCTGAAAAAACATGAAGCACCAACGGATTTGAAACCAATTGCTGGAAAGGTGAATAAACATGGTAACATTCACAGTATAAACCATTTCCTCTCCAGGATTAACGACCATCGGAGAAAAGAAAAACACAAATTAAGCTCAAAATCTTGGGAGAATCGCCATGGCTCGAGGAGCTCTTTCTTCTTCCTTTTTCAGAAGAAGAAATCGGGCTCATCGGCCTCACACCGGCACTCCAATCTCAATCAGTGCATGAGGGATGCCATGGTAGGACCACAAACCCATGAATGGATAAAAAAGAAAGGATGCAGGCAAGGCCGTCAGGAACCAGGAGCAGGAGTATTCCCGCATCATCAGAACCCTTACAATGCGGCGAAGGAAAGGAAAGATCCCACGATTGCCACAAAGGAAACGAAAGATCAGCGCGAGAAACCCCAAAACGATCCCGGATTGCAGGTCAACAAGAAACGTAGCGGAAGGCGAGGAAAAAACAGACGAAACCAACCAGTCGTCCTTCCTGGTGCCTGCCGCTCGTGAGCCGGGTGGAGGTCGCACCGGGGGGAGGTCGGGAGGAAGGAGGTAGGGTTTAGTAGGCAGGATTTGCGGGGTGGCGCGGCGGGGAATGCGGGTGTCACACCACACGGATGGGGAGGGTCGGAATGTGCGACTGGACTCGACGGACGTGCCAGGGGAGGGACGAACGGCGCGGGTGGAACCACACCCAGATGGCACCTATTGTGTCCGACTGATCGAGACGGCGAGAAGAGATTTTTCCCGGCACGTTCGGTGGATGCCGATTCGGGGTCTCCGGCTACGTGACGGGTCGTATTGTAGGGGGCGTGTGCTGTCGTCCGGTGGAAATCCTGCTCGTTCTGGGAGCGGATCGCGGCGAGTAATGGCAATGGCAAAGGCAGCGACTGATCTGCTGCCGTCTCGTGCCTACGCTCCCTGCCAGCTGATATGCTGGTAAATTCGTGCAAGTGCACACTGCTCCTTTCCGCGTATATGGCAGCGTGTCACATGCGCTGCGCATGCTCTGGCCTGGACTTTCGGCACCAGATCAGACCACGAATAAACACAATAATTTTTTTGATGGTGCCAATCATTCCTCCTCCGATTAAAAGAGAGCCAACCGCTACATCCATCAGCCATAGCGCCTTCCTAATTCCCATTGTATGGATACGGTGGTTCTTTCATCTATAAAACAGGATGAAAGCCCTGAGAGCATGACGCCTGCATGTGGTGTTTCCACCATTAGGGCCGATTGTGGAGCTCTCACTCTTCCTCCACCCTTGCGTAATATCCTTGAAGCGAAAACCTAAGACTTTGGTGCGGGTCAGGTCAAGCCATCGGGTCATTTCCACGTCGTCCCGCTTTTGGGGTGTTGCCTTCAAGGCCACCGTCCCTTTCACGCTCTCTTGGTGCTGGACTTACACAACATCGCACTCAGGCGGATGGCTAACTGATGGTGCGGGTGCGAATGTCATGGTTTGTTTCACATCCGGTGACGTTGTAGCTTATGTGGCAGTGATGATTGTGCCAAGAGGAGCAGGGTCGCGGCATGTCCTTCGTCGTCGGCCATTCAGCATGTTTCTAGGCATGAAACCGGATAGAGTCGTAGGGCGACGTGACAACAACGATGTCATGTGATGGTCAGGTTGAGCTATGTTGGTGCTACTTCTTTCTCCGAGGGGACTCGTCACTGAAGTGGGAGTTGGCCAGTCATGACGCGTTCGGTCGATTGTTTTGCATGGGTTGACAGGGTTCTCGTGTGTCACTCGTCTAATGGCTTTTGGTTGGTCGTCTGTGGTGAAGTTGGAGTCACTTGCTCGAGGAGAAACGATGACAATGACATTATAGACTATCTCGACTGCATTCCTCTCCTTGGCGGTGGGTGAGGATCTGGGGTGTAGTCAGATCGGTTGGATTGCCTTCATCTTGTGGGCATGTTAATGGTTCTCATCCGGTTTTCCGAAAATTACTTGCACAACTCTATTCTACTTGTACGATCGGTTGGCGTGCCCTGTCTTATGTGCATGTTCCAACGTTTTTCATTCAGCTTTCCGTAAATTAACTAGGCAACTCTCTTCTACCATTTTTAATGAATCATATACTAAGTTGTCAACTTACAAAAAAAAAATTCAAAGGATATATAACTGGGTAGGACATGGCCCTAACTTTCAAATCTGTTTAATATCACGCGTCACAACTAGTGACACTACTCGGTACTCATGACTTGTTTCTTTTCCTTTGTTTTAGCACATTATTAAGTTAAACCTGTTTTGGGTATGCCAAAAGCAGTTCCTCGTGGGTATTTTGCTCACAGTAAGTATAGGGGTCTAGGTGGAGGAGCCTAGAACGTACATGATAATTAGGTGGTGTACACATGATACGCCTATTTTGTATTACTATTTCTTATAATAAATTACTCTTTATTAATGATGTAAGTTCACCAATTTGCATGATTCTAGATGCATGTTTCCTCTTAATTTACATGTTTCCCCCAAAAAGAGAAATTGCCGGAAAGTTGTAGAAAAGGATCAAAACGAGGGCATGCAATTATTATTTCGAGCATAAAAAAGAACAAGAAACATATTTGCAATTGTCTCATGAGAAGAGGCCCAGCCTGTCTGGCACCTCTCTGGGAGAGGCCTATGGGGTCCTGATACGTCTCCAACGTATCTATAATTTTTGATTGTTCCATACTATTATATTATCTGTTTTGGATGTTTAATGAGCTTTATTATACACTTTTATATTATTTTCGGGACTAACCTACTAACCGAAGGCCCAGTGCAAATTGTTGTTTTTTTGCCTATTTCAGTGTTTCGCAGAAAAGAAATATCAAACGGAATCCAAACGGACTGAAACCTTCGGGAGAGTTATTTTCGGAACAAACGCAATACAAGAGACTTAGAGTGGACGTCAAGCAAGCAACGAGGAAGCCACGAGGCAGGGAGGCGCGCCCCCCACCCTCGTGGGCCCCTCGTGGCTCCACCGACCTACTTCTTTCGCCTATATATACTCATGTACCCTGAAAACATCCGAGAGCACCACGAAACCCTATTTCCATCGCCGCAACCTTTTGTACCCGTGAGATCCCATCTTGGGGCCTTTTCCAACGCTCCGCCGGAGGGGGAATCGATCACGGAGGGCTTCTACATCAAGACCATAGCCTCTCCGATGATGTGTGAGTAGTTTACCATAGACCTTCGGGTCCATAGTTATTAGCTAGATGGCTTCTTCTCTCTCTTTGGATCTCAATACAAAGTTCTCCTCGATTCTCTTGGAGATCTATTCGATGTAATTCTTTTTGCCGTGTGTTTGTTGAGATCCGATGAATTGTGGGTTTATGATCAAGATTATCTATGAACAATATTTGGTTCTTCTCTGAATTCTTATATGTATGATTTGTTATCTTTGCAAGTCTCTTCGAATTATCAGTTTGGTTTGGCCTACTAGATTGATCTTTCTTGCCATGGGAGAAGTGCTTAGCTTTGGGTTCAATCTTGCGGTGTCCTTTCCCAGTGACAGCAGGGGCAGCAAGGCACGTATTGTATTGTTGTCATCGAGGATAAAAAGATGGGGTTTATATCATATTGCTTGAGTTTATCCCTCTACATCATGTTATCTTGCCTAATGCATTACTCTGTTCTTATGAACTTAATACTCTAGATGCATGTTGGATAGCGGTCGATGTTGTTGGGGAGCGTAGTAATTTCAAAAAAAATCCTACGCACACACAGGATCATGGTGATGCATAGCAATGAGAGGGAGAGTGTGTCCACGTACCCTCGTAGACCGAAAGCGGAAGCGTTAGCACAACGCGGTTGATGTAGTCGTACGTCTTCACGATCCGACCGATCAAGTACCGAACGTACGGCACCTCCGAGTTCAGCACACGTTCAGCTCGATGACGGCCCTCGAACTCCGATCCAGCCGAGCTTTAAGGGAGAGTTCCATCAGCACGACGGCGTGGTGACGGTGATGATGATGCTACCGACGCAGGGCTTCGCCTAAGCACCGCTACGATATTATCGAGGTGGAATATGGTGGAGGGGGCACCGCACACGGCTAAGAGATCAAGAGATCAATTGTTGTGGCTAGAGGTGCCCCCTGCCCCCGTATATAAAGGAGGGAGGGAGTGGCCGACCCTAGAGGGGGCGCGCCAAGTGTGGGGAGTCCTACTTGGACTCCCAAGTCCTAGTAGGATTCCCCTTTCCTTTCCGGAGCAGGAGAGAAGGAAAGAGGGGGAGAGGGAGAAGGAAAAGGGGGCTGCACCCCTTGTCCAATTCGGACCAGAGGGGGGGTGCCTCCTTTCTTTTGACCTATCTCCTCTATTCCCGTATGGCCCAATAAGGCCCAATACTTCTCCCGGTGAATTCCCGTAACTCCCCGGTACTCCGAAAATACCCGAATCACTCGGAACCTTTCCGATGTTCAAATATAGTCGTCCAATATATCGATCTTTACGTCTCGACCATTTCGAGACTCCTCGTCATGTCCCCGATCTCATCCGGGATTCCGAACTACCTTCGGTACATCAAATCACATAGACTCATAATACAATCGTCACCAAAACTTTAAGCGTGCGGACCCTACGGGTTCGAGAACTATGTAGACATGACCGAGACACGTCTCCGGCCAATAACCAATAGCGGAACCTGGATGCTCATATTGGCTCCCACATATTCTACGAAGATCTTTATCGGTCAAACCGCATAACAACATACGTTGTTCCCTTTGTCATCAGTATGTTACTTGCCCGAGATTCGATCGTCGGTATCTCAATACCTAGTTCAATCTCGTTACTGGCAAGTCTCTTTACTCGTTCCGTAATACATCATATCGCAACTAACTCATTAGTTACAATGCTTGCAAGGCTTATAGTGATGTGCATTACCGAGTGGGCCCAGAGATACCTCTCCGACAATCGGAGTGACAAATCCTAATCTCGAAATACGCCAACCAACAAGTACCTTCGGAGACACCTGTAGAGCACCTTTATAATCACCCAGTTACATTGTGAAGTTTGGTAGCACACAAAGTGTTCCTCCGGTAAACGGGAGTTGCGTAATCTCATAGTCATAGGAACATGTATAAGTCATGAAGAAAGCAATAGCAACATACTAAACGATCAAGTGCTAAGCTAACGGAATGGGTCAAGTCAATCACATCATTCTCCTAATGATGTGATCTCGTTAATCAAATGACAACTCATGTCTATGGCTAGGAAACATAACCATCTTTGATTAACGAGCTAGTCAAGTAGAGGCATACTAGTGACACTCTGTTTGTCTATGTATTCACACATGTATCATGTTTCCGGTTAATACAATTCTAGCATGAATAATAAACATTTATCATGAAATAAGGAAATATATAATAACTTTATTATTGCCTCTAGGGCATATTTCCTTCAGTCTCCCACTTGCACTAGAGTCAATAATCTAGCTCACATCGCCATGTGATTTAATACCAATATTTCACATCACTATGTGATTAACACCCATAGTTCACATCGTCATGTGACCAACACCCGAAGGGTTTACTAGAGTCAATAATCTAGTTCACATCGCTATGTGATTAACACCCAAAGAGTACTAAGGTGTGATCATGTTTTGCTTGTGAGAGAAGTTTAGTCAACGGGTTTGCCACATTCAGACCCGTATGTATTTTGCAAATTTCTATGTCAACAATGCTCTGCACGGAGCTACTCTAGCTAATTGCTCCCACTTTTAATATGTATCCAGATTGAGACTTAGAGTCATCTGGATCAGTGTCAAAAACTTGCATCGACGTAACCCTTTACGACGAACCTTTTGTCACCTCCATAATCGAGAAACATATCCTTATTCCACTAAGGATAATTTTGACCGCTGTCCTGTGATCTACTCCTAGATCACTATTTTACTCCCTTGCTTAACTCGGTGTAGGGTATACAATAGATCTGGTACACAGCATGGCATACTTTATAGAACCTATGGCTGAGGCATATGGAATGATTTTCATTCTCTTTCTATCTTCTGCCGTGGTCGGGCTTTCAGTCTTACTCAATTTCACACCTTGTAACAGAGGCAATAACTCTTTCTTTGACTGTTCCATTTTGAACTACTTCAAAATCTTGTTAAGGTATGTACTCATTGAAAGAACTTATCAAGCATCTTGATCTATCTCTATAGATCTTGATGCTCAATATGTAAGCAGCTTCACCGAGGTCTTTCTTTGAAAAACTTTTATTCAAGTATCCTTTTATGCTATCCAGAAATTCTATATCATTTCCAATCAGCAATATGTCATCCACATATAATATCAGAAATGCTACAGAGCTCCCACTCACTTTCTTGTAAATACAGGCTTCACCGTAAGTCTGTATAAAACTATATGCTTTGATCAACTCATCAAAGCGTATATTCCAACTCCGAGATGCTTGCACCAGTCCATAGATGGATCGTTGGAGCTTGCACATTTTGTTAGCACCCTTTGGATCGTTAAAACTTTCTGGTTGCATCATATACAACTCTTCTTCCAGAAATCCATTCAGGAATGCAGTTTTGATATCCATTTGCCAGATTTCATCAAATGTGGCAATTGCTAACATGATTCGGACAGACTTAAGCATCTCTACGAGTGAGAAAATCTCATCGTAGTCAACACTTTGAACTTGTCGAAAACATTTTTGCGACAATTCAAGCTTTGTAGATAGTAACACTACTATCAGTGTCCGTCTTCCTCTTGAAGATCCATTTATTCTCAATGGCTTTGCCGATCATTGGGCAAGTCCACCAAAGTCCATACTTTGTTCTCATACATGGATCCCATCTCAGATTTCATGGCCTTAAACCATTTTGCGGAATCTGGGCTCATCATCGCTTCCTCATAGTTCGTAGGTTCGTTATGGTCAAGCAACATGACCTCCAGAACAGGATTACCGTAACACTCTGGTGCGGACCGTACTCTGGTTGACCTACGAGGTTTGATAGTAACTTGATCTGAAGTTTCATGATCATCATCATTAATCTTCCTCACTAATTGTGTAGGCATCACTCGAACTGATTTCAGTGATGAACTATTTTCCTATTCGGGAGAAGGTACTATTACCTCATCAAGTTCTACTTTCCTCCCACTCACTTCTTTCGAGAGAAACTCCTTCTCTAGAAAGGATCCATTTTTAGCAACAAATGTCTTGCCTTCGGATCTGTGATAGAAGGTGTACCCAACAGTCTCCTTTGGGTATCCTATGAAGACGCATTTCTCCGATTTGGGTTCGAGCTTATCAGGTTGAAACTTTTTCACATGAGCATCGCAACTCCAAACTTTAAGAAACAACAACTTTGGTTTCTTGCCAAACCACAGTTCATATGGTGTCGTCTCAACGGATTTAGATGGTGCCCTATTTAACGTGAATGCAGCTGTCTCTAATGCATAACCCCAAAACGATAGTGGTAAATAGGTAAGAGACATCATAGATTGCACCATATCCAATAAAGTGCGGTTATGACGTTTGGACAACCATTACGCTGTGGTGTTCTAGGTGGCATGAGTTGCGAAACTATTCCGCATTGTTTCAAATGAAGACCAAACTTGTAACTCAAATATTCTCCTCCACGATCAGATCGTAGAAACTCTATTTTCTTGTTACGATGATTTTCACCTTCACTCTGAAATTATATGAACTTTTGAAATGTTTCAGACTTATGTTTCATCAAGTAGATATACCCATATCTGCTCAAATCGTCTGTGAAGGTCAGAAAATAATGATACCCGCCGCGAGCCTCAACACTCCTCGGATCACATACATCAGTATGTATTATTTCCAATAAGTCAGTTGCTCGCTCCATTGTTCCGGAGAACGGAATCTTAGTCATCTTGCCCATAGGGCATGGTTCGCAAGCATCAAGTGATTCATAATCAAGTGATTCCAAAATCCCATCAGCATGGAGTTTATTCATGCGCTTTACCAATATGACCTAAACGGTAGTGCCACAAATAAGTTGCACTATCATTATTAACTTTGCATCTTTTGGCTTCAATATTATGAATATGTGTATCACTACGATCGAGATCCAACAAACCATTTTCATTGGGTGTATGACCATAGAAGGTTTTATTCATGTAAACAGAACAACAATTATTCTCTAACTTAAATGAATAACCGTATTGCAATAAACATGATCAAATCATATTCATGCTCAACGCAAAACACCAAATAACACTTATTTAGGTTCAACACTAATCCCGAAAGTATAGGGAGTGTGCGATGATGATCATATCAATCTTGGAACTACTTCCAACACACATCGTCACCTCGCCCTTAACTAGTTTCTGTTCATTCTGCAACTCCCGTTTCGAGTTACTAATCTTAGCAACTGAACTAGTATCAAATACTGAGGAGTTGCTATAAACACTAGTAAAGTACACATCAATAACATGTATATCAAATATACCTTTGTTCACTTTGCCATCCTTCTTATCCGCCAAATACTTGGGGCAGTTCCTTTTACAGTGACCAGTCCCTTTGTAGTAGAAGCACTTAGTCTCAGGCTTAGGTCCAGACTTGGGTTTCTTTACTTGAGCAGCAACTTGCTTGCCGTTCTTCTTGAAGTTCCCCTTCTTCCCTTTGCCCCTTTACTTGATACTAGTGGTCTTGTTAAGCATCAACACTTGATGATCTTTCTTGATTTCTACCTTAGTTGATTTCAGCATCACGAAGAGCTTGGGAATCGTTTCCGTTATCCCTTGCATATTGTAGTTCATCACGAAGTTCTAGTAACTTGGTTATAGTGACTAGAGAACTCTGTCAATCACTATCTTATCTGGAAGATTAACTCCCACTTGATTCAAGTGATTGTAGTACTCAGACATTCTGAGCACATGCTCACTAGCTGAGCTATTCTCCTCCATCTTGTAGGCAAAGTACTTGTCAAATGTCTCATACCTTTCGACATGGGCATGAGTCTGAAATACTAATTTCAACTCTTGGAACATCTCATATGCTCCGTGGCGTTCAAAATGTCTTTGAAGCCCCGATTCTTAGCCGTAAAGCATGGTGCTCTAAACTATCAAGTAGTCATCATACCGAGCTTTGCCAACATTCATAACGTGTGCATATGCTCCTGCAATAGGTCCGTCACCTAGCGGTGCATCAAGGACATAATTCTTCTGTGCAGCAATGAGGATAATCCTCAGATCACGGACCAAGTCCGTATCATTGCTACTAACATCTTTCAACATAGTTTTTCTCTAGGAACATATCAAAATAAACGGGGAGCAAGCGAGCTATTGATCTACAACATAGATATGCTAATACTACCAGGACTAAGTTCATGATAAATTAAAGTTCAATTAATCATGTTACTTGAGAACTCCCACTTAGATAGACATCCCTCTAATCATCTAAGTGATCACGTGATCCAAATCAACTAAACCATGTCCGATCATCACGTGAGATGGAGTAGTTTTCAATGGTGAACATCACTATGTTGATCATATCTTCTATATGATTCACGCTCGATCTTTCGGTCTCAGTGTTCCGAGGCCATATCTGCATATGCTAGGCTCGTCAAGTTTAACCTGAGTATTCTGCGTGTGCAAAACTGGCTTGCACCCGTTGTAGAT
Source organism: Aegilops tauschii subsp. strangulata (assembly GCF_002575655.3). NCBI lineage: Eukaryota > Viridiplantae > Streptophyta > Magnoliopsida > Poales > Poaceae > Aegilops > Aegilops tauschii. The sequence goes on from NC_053037.3 coordinate 140,565,114, forward strand.
GGACGTAGAGCTTATCACACCCGATCATCACGTGGTGTCTGGGCACGATGAACTTTGGCAACGGTGCATACTCAGGGAGAACACTTTTATCTTGAAATTTAGTGAGAGATCATCTTATAATGCTACCGTCAATCAAAGCAAAATAAGATGCATAAAAGATAAACATCACATGCAATCAATATAAGTGATATGATATGGCCATCATCATCTTGTGCTTGTGATCTCCATCTCCGAAGCACTGTCATGATCACCATTGTCACCGGCGTGACTGTCGGTGTGGAACGACACCTATGGGATCACAAGAATCCCTACTACGGTTGCTGGGGCGCAGGGTTGCGAGGAGAGCAGGGCTAGTAGACAGCACAATGATCGTTTACCCAGGTTCAGGCCGTGAGGATGCGTAAAACCCTAGTCCTGCTTTGGTGGGTGTATTTTTGAGAGTTCTTGAGCTCTCGAACTAGCTGTGGTCAGTGCGTGGTTCGAAAGAGCCGAATCCTCCTCCAGTATGCCATGGGCCTCCTTTTATAGTTGAAAGGGGCAGCCACAGTGACACGCAGGAGGTGGAAAAGGCGTACAGTGCCCTGAGCTTATCGCTCTATTACAGGACAAGACGCATTTAATGCATAGCTTAGGTGTCCCCTTGCTTTATTGGGGACGGGGGCGAGGCCCGTCCCGTCCGTCGCCGCTCCTCCTCACCTTGACACGTGCCCTGGCCAGTGAGGTGCGTGGTGCCATGTAGGCAGTCAGGCAGCTTAGGTGGCGCGGTGGCGGAGCCTTCACGAAGATCTGCATGCCGCCACACAGGTGCTCGATGAGTTGGCCTGGGAGCTGCATGTTACAACGCAGGTGCCTGCCCAGCTGGTTGGGCTGGCAGCTGCATGTGAACGGTGGTGGAAGCTTGTTCGGCATGGGTTTGGCGGTGGCCCCGCTGGCGTCCTTGGCGAGGGTCTTGCCGGGTGGCCCGGCAAGGGTCTTGCCGTGGCGTGCTGTCGTCCCCCGGCAAGGACCTTGCCGGGGGTCTGGTGGCCTTCCTTGGCAGGGATCTTGCCGAGAATCGTCGTCTTCTGATCCTCATCTGATCTTGAATATGTCTTCACAAAGATCTGAATGCCACCACAGAGGTGCCTTTTCGAGCCCTGGCCCCATGTTGATGATGGCGTTGGGGGCCGTGGGCTCAAGGGTGGCTCGCTCTGTTGGTGTGGGGCGAGCTGTCCCGGCAAGGGTCTTGCCGAGGCCGCTGAGGCCGCCCGGCAAGGATCTTGCCGGGGGAACCTGCTTGGCTCCTCTGCTCTTTGTGGTCTTGGCCTTGGCGTTGCTTTGATTGTCTTGGGCTTCGGTCTTACCTTGGCTCACCTCCCCTGTTCTGCTTGGTGTGGTCGTGGGCGCGGCTCCGACTGCCCGTGCACAGGTAAAGGGGTACAAAAGTGTGCCCCTCTTTTTGTACACCGACAGGAGCCCCCGGGCCTGAGCCACACATAAGCGCGGCACGTTGTTGGGCCAGGCCCAAAACGGTGCGCGGGCAGGTGGGGCGGTTTTTACCGTGGTAAGACTCTTCGCGCGCTCCGCTTCCCACGACCCGCGCGCGCAGCACAGCGTGGAGGGGCTTGTCTTGCAGCAGATCGGTGAGCTGGAGCAGAGGCACGAAGAGGCGCTCAATGCCCAGGCCCAGGTTCACGCCGGCAAGGTGGAGGAGTTGGAGGCGGAGCGCGACGGGCTGAAGGAGCAGGCCCTGAAGCTGTCCCAGGAGAGGGACACGCTTAACAGTGCCCTGACTGAGGTGCAGGGCGCGGTCGTCGGCAAGGCTGGGGAGCTCTCCGAGGCCAACAACTCCATTAAAGACCTCCAGCTGAAGCTGGAGGGTCTCGAGAAGGTGCTATCGGAGGCCAAAACCCGAGAGGGGGCCTTGGCCAAGGAGCTGGAGGCCGAGAAGCAGTTGCGGACGAACGAGGGCCTCAACTTCGCGGATCACGTGGCGGGCGAGAAACGTTGGCTCGATCGCCTCACCACCGTCGCCAACTAGGCCGCTGCGCAGCTGGCCATCATGGGGATGCCGGACGTGAGGTATGTCCCGGAGCGGAGCGTGAGCGCCAATTGCAGCCTGACCATGTTCTTTGAGAAGGTCGTCGGCGCTCTGGAGTGGCTCCGCGCCAACCGGGCGGCCTCACTGGCCAAGGAGTCCCGGAGGCTTTGCCAGGGTGCCATGACCAAGGTTCTCACCAAGGTGGCGCACTGGTACCCCGACCTCGACTTCGACGCCGCGCTGGAGAGCTTGCCGGAGGGTACTGACCTCGCGTCGCTCAGGGAGCGTATCAAGCCCATCATCAGCCGTGTCGGCGGAATTCTGAGGGTGGAGGGCCAGCGCCGGGATTAGGCATCCCGTTCTTTTTCGCCGCTGCAGGTTCACAACCAAGACAATCGCTATCTCTAGTTAGAACCGCAGCAACAATTTGATGTAATATGACTCTGCAGCACTTTCAGTATTATGCATGTTATTTTCCTGTTCGATTTTCCTTTGTATGTCCACCCTACGTTACTGGGTAGGCTCGCCGGCGCGTAAACCCAAGGCAGCGTCTTGGGGACGGATCCCCATTGGCCTGCCGGGTGTGCTTGCTACCGAACGAACCACCTTGCCGCGCTTAGTGCGGCCGCCCGAACTGTCGAGCTTGACTCGAGTCAGAGTCGGGAGCGTTGCCAAGTGCGGAAGGCTACCCCGCCACTCTCGACGCGGCCGCTTTGAGCTGTTGAGCGGACTCGAAATAGAACAAGGGCGTTGCCAATCGCGGGAGGGCCCCTTTGTGTGCAGGCTTCCCATACATAGGCGAGATCTTCGAGGACGATAACCTTAGGCAAAAGAGGAAATAACTCAAAGCTCTGGATAACTTATCTTTTGTTGCCGGGCCGGTGTCGTTCCCCCCGGCCGCCTTCTTCTCAGGAGCCAAGGGCGATGAAGAACTGCTAGGCTAACTACTAGACAAAATTCTCTCAATTGCGCCCCCTACCTGGCGCGCCAAAGATGTCAGTGTGGAACGACACCTATGGGATCACAAGAATCCCTACTACGGTTGCCGGGGGCGCAGGGTTGCGAGGAGAGCAGGGCTAGTAGACAGCACAAGGATCGTTTACCCAGGTTCGGGCCGGGAGGATGCGTAAAACCCTAGTCCTGCTTTGGTGGGTGTATTTCTGAGAGTTCTTGAGCTCTCGAACTAGTTGTGGTCAGTGCGTGGTTCGAAAGAGCCGAATCCTCCTCCAGTATGCCATGGGCCTCCTTTTATAGTTGAAAGTGGCAGCCACAGTGACACACAGGAGGTGGAAAAGGCGTACAGTGCCCTGAGCTTATCGCTCGTATTACAGGACAAGACGCATTTAATGCATAGCTTAGGTGTCCCCTTGCTTTATTGGGGACGGGGGCGAGGCTCGTCCCGTCCGTCACCGCTCCTCCTCGCCTTGACACGCGCCCTGGCCAGTGAGGTGCGTGGTGCCATGTAGGCAGTCAGGCAGCTGAGGTGGCGCGGTGGCGGAGCCTTCACGAAGATCTGCATGCCGCCACGCAGGCGCTCGATGAGTTGGCCTGGGAGCTGCATGTTGCCACGCAGGTGCCTGCCCAGTTGGTTGGGCTGGCAGCTACATGTGAACGGTGGTGGAAGCTTGTTTGGCGCGGGTTTGGCGGTGGCCCCGCTGGCGTCCTTGGCGAGGGTCTTGCCGGGTGGCCCGGCAAGGGTCTTGCCGTGGCGTGCTGTCGTCCCCCGGCAAGGACCTTGCCGGGGGTCTGTTGGCCTTCCTCGGCAGGGATCTTGCCGAGAATCGTCGTCTTCTGATCCTCATCTGATCTTGAATATGTCTTCACAAAGATCTGCATGCCACCACAGAGGTGCCTTCCCGAGCCCTGGCCCCATGTTGATGACGGCGTTGGGGGCCATGGGCTCAAGGGTGGCTCGCTCTGTTGGTGTGGGGCGAGCTGTCCCGGCAAGGGTCTTGCCGGGGCCGCTGAGGCCGCCCGGCAAGGGTCTTGCCGGGGGAACCTACTTCGCCCCTCTGCTCTTTGTGGTCTTGGCCTTGGCGTTGCTTTGATTGTCTTGGGCTTCGGTCTTCCCTTGGTTCACCTTCCCTGTTCTACTTGGTGTGGTCGTGGGCGCGGCTCCGACTGCCCGTGCACAGGTAAAAAGGTACAAAAGTGTGCCCCTCTTTTTGTACACCGACAGCGACGCCTTGATCTCCATCGTAGCATCGTTGTCATCTCGCCAACTATTGCTTCCACGACTATCGCTACCGCTTAGTGATAAAGTAAAGCAATTACAGGGCGAAGCATTGCATACAATAAAGCGACAACCATATGGCTCCTGCCAGTTGCCGATAACTCGGTTACAAAACATGATCATCTCATACAATAAAATATAGCATCATGTCTTGACCATATCACATCATAACATACCCTGCAAAAACAAGTTCGACGTCCTCTACTTTGTTGTTGCAAATTTTACACGGCTGCTACGGGCTGAGCAAGAACCGTTCTTACCTACGCATCAAAACCACAACGATAGTTCGTCAAGTTAGTGTTGTTTTAACCTTCTCAAGGACCGGGCGTAGCCACACTCGGTTCAACTAAAGTTGGAGAAACTGACACCTGCCAGCCACCTGTGTGCAAAGCACGTTGGTAGAACCAGTCTCGCGTAAGCGTACGCGTAATGTCGGTCCGGGCCGCTTCATCCAACAATACCGCAGAACCAAAGTGTGACATGCTGGTAAGCAGTATGACTTGTATCGCCCACAACTCACTTGTGTTCTACTCGTGCATATAACATCAACACATAAAACCTGGCTCGGATGCCACTATTGGGGAATGTACTAATTTCAAAAAAATTCCTACGCACACACAGGATCATGGTGATGCATAGCAACGAGAGGGGAGAGTGTGTCCATGTACCCTCGTAGACCGAAAGCGGAAGCGTTAGCACAACGCGGTTGATGTTGTCGTACGTCTTCACGATCCGACCGATCAAGTACCGAACGTACGGAACCTCCGAGTTCAGCACACGTTCAGATCAATGACGTCCCTCGAACTCCGATCCAGCCGACTTTGAGGGAGAGTTCCGTCAGCACGACGGCGTGGTGACGGTGATAATGATGCTACCGACGCAGGGCTTCGCCTAAGCATCGCTACGATACTATCGAGGTGGAATATGGTGGAGGGGGCACCGCACACGGCTAAGAGATCAATTGTTGTGTCTAGAGGTGCCCCCTGCCCCCGTAAATAAAGGAGGGAGGGAGAGGCCGACCCTAGAGGGGGTGCGCCAAGTGTGGGGAGTCCTACTTGGACTCCCAAGTCCTAGTAGGATTCCCCTTTCCTTTCCGGAGTAGGAGAGAAGGAAAGAGGGGGAGAGGGAGAAGGAAAAGGGGGCTGCACCCCTTGTCCAATTCGGACCAGAGGGGGGGGGGGCGCGCCTCCTTCCTTTTGGCCTCTCTCCTCTATTCCCGTATGGCCCAAAAAGGCCCAATACTTCTCCCGGTGAATTCCCGTAACTCCCCGTACTCCGAATATACCCGAATCACTCAGAACCTTTCCGATGTTCGAATATAGTCATCCAATATATCGATCTTTACGTCTTGACCATTTCGAGACTCCTCGTCATGTCCCCGATCTCATCCGGGACTCCGAACTACCTTCGGTACATCAAATCACATAGACTCATAATACAATCGTCACCGAAACTTTAAGCGTGCGGACCCTACGGGTTCGAGAACTATGTAGACATGACCGAGACACGTCTCCGGCCAATAACCAATAGCGGAACCTGGATGCTCATATTGGCTCCCACATATTCTACGAAGATCTTTATCGGTCAAACCGCATAACAACATACGTTGTTCCCTTTGTCATCGGTATGTTACTTGCCCGAGATTCGATCGTCGGTATCTCAATACCTAGTTCAATCTCGTTACTGGCAAGTCTCTTTACTCGTTCCGTAATACATCATATCGCAACTAACTCATTAGTTACAATGCTTGCAAGGCTTATAGTGATGTGCATTACCGAGTGGGCCCAGAGATACCTCTCCGACAATCGGAGTGACAAATCCTAATCTCAAAATATGCCAACCCAACAAGTAAGTACCTTCGGAGACACCTGTAGATCACCTTTATAATCACCCAGTTACGTTGTGACGTTTGGTAGCACACAAAGTGTTCCTCCGGTAAACGGGAGTTGCATAATCTCATAGTCATAGGAACATGTATAAGTCATGAAGAAAGCAATAGAAACATACTAAACGATCAAGTGCTAAGCTAACAGAATGGGTCAAGTCAATCACATCATTCTCCTAATGATGTGATCTCGTTAATCAAATGACAGCTCATGTCTATGGCTAGGAAACATAACCATCTTTGATTAACGAGCTAGTCAAGTAGAGGCATACTAGTGACACTCTGTTTGTCTATGTATTCACACATGTATCATGTTTCCGGTTAATACAATTCTAGCATGAATAATAAACATTTATCATGAAATAAGGAAATATATAATAACTTTATTATTGCCTCTAGGGCATATTTCCTTCAGTCTCCCACTTGCACTAGAGTCAATAATCTAGCTCACATCGCCATGTGATTTAATACCAATATTTCACATCACTATGTGATTAACACCCATAGTTCACATCGTCATGTGACCAACACCCGAAGGGTTTACTAGAGTCAATAATCTAGTTCACATAGCTATGTGATTAACACCCAAAGAGTACTAAGGTGTGATCATGTTTTGCTTGTGAGAGAAGTTTAGTCAACGGGTTTGCCACATTCAGACCCGTATGTATTTTGCAAATTTCTATGTCAACAATGCTCTGCACGGAGCTACTCTAGCTAATTGCTCCCACTTTTAATATGTATCCAGATTGAGACTTAGGGTCATCTGGATCAGTGTCAAAACTTGCATCGACATAACCCTTTACGACGAACCTTTTGTCACCTCCATAATCGAGAAACATATCCTTATTCCAGTAAGGATAATTTTGACCGCTGTCCTGTGATCTACTCCTAGATCACTATTGTACTCCCTTGCTTAACTCAGTGTAGGGTATACAATAGATCTGGTACACAGCATGGCATACTTTATAGAACCTATGGCTGAGGCATATGGAATGATTTTCATTCTCTTTCTATCTTCTGCCGTGGTCGGGCTTTCAGTCTTACTCAATTTCACACCTTGTAACAGAGGCAAGAACTCTTTCTTTGACTGTTCCATTTTGAACTACTTCAAAATCTTGTTAAGGTATGTACTCATTGAAAGAACTTATCAAGCATCTTGATCTATCTCTATAGATCTTGATGCTCAATATGTAAGCAGCTTCACCGAGGTCTTTCTTTGAAAAACTTTTATTCAAGTATCCTTTTATGCTATCCAGAAATTCTATATCATTTCCAATCAGCAATATGTCATCCACATATAATATCAGAAATGCTACAGAGCTCCCACTCACTTTCTTGTAAATACAGGCTTCACCGTAAGTCTGTACAAAACTATATGCTTTGATCAACTCATCAAAGCGTATATTCCAACTCCGAGATGCTTGCACCAGTCCATAGATGGATCGCTGGAGCTTGCACATTTTGTTAGCACCCTTTGGATTGTTAAAACCTTCTGGTTGCATCATATACAACTCTTCTTCCAGAAACCCATTTAGGAATGCAGTTTTGATATCCATTTGCAAGATTTCATCAAATGTGGCAATTGCTAACATGATTCGGACAGACTTAAGCATCTCTACGAGTGAGAAAATCTCATCGTAGTCAACACTTTGAACTTGTCGAAAACATTTTTGCGACAATTCGAGCTTTGTAGATAGTAACACTACTATCAGTGTCCGTCTTCCTCTTGAAGATCCATTTATTCTCAATGGCTTTGCCGATCATTGGGCAAGTCCACCAAAGTCCATACTTTGTTCTCATACATGGATCCCATCTCAGATTTCATGGCCTTAAACCATTTTGCGGAATCTGGGCTCATCATCGCTTCCTCATAGTTCGTAGGTTCGTTATGGTCAAGCAACATGACCTCCAGAACAGGATTACCGTACCACTCTGGTGCTGACCGTACTCTGGTTGACCTACGAGGTTTGATAGTAACTTGATCTGAAGTTTCATGATCATCATCATTAATCTTCCTCACTAATTGGTGTAGGCATCACTGGAACTGATTTCAGTGGAACTATTTTCCTATTCGGGAGAAGGTACTATTACCTCATCAAGTTCTACTTTCCTCCCACTCACTTCTTTTGAGAGAAACTCCTTCTCTAGAAAGGATCCATTTTTAGCAATAAATGTCTTGCCTTCGGATCTGTGATAGAAGGTGTACCCAATAGTCTCCTTTGGGTATCCTATGAAGACGCATTTCTCCGATTTGGGTTCGAGCTTATCAGGTTGAAACTTTTTCACATAAGCATCACAACTCCAAACTTTAAGAAACAACAACTTTGGTTTCTTGCCAAACCACAGTTCATATGGTGTCATCTCAACGGATTTAGATGGTGCCCTATTTAACGTGAATGCAGCTGTCTCTAATGCATAACCCCAAAACGATAGTGGTAAATCGATAAGAGACATCATAGGTTGCACCATATCCAATAAAGTGTGGTTATGACGTTCGGACACACCATTACGCTGTGGTGTTCCAGGTGGCATGAGTTGCGAAACTATTCCGGATTGTTTCAAATGAAGACCAAACTCGTAACTCAAATATTCTCCTCCACGATCATATCGTAGAAACTCTATTTTCTTGTTACGATGATTGTCACCTTCACTCAGAAATTATATGAACTTTTCAAATGTTTCAGACTTTTGTTTCATCAAGTAGATATACCCATATCTGCTCAAATCATCTGTGAAGGTCAGAAAATAATGATACCCACCGCGAGCCTCAACACTCATCGGATCGCATACATCAGTATGTATTATTTCCAATAAGTCAGTTGCTCGCTCCATTGTTCCAGAGAACGGAATCTTAGTCATCTTGCCCATAAGGCATGGTTCACAAGCATCAAGTGATTCATAATCAGGTGATTCCAAAATCCCATCAGCATGGAGTTTATTCATGCGCTTTACACCAATATGACCTTAACGACAGTGCCACAAATAAGTTGCACTATCATTATTAACTTTGCATCTTTTGGCTTCAATATTATGAATATGTGTATCACTACGATCGAGATCTAAAAAACCATTTTCATTGGGTGTATGACCATAGAAGGTTTTATTCATGTAAACAGAACAACAGTTATTCTCTAACTTAAATGAATAACCGTATTGCAATAAACATGATCAAATCATATTCATGCTCAACGCAAAACACCAAATAACACTTATTTAGGTTCAACACTAATCTCAAAAGTATAGGGAGTGTGCGATGATGATCATATCAATCTTGGAACTACTTACAACACACATCGTCACCTCGCCCTTAACTAGTTTCTGTTCATTCTGCAACTCCCGTTTCGAGTTACTAATCTTAGCAACTGAACTAGTATCAAATACTGAGGGGTTTCTATAAACATTAGTAAAGTACACATCAATAACATGTATATCAAATATACCTTTGTTCACTTTGCCATCCTTCTTATCCGCCAAATACTTGGGGCAGTTCCTTTTACAGTGACCAGTCCCTTTGCAGTAGAAGCACTTAATCTCAGGCTTAGGTCCAGACTTGGGTTTCTTTACTTGAGCAGCAACTTGCTTGCCGTTCTTCTTGAAGTTCCCCTTCTTCCCTTTGCCCCTTTACTTGAAACTAGTGGTCTTGTTAACCATCAACACTTGATGCTCTTTCTTGATTTCTACCTTCGTTGATTTCAGCATCACGAAGAGCTTGGGAAGCGTTTCCGTTATCCCTTGCATATTATAGTTCATCACGAAGTTCTAGTAACTTGGAGATAGTGACTAGAGAACTCTGTCAATCACTATCTTATCTGGAAGATTAACTCCCACTTGATTCAAGTGATTGTAGTACTCAGACATTCTGAGCACATGCTCACTAGCTGAGCTATTCTCCTCCATCTTGTAGGCAAAGTACTTGTCAAAGGTCTCATACCTTTCGACATGGGCATGAGTCTGAAATACTAATTTCAACTCTTGGAACATCTCATATGCTCCGTGGCGTTCAAAACGTCTTTGAAGCCCCGATTCTTAGCCGTAAAGCATGGTGCTCTAAACTATCAAGTAGTCATCATACCGAGCTTTGCCAAACATTCATAACGTGTGCATATGCTTCTGCAATAGGTCTGTCACCTAGCGGTGCATCAAGGACATAATTCTTCTATGCAGCAATGAGGATAATCCTCAGATCACGGACCAAGTCCGCATCATTGCTACTAACATATTTCAACATAGTTTTTCTCTAGGAACATATCAAAATAAACGGGGAGCAAGCGAGCTATTGATCTACAACATAGATACGCTAATACTACTAGGACTAGGTTCATGATAAATTAAAGTTCAATTAATCATATTACTTAAGAACTCCCACTTAGATAGACATCCCTCTAATCATCTAAGTGATCACGTGATCCAAATCAACTAAACCATGTCCGATCATCACGTGAGATGGAGTAGTTTTCAATGGTGAACATCACTATGTTGATCATATCTTCTATATGATTCACGCTCGACCTTTCGGTCTCAGTGTTCCAAGGCCATATCTGCATATGCTAGGCTCGTCAAGTTTAACCTGAGTATTCTGCGTGTGCAAAACTGGCTTGCACCCGTTGTGGATGGACATAGAGCTTATCACACCCGATCATCACGTGGTGTCTGGGCACGACGAACTTTGGCAACGGTGCATACTCAGGGAGAACACTTTTATCTTGAAATTTAGTGAGAGATCATCTTATAATGCTACCGTCAATCAAAGCAAAATAAGATGCATAAAAGATAAACATCACATGCAATCAATATAAGTGATATGATATGGCCATCATCATCTTGTGCTTGTGATCTCCATCTCCGAAGCACCGTCATGATCACCATTGTCACTGACGCGACACCTTGATCTCCATCGTAGCATCGTTGTCGTCTCGCCAACTAGTGGTTCTACGACTATCGCTACCGCTTAGTGATAAAGTAAAGCAATTACAGGGCGATTGCATTGCATACAATAAAGCGACAACCATATGGCTTCTGCCAGTTGCCGATAACTCGGTTACAAAACATGATCATTTGATACAATAAAATATAGCATCATGTCTTGACCATATCACATCACAACATGCCCTACAAAAACAAGTTAGACGTACTCTACTTTGTTGTTGCAAATTTTACGTGGCTGCTACGGGCTGAGCAAGAACCGTTCTTACCTACGCATCAAAACCACAACGATAGTTCGTCAAGTTAGAGCTGTTTTAACCTTCTCAAGGACCGGGCGTAGCCACACTCGGTTCAACTAAAGTTGGAGAAACTGACACCTGCCAGCCACCTGTGTGCAAAGCACGTTGGTAGAACTAGTCTCGCGTAAGCGTACGCGTAATGTCGGTCTGGGCCGCTTCATCCAACAATACCGCAAAACCAAAGTGTGACATGCTGGTAAGCAGTATGACTTGTATCGCCCACAACTCACTTATGTTCTACTCGTGCATATAACATCAACGCATAAAACCTGGCTCGGATGCCACTGTTGGGGAATGTAGTAATTTCAAAAAAATTCCTACGCACACACAGGATCATGGTGATGCATAGCAATGAGAGGGGAGAGTGTGTCCACGTACCCTCGTAGACTGAAAGTGGAAGCGTTAGCACAACGCGGTTGATGTAGTCGTACGTCTTCACGATCCAACCGATCAAGTACCGAACGTACAACACCTCCGAGTTCAGCACACGTTCAGCTCGATGACGTCCCTCGAACTCCGATCCAGCCGACTTTGAGGGAGAGTTCCGTCAGCACGGCGGCGTGGTGACGGTGATGATGATGCTACCGAGGCAGGGCTTCCCTAAGCACCGCTACGATATTATAAAGGTGGAATATGGTGGAGGGGGGCACCGCACACGGCTAAGAGATCAAGAGATCAATTGTTGTGTCTAGAGGTTCCCCCCTGCCCCCGTATATAAAGGAGGGAGGGAGAGGCCAGCCCTAGAGGGGGCGCACCAAGTGTGGGGAGTCCTACTAGGACTCCCAAGTCCTAGTAGGATTCCCCTTTCCTTTCCGAAGCAGGAGAGAAGGAAAGAAGGAGAGAGGGAGAAGGAAAAGGGGGCTGCACCCCTTGTCCAATTCGGGCCAGAGGGGGGGCGCGCGCCTCCTTCCTTTTGGCCTCTCTCCTCTATTCCCGTGTGGCCCAATGAGGCCCAATACTTCTCCCGGTGAATTCCCGTAACTCCCCGGTACTCCGAAAATACCCGAATCACTCGGAACCTTTCCAATGTTCGAATATAGTCGTCCAATATATCGATCTTTACGTCTCGACCATTTCGAGACTCCTCGTCATGTCCCTGATCTCATCCGGGACTCCGAACTGCCTTCGGTACATCAAATCACATAAACTCATAATACAATCGTCACCGAAACGTTAAGCGTGCGGACTCTACGGGTTCGAGAACTATGTACACATGACCGAGACACGTCTCCGGCCAATAACCAACAGCGGAACCTGGATGCTCATATTGGCTCCCACATATTCTACGAAGATCTTTATCGGTCAAACCGCATAACAACATACGTTGTTCCCTTTGTCATCGGTATGTTACTTGCCCGAGATTCGATCGTCGGTATCTCAATACCTAGTTCAATCTCGTTACTGGCAAGTCTCTTTACTCATTCCGTAATACATCATCTCGCAACTAACTCATTAGTTACAATGCTTGCAAGGCTTATAGTGATGTGCATTACCGAGTGGGCCCAGAGATACCTCTCCGACAATCGGAGTGACAAATCCTAATCTCAAAATATGCCAACCCAACAAGTACCTTCGGAGACACCTGTAGAGCACCTTTATAATCACCCAGTTACGTTGTGACGTTTGGTAGCACACAAAGTGTTCCTCCGGTAAACGGGAGTTGCATAATCTCATAGTCATAGGAACATGTATAAGTCATGAAGAAAGCAATAGAAACAGACTAAACGATCAAGTGCTAAGCTAACAGAATGGGTCAAGTCAATCACATCATTCTCCTAATGATGTGATCTCGTTAATCAAATGACAGCTCATGTCTATGGCTAGGAAACATAACCATTTTTGATTAACGAGCTATTCAAGTAGAGGCATACTAGTGACACTCTGTTTGTCTATGTATTCACACATGTATCATGTTTTCGGTTAATACAATTCTAGCATGAATAATAAACATTTATCATGAAATAAGGAAATATATAATAACTTTATTATTGCCTCTAGGGCATATTTCCTTCAGATGTGTGGAGTAATAGTAGTAGATGCAGAATCGTTTTGGCCTACTTGTCGCGGATGTGATGCCTATATACATGATCATGCCTAGATATTCTCATAACTATGCAGTTTTCTATCAATTGCTCGACAGTAATTTGTTCACCCACCGTAAATTATGCTATCTTGAGAGAAGCCACTAGTGAAACCTATGGCCCCCGGGTCTATCTTCCATCATATTATTTTCCTACCAATTTACTATTTCTTCCATTATTTATTTTGCAATCTTTACTTTCCAATCTATATCATAAAAATACCAAAAATATTTATCTTATTATCTCTATCAGATCTCACTTTTGCAAGTGGCCGTGAAGGGATTGACAACCCCTTTATCGCATTGGTTGCAAGGTTCTTATTTGTTTGTGTTGTTACAAGGCGACATGCGTGTAACCTCCTACTGGATTGATACCTTGGTTCTCAAAAACTGAGGGAAATACTTACGCTACTTTGCTGCATCACCCTTTCCTCTTCAAGGGAAAAATCAACGCATGCTCAAGAGGCAGCAAGAAGGATTTCTGCCGCCGTTGCCGAGGAGGCTTACGCCAAGTCAAGTCAAGTCAAGACATACCAAGTACCCATCACAAACTCTTATCACTCGCATTACATTATTTGTCGTTTGCCTCTCGTTTTCCTCTCCCCCACTTCACCTTTGCCATTTTATTCACCCTCTTTTTCCGTTCGCCACTTTTTCGCTTGCTTCTTGTGTTGCCGTGTATTAGATCGTTTGTTGTCATGGCTAGTCCTCTTTCTGCTCCTTTGTCTCCCGAGTTTGAAGTCCTTCACTCCAAACAAAGACAAGGAGAAAACTTAAAAGATGCTTGGCATAGGATGATGGAATCTTATCGTAATTGCACCTTAGAGGTGAATTTTAGAATTTTACTTCGCAATTTTTATGTTGGACTAAATATGTCCCATAGACAACTCTTGGATTGCGTTGCCAAGGGAAATTTTATCAAAATTGATCCTAGTATTGCGCACGAAATCATAGAGGGAATAGTGGGAACACTACCTCAACAAAAGGGGCCACATCATACCCAGGAAGAGACACAAGTTTTTGAGAAGATTTGCGAAGTAACGAAAATTTTACAAAAATCTCTCGAACCTCTTAAGAGTGTTAGCGGAAATCTCCACCGCATGAATATGTTGCTTACCCTTTGCAATAAGCGGTTGGATTCTTTAGATCTAATAATTTCCGAATATGAAGGGAAATGTAAAGAATCTCCTCCCGGATTCGAGCATGACTCCGCTAAAAAATTTAAAACCAAAGATGGCAATACCTAGATCTATTCTTGCCTTTATGCCTAGCTAGGAGCGTTAAACGATAGCGCTTGTTGGGAGGCAACCCAATTTTATTTTTGTTTCTTGCTTTTTATTTATATTTAGTAGTAAATAATTCATCTAGCTTCTATTTAGATGTGTTTTTATGTTTTAAATTAGTGTTTGTGCCAAGTAGAACCTTTGGGAAGACTTGGGTGAAGTCTTTATGATCTTGTTGTAAAAAACAGAAACTTTAACGCTCACGAGATTAGCTGCCATTTTTTACTGGAGAGTGCTTTTAGGTTGATTATTTTTTCAGATGATTAATAGATAAATTCCTCATGTCCACCAATTTATTTCAGAATTCTTGGAGTTACAGAAGTATACGTTTGATACAGATTACTACAGACTGTTCTGTTTTTGACAGATTCTGTTTTTCGTGTGTTGTTTGCTTATTTTCATGAATCTATGGCTAGTATCGGGGGGTATGAACCATAGACAAGTTGGAATACAGTAGGTTTAACACCAATATAAATAAAGAATGAGTTAATTACAGTACCTTAAAGTGGTGATTTGTTTTCTTATACTAACGGAGCTCATGAGATTTTCTGTTGAGTTTTGTGTTGTGAAGTTTTCAGGTTTTGGGTAAAGATTTGATGGATTATGGAATAAGGAGTGGCAAGAGCCTAATCTTGGGGATGCCCAAGGCACCCCAAGGTAAAATTCAAGGACAACCAAAAGCCTAAGCTTGGGGATGCCCCGGAAGGCATCCCCTCTTTCATCTTTATCTATCGGTAACTTTACTTGAGGCTATATTTTTATTCACCACATGATATGTGTTTTGCTTGGAGCGTATTGTATGATTTGAGTCTTTGCCTTTTAGTTTAAAACAATCATCCTTGCTGTACACACCTTTTGGAGAGACACACATTAATCGGAATTTATTAGAATACTCTATGTGCTTCACTTATATCTTTTGAGCTAGATAATTTTGCTCTAGTGCTTCACTTATATCTTTTAGAGCACAGTGGTGGTTTTATTTTATTAGAAATTATTGATCTCTCATGCTTCACTTATATTATTTTTAGAGTCCTTTAGAACAGCATGGTAATTTGCTTTGGCTATAAAATTAGTCCTAATATGATAGGCATCCAAGATGGGTATAATAAAAACTTTCATAAAAAGTGCATTGAATACTATGAGAAGTTTGATACTTGATGATTGTTTTGAGATATGAAGATGGTAATATTAGAGTCATGCTAGTTGAGTAGTTGTGAATTTGAGAAATACTTGTGTTGAAGTTTGCAAGTCCTGTAGCATGCACGTATGGTAACTATTGTGTGACAAATTTGAAACATGAGGTGTTCTTTGATTGTCATCCTTATGAGTGGCGGTCGGGGACGAGCGATGGTCTTTTCCTACCAATCTATCCCCCTAGGACCATCCGCGTAATGCTTGGTTTTTGATGACTTGTAGATTTTTGCAATAAGTAACCCCGTGATACAATACACTCTATCACACATAAACCTCCTTATATCTTCCTCAAAACAGCCACCATACCTACCTATTATGGCATTTCCATAGCCATTCCGAGATATATTGCCATGCAACTTTCCACCGTTTCATTTATTATGACACGCTTCATCATTGTCATATTGCTTTGAATGATCATGTAGTTGACATCGTATTTGTGGCAAAGCCACCATGCATAATTTTTCATACATGCCACTCTTGATTCATTGCTCATCCCGGTACACCGCCGGAGGCATTCATATAGAGTCATATTTAGTTCTAGTATCGAGTTGTAATCATTGAGTTGTAAATAAATAGAAGTGTGATGATCATCATTAATAGAGCGTTGTCCCAAATAAAAAAAGAAGAAAGGCCAAAAAAAGAGGAAGGCGAAAAAAGGAAAAAAAGAAAAGAAAAAAGGGGGACAATGCTACTATCCTTTTTCCACACTTGTGCTTCAAAGTAGCACCATGATCTTCATGATAGAGAGTCTCTTATTTTGTCATTTTCATATACTAGTGGGAATTTTTCATTATAGAACTTGGCTTGTATATTCCAATAATGGGCTTCCTCAAATTCCCTAGGTCTTCGTGAGCAAGCAAGTTGGATGCACACCCACTTAGTTTCTTTTGTTGAGCTTTCATATATTTATAGCTCTAGTGCATCCGTTGCATGGCAATCCCTACTCCTTGCATTGACATCAATTGATGGGCATCTCCCTAGCCCGTTGATTAGTGCTACCTCTTGAGCACTGCGTTGGTTTCCCTTGAAGAGGAAAGGGTGATGCAGTAAAGTAGTGTAAGTATTTCCCTCAATTTTTGAGAACCAAGGTATCAATCCAGTAGGAGACCACGCACAAGTCCCTCGCACCTACACAAACAAATAAGAACCTCGCAACCAACGCAATAAAGGGGTTGTCAATCCCTTCACGGTCACTTACGAGAGTGAGATCTGATAGATATGATAAGATAATATTTTTGGTTTTTTTATGATAAAGATGCAAAGTAAAATAAACGGCAAAAGAAATAGCTAAGTGATGAAAGATTAATATGATGGAAAATAGACCCGGGGGCCATAGGTTTCACTAGTGGCTTCTCTCAAGATAGCATAAGTATTATAGTGGGTGAACAAATTACTGTCGAGCAATTGATAGAATTGAGCACAATTATGAGAATATCTAGGTATGATCATGTATATAAGCATCACGTCCGCGACAAGTAGACCGAAACGATTCTGCATCTACTACTATTACTCCACACATCGACCGCTATCCAGCATGCATCTAGAGTATTAAGTTCATAAGAACAGAGTAATGCTTTAAGTATGATGACATGATGTAGAGGGATAAACTCATGCAATATGATATAAACCCCATCTTGTTATCCTCGATGGCAATAATACAATACGTGCCTTGCTGCCCCTGCTGTCACTGGGAAAGGACACCGCAAGATTGAAACCAAAGCTAAGCACTTCTCCCATTGCAAGAAAGATCAATCTAGTAGGCCAAGCCAAACTGATAATTCGAAGAGACTTGCAAAGATAACCAATCATACATAAAAAAATTCAGAGGAGATCCAAATATTGTTCATAGATAATCTTGATAATTAACCCACAATTCATCGGTCCCGACAAACACCCGCAAAAAGAAGAGTTACATCAAATAGATCTCCAAGAGAATCGAGGAGAACTTTGTATTGAGATCCAAAGAGAGAGAAGAAGCCATCTAGCTAATAACTATGGACCCGAAGGTCTGAGGTAAACTACTCACACATCATCGGAGAGGCTATGGTGTTGATGTAGAAGCCCTCCATGATCAATGCCCCCTCCGGCAGGACGCCGGAAAAGGCCCCAAGATAGGATCTCATGGGTACAGAAGGTTGCGGCGGTGGAATTAGGTTTTCGTGGATGCCTCTGATGGTTTGGGGGTACGTAGGTATATATCGGAGGAAGAAGTAGGTCGGTGGAGCCACGAGGGGCCCACGAGTGTGGAGGGCGTGCCTGGGGGGGGGGCGCCCCCTACCTCGTGGTCGCCTCGTCTGTTGCTTGACGTCCACTCCAAGTCCTCTAGATCACGTTTGTTCCACAAATCACGTTCCCGAAGGTTTCATTCCGTTTGGACTCCGTTTGATATTGTTTTTCTGCGAAACACAGAAATAGGCAAAAAAACAGCAATTTGGGCTGGGCCTCCGGTTAATAGGTTAGTCCCAAAAATAATATAAAAGTGTATAAGAAAGCCATTAATCATCCGAAACAGAATATAATATAGCATGGAGCAATAAAAAATTATAGATACGTTGGAGACGTATCAATTAGCCGCGTCAATGTGAGACTTTCTTCTTTATTGTCTTCTCCGCACAACCCCCATCATTATACTCTATTTCACCCATAGTGCTATGTCCATGTCTCACGCTCATGTATTGCGTGAAAGTTGAAAAAAGTTTGAGATTACTAAAGTATGAAACAATTGCTTGGCTTGTCATCAGGGTTGTGCATGATGAGAGCATTTTTGTGTGACAAAAATGAAGCATAGCCAAACTATATGATTTTGTAGGGATAAGCTTTCGTTGGCCATGTTATTTTGAGAAGACATAATTGCTTAGTTAGTATGCTTGAGGTATTATTATTTTTATGTCAATATTAAACTTTTGCCTTGAATCTTTCGGATCTGAACATTCATGCCACAATAAAGAGAATTACTTAGAAAATTATGTTAGGTAGCATTCCACATCAAAAATTCTGTTTTTATCATTTACCTACTCGAGGACGAGCAGGAATTAAGCTTGGGATGCTTGATACGTCTCCAACGTATCTATAATTTTTTATTGTTCCATGCTATTATATTATCTATTTTGGATGTTTAATGGGCTTTATTATACCTGAAAACATCCAAGAGCACCACGAAACCCTATTTCCACCGCCGCAGCCTTCTGTACCCGTGAGATCCCATCTTGGGGCCTTTTCCGGCGCTCCGCTGGAGGGGGAATCGATCACGGAGGGCTTCTACATCAAGACCATAGCCTCTCTGATGATGTGTGAGTAGTTTACCATAGACCTTCGGGTACATAGTTATTAGCTAGATGGCTTCTTCTCTCTCTTTGGATCTCAATACAAAGTTCTCCTCGATTCTCTTGGAGATCTATTCGATGTAATTCTTTTTGCGGTGTGTTTGTCAAGATCCGATGAATTGTGGGTTTATGATCAAGATTATCTATGAACAATATTTGGTTCTTCTCTTAATTCTTATATGTGTGATTTGTTATCTTTGCAAGTCTCTTCGAATTATCAGTTTGGTTTGGCCTACTAGATTGATCTTTCTTGCCATGGGAGAAGTGCTTAGCTTTGGGTTCAATCTTGCGGTGTCCTTTCCCAGTGACAGCAGGCGCAACAAGGCACGTATTATACTGTTGCCATCGAGGATAAAAAGATGGGGTTTATATCATATTGCTTGAGTTTATCCCTCTACATCATGTCATCTTGCCTAATGCGTTACTCTGTTCTTATGAACTTGATACTCTAGATGCATGCTGGATAGCGGTCGATGTGTGTAGTAATAGTAGTAGATGCAGAATCGTTTCTGTCTACTTGCCGCGGACGTGATGCCTATATACATGATCATGCCTAGATATTCTCATAACTATGCAGTTTTCTATCAATTGCTCGACAGTAATTTGTTCACCCACCGTAAATTATGCTATCTTGAGAGAAGCCACTAGTGAAACCTATGGCCCCCGGGTCTATCTTCCATCATATTATTTTCCTACCAATTTACTATTTCTTCCGTTATTTATTTTGCAATCTTTACTTTCCAATCTATATCATAAAAATACCAAAAATATTTATCTTATTATCTCTATCAGATCTCACTTTTGCAAGTGGCGGTGAAGGGATTGACAACCCCTTTATCGCGTTGGTTGCAAGGTTCTTATTTGTTTGTGTACGTACAAGGCGGCTTGCGTGTAACCTCCTACTGGATTGATACCTTGGTTCTAAAAAACTGAGGGAAATACTTACGCTACTTTGCTGCATCACCCTTTCCTCTTCAAGGGAAAAACCAACGCATGCTCAAGAGGTAGCAGGTCCACGTGGTGCTTGGGGCCCACAAGTGTCCTCCTGGGTGCCTTCGATGCCCCCTGGTCCTTTATCACCCTTAAAATGCCTGGTTTATTTTATGGGATTTTTTCACAGCTGTCTACGAGGCGGAACAGAGAAGAGCACCATTTCACTTTCTGTGAGTTAAGCTGTCGAAATTCCATACATCTGGGAGGGGAAATCGAAGCCATCGTCATCACCAATGCTTCAATCATCATTGGTATCATCATCTCCATGACCATCTGCATCAGCACCATCATCACCATCTCCCCTTACTTTCCGATCTATGAACAATTGCCTCAAATCCTTTGCTGACATTACTTACTGGTGTTGATTACTACTTTTAGTTGATGCTTAGAAGTTTTATTGGTAATAGAATCATATGTTCAGATTGTTAATCGTATTATCATCCCCATTGATCATGATCCATATGATGGCTTGTGAGTAGTCTGTTATGTTCTTGGGGACATGGGATAAGCCTTGCTGCTAGTAATCATGTGAAGTTAAATAAAGTTCAATGTTTGATATTATGTTGTGGTGACTTCTCTAGTTGTGATGTGCGAACTTTGACTGCATATCACTTCACCATTATGGTCCTAGAGAAGGAAATTGTGTGATTAATTTTTTTACGATGTGTAGCCGGAGTGAGAGAAATTACCAAACCCTGAGTTCATGAACTGTTGCATGAGGGGTGTTAGAACCCTAGAGTTTAATGGTATGCTTAGATGGTATCTTACCTACTCTTGTGTATTTGCGGATGCTTGCATAAAGGGCATAATCGTAAGTATGTTTTTTGTTGAAGTAAGAATAACACATTAATATAGGTTCCACCACACAACAATTATCAAGGCAATGAACATTATCCAACATAACTAGATGAAAGTAATTAACTTGATGAAATTCCCGTGTATCCTCGAGAATGGTTTAATCCCTATAAGTAATACAACTGGCTTGTTCTTAGCATAGTTAAGGATTGGACAACTTGCTACTCCATTACGCTTTTGTCGCAAATTTCATTCTTACAATTACTCTTGTGATCAAACGACCCATGAAACAATCTCTATAGCTTTTACAATGATTCTTTATTACTTTTCCATCAACCAATTCCTTCTGCTCCTAGTTGGATTTGACACTCTTACTTATCAAAAAATGGCTACAATAGATCCCCTACACTTGTGGGTCATCAGACTCTTTTCCAGCACTAAAGCCAGGGAGTTGTAGCATTGCTGGTAAGTGGAATTTAGTAAGAGAAGTGTTTATTGTGTTTGTTGTTGTTATTTTCGTTTTTTCTTTTAGTCCACCATGAAAAACCTTGCTGCAAATAATTTTTTTAGGAGGGATCGCCTACACAACGATCGTAGTTAGGAGGGAACCTCCAACTTCTGAAAAAGTTATCAAATACCTATTGGCTTGCTTGAGCATGTGAGAACAAACCATTATGCATAAGACAAAATGGTTCAACCAATAGTTCATTTGCTCAAACTAAAAAATTTGTGTGACCTTTTTAGACTTTTAGGTTTATCGGATGATGAAGTTAAGAAAATATCCCTCTATCTTTGGAGGGTAATACATTGGAATAATTTAGGATCTTGGATAATCCTTATGAAATAGAATGCATGATTTAGTTTCAATAGCCTGCTAAACAGGTACATGAGGATATGCATTATATTAATAAGTTTTGGCCTCATTCCATACAAAGCTTGACTCAAACATGGGTGATGCTTAAATCACTAAGGCTCAAATGCCCCAATCAAGAGTTCTCCAAACAGACGATTATTACAAATGCAAGACTTCATCAACAATATAAAAGGGAGACTCGATACTTCTTCTGGATGTTGCTTTAATAATAAATAAGTAAACAGTACATGGAATCTCATTGAAAGAATATTGCAGATTGGTTAATTCACAAAGGTAAATAACAAGATATGAACTCTGAATATATATGATTGCATTAAGTCAATCTTTTGATGAAACCGATGTTGGGGAACATAGTAATTTCAAAACAATTCCTACGATGACGCAAGATCTATCTAGGTGATGCATAGCAACGAGAGGGGAGAGTGTTGTTCACGTACCCTCGTAGACCGAAAGTGGAAGCGTTATGACAACACGGTTGATGTAGTCGTACGTCTTCACGATCCGACCGATCCTAGCACCGAAGGTATGACACCGCCGCGATCTGCACACGTTCAGCTCGGTGACGTCCCAAGAACTCTAGATCCAGCTGAGGTCGAGGGAGAGTTTCGTCAGCACGACGGCGTGCTGACGGTGATGATGAAGTTACCGACGCAGGGCTTCGCCTAAGCACTACAACGATATGACCGAGGTGGAAATATGTGGAGGGGGCACCGCAAACGGCTAAACAATCAACTTGTGTTTTCTAGGGTGCCCCCTCCCCAGGTATATAAAGGAGGGAGGAGGAGGCTGCTACCTCTTGAGCACTGCGTTGGTTTTCCCTTGAAGAGGAAAGGGTGATGCAGTAAAGCAGCGTAAGTATTTCCCTCAGTTTTTGAGAACCAAGGTATCAATCCAGTAGGAGACCACGCATGAGTCCCTCGCACATACACAAAGAAATAAATCCTCGCAACCAACGCGATAAAGGGGTTGTCAATCCCTTCACGGTCACTTACGAGAGTGAGATCTGATAGATATGATAAGATAATATTTTTGGTATTTTTATAATAAAGATGCAAAGTAAAATAAAAGGCAATAAAAATAGCTAAGTGTTGGAAGATTAATATGATGGAAAATAGACCCGGGGGCCATAGGTTTCACTAGTAGCTTCTCTCGAGAGCATAAGTATTACGGTGGGTGAACAAAATACTGTTGAGGAATTGACAGAATTGAGCATAGTTATGAGAATATCTAGGTATGATCATGTATATAGGCATCACGTCGGAGACAAGTAGACCGACTCCTGCCTGCATCTACTACTATTACTCCACACATCGACCGCTATCCAGCATGCATCTAGAGTATTAAGTTCATAAGAACAGAGTAACGATTTAAGTAAGATAACATGATGTAGAGGGATAAACTCATGCAATATGATATAAACCCCATCTTGTTATCCTCGATGGCAACAATACAATACATGCCTTGCTGCCCCTACTGTCACTGGGAAAGGACACCGCAAGATTGAACCCAAAGCTAAGCACTTCTCCCATTGCAAGAAAGATCAATCTAGTAGGCCAAACCAAACTGATAATTCGAAGAGACTTGCAAAGATAACCAATCATACATAAAAGAATTCAGAGAAGATTCAAATATTGTTCATAGATAAACTTGATCATAAACCCATAATTCATCGGTCTCAACAAACACACTGCAAAAGAAGATTACATCGAATAGATCTCCACAAGAGAGGGGGAGAACATTGTATTGAGATCCAAAAAGAGAGAAGAAGCCATCTAGCTAATAACTATGGACCCGAAGGTCTGAGCTAAACTACTCACACATCATCGGAGAGGCTATGGTGTTGATGTAGAAGCCCTCCGTGATCGATGCCCCCTCCGGCGGAGCTCCAGAAAAGGCCCCAAGATGGGATCTCACGGGTACAGAAGGTTGCGGTAGTGGAATTAGGTTTTTGGCTCCATATCTGGTAGTTTGGGGGTACGTAGGTATATATAGGAGGAAGAAGTACGTCGGTGGAGCAACATGGGGCCCACGAGGGTGGAGGGCGCGCCGGGGGGGGGGGGGGGGAGGCGCGACCCCTACCTCGTGCCCTCCTGGTTGATGTCTTGACGTAGGGTCCAAGTCCTCTGGATCACGTTCGTTCTGAAAATCACGTTCCCGAAGGGTTCATTCCGTTTGGACTCCGTTTGATATTCTTTTTCTGCGAAACTCTGAAATAGGCAAAAACAGCAATTCTGGGCTGGGCCTCCGGTTAATAGGCTAGTCCCAAAAATAATATAAAAGTGTATAATAAAGCCCATTAAACATCCAAAACAGAATATAATATAGCATGGAACAATCAAAAATTAGAGATACGTTGGAGACGTATCAAGCATCCCCAAGCTTAATTCCTGCTCGTCCTCGAGTAGGTAAATGATAAAAACAGAATTTTTGATGTGGAATGCTACTTAGCATAATTTCAATATAATTCTTATTGTGGCACGAATGTTCAGATTTGATATGATTCAAGATAAAAGTTTAATGTTGACATAAAACAATAATACTTCAAGAA
This sequence comes from Aegilops tauschii subsp. strangulata, assembly GCF_002575655.3. Classification (NCBI taxonomy): domain Eukaryota; kingdom Viridiplantae; phylum Streptophyta; class Magnoliopsida; order Poales; family Poaceae; genus Aegilops; species Aegilops tauschii. The sequence continues at coordinate 140,589,564 of NC_053037.3, forward strand.
TGCTAACTAAGCAATTATGTCTTATCAAAATAACAGAGCCAAAGCAAGTTATCCCTACAAAGTCATATAGTCCGGCTATGCTCCATCTTCCCCACACAAAATATTCATATCATGTACAACCCCGGTTTTAACCAAGCAATTGGTTCATACTTTTAACGCGCTTCAGCCTTTTCAACTCTTACGCAATACATGAGCGCAAGCCATGGATATAGCACTATGGTGGAATAAGGTATAATGGTAGGGGTTATGTGGGAAGACAAAAAAAGAGAAAGTCTCACATCAACGAGGCTAATCAACGGGCTATGGAGATGCCCATCAATTGATGTTAATGCGAGGAGCAGGGATTGCCATGCAACGGATGCACTAGAGCTATAAGTGTATGAAAGCTCAAAAAGAAACTAAGTGGGTGTGCATCTGCTTGCTCACGAAGACCTCGGGCATTTGAGGAAGCCCATCATTGGAATATACAAGCCAAGTTCTATAATGAAATTTCCCACTAGTATTTCTTCACATGTACCCGCAGTCGCATTCAAGTAATGCCCCTTGATTTCACCGGTTTCGGCCTGTGATTTAGATAGTAGGACTAATCTATGCAGTATAATTAATGAGAAGTAATACTATAAAATAAAAATAAAGAACTCTATTTCAGAACTATTAGACATATGAAAGTGACAAAATGAGAGACTCTCTATTATGAAGATCACGGTGCTACTTTGAAGCACAAGTGTGGTAAAAGGATAGTAACATTGTCCCTTCTCTCTTTTTCTTTCTCTTTTTTCATTTGGGCCTTTTTCCTCTTTTTTTCATGGCCTCTTCTTTTTTTTAGTCCGGAGTCTCATCCCGACTTGTGGGGGAATCATAGTCTCTATCATCCTTTCCTCACTTGGGACAATGCTCTAATAATGATGATCATCACACTTTTATTTACTTACAACTCATGAATTACAACTCAATACTTAGAACAAAATATGACTCTATGTGAATGCCTCCGGCGGTGTACCGGGATATGCAATGAATCAAGAGCGACATGTATGAAAGAATTATGAATGGTGGCTTTGCCACAAATACAATGTCAACTACATGATCATGCAAAGCAATATGACAATGATGGAGCGTGTCATGATAAATGAAACGATGGAAAGTTGCATGGCAATATATCTCGGAATGGCTATGGAAATGCCATAATAGGTAGGTATGGTGGCTGTTTTGAGGAAGATATAAGGAGGTTTATGTGTGATAGAGCATATCATATCACGGGGTTTGGATGCACCGGCGAAGTTTGCACAAACTCTCAAGGTGAGAAAGGGCGATGCACGGTACTGAAGAGGCTAGAAAATTGCGGAAAGGTAAGTGTGCGTATAATCCATGGACTCAAATTAGTCATAAAGAACTCATATACTTATTGCAAAAACTTATTAGCCCTTGAAGCAAAGTACTACTACGCATGCTCCTAGGGGAAGGGTTGGTAGGAGTTAACCATCGCGCGATCCTGACCGCCACACAAAGGAAGACAATCAATAAATACCTCATGCTCCGACTTCGTTACATAACGGTTCACCATACGTGCATGCTACGGGAATCAAAAACTCCAACACATGTATTTTTCAATTCCACAATTACTCACTAGCACAACTATGATATTACCACCTTTATATCTCAAAACAATTATCAAGCATCAAATTCTCATGATATTAATTAAAGCAAATTGCCATGCTATTTTAAGATCCTCAAAATAATATAAGTGAAGCATGAGAGATCAATAGTTTCTATAAAACAATTCCACCACCGTGCTCTAAAAGATATAAGTGAAGCACTAGAGCAAAAACTATATAGCTCAAAAGATATAAGTGAAGCACATAGAGTATTCTAACAAATTCCGAATCAAGTGTGACTCTCTCAAAAGGTGTGTACAGCAAGGATGATTGTGGTAAACTAACAAATAAAGACTCAAATAGTACAAGATGCTCCAAGCAAAACACATATCATGTGGTGAATAAAAATATAGCTCCAAGTAAAGTTACCGATGGAAGTAGACGAAAGAGGGGATGCCTTCCGGGGCATCCCCAAGCTTTGGCTTTTAGGTGTCCTTAGATTATCTTGGGGTTCCATGGGCATCCCCAAGATTAGGCTCTTGCCACTCCTTGTTCCATAATCCATCAAATCTTTCACCCAAAACTTGAAAACTTCACAACACAAAACTCAGCAGAAAATCTCGTGAGCTCCGTTAGCGAAAGAAAACAAAAGACCACTTCAAGGTACTGTAGTGAACTCATTCTTTATTTATATTGGTGTTAAACCTACTTTATTCCAACTTCTCTATGGTTTATAAACTATTTTATTAGCCATAGATTCATCAAAATAAGCAAACAACACACGAAAAACAGAATCTGTCAAAAACAGAACAGTCTGTAGTAATCTGTAACTAACGCAAACTTCTGGAACTCCAAAACATCTACCAAAATAGGACGACCTAGACAATTTGTTTATTGATCAGAAGCAATTGGAATCAATATTTTATCACGTTCTGGTGATTTTTAACAATTATTTTCGTGAACAGAAAGTTTCTGGAATTTTCAGCAAGATCAAATAACTATCATCCAAGAAGATCCTATAGGTTAAACATGGCACAAACACTAATTAAAACATAAAAACACATCTAACCAGAGGCTAGACCAAAGATTTATTCCTAAACAGAAGCAAAAAGCAAAAAAAAAACTAAAAATAAGATTGGGTTGCCTCCCAACAAGCGCTATCGTTTAACGCCCCTAGCTAGGCATAAAAGCAAGGATAGATCTAGGTATTGCCATCTTTGGTAGGCAATCCATAAGTGGCTCTCATAATAGATTCATATGGCAGTTTTATTTTATTCCTAGTGAAGTGTTCCATGCCTTTCTTTAATGGAAATTGGAATCTAATATTCCCTTCCTTCATATCAATAATTGCACCAATCGTTCTAAGGAAAGGTCTACCAAGAATAATAGGACATGAAGGATTGCAATCTATATCAAGAACAATAAAATCTACGGGCACATAGTTCCTATTTGCAACAATAAGAACATCATTAATTCTTCCCATAGGTTTCTTAATAGTGGAATCCGCAGGGTGCAAGTTTAAAGAGCAATCATCAAAATCACGAAAACCTAGCAAATCACACAAAGTTTTTGGAATCGTGGAAACACTAGCACCCAAATCACACAAAGCATAGCATTCATGATCTTTAATCTTAATTTTAATAGTAGGTTCCCACTTATCATAAAGTTTTCTAGGGATAGAGACTTCCAACTCAAGCTTTTCTTCATAAGATTGCATCAAAGCATCAACGATATGTTTGGTAAAGGCTTTATTTTGACTATAAGCATGAGGAAAATTTAGCACGGATTGCAACAAGGAAATACAATCTATCAAAGAGCAATTGTCATAATTAAATTCCTTGAAATCTAAAATAGTGGGTTTATTAGCATCTAGAGTTTTGATCTCTTCAATCCCACTTTTATCAATTTTAGCATCAAGATCTAAAAACTCCGAATTTTTGGAACGCCTTCTAGGTGAAGGTGGATCATATTCAGTCCCATCATTATCAAGATTCATATTGCAAAACAAAGATTTAATAGGGGACACATCAATAACTTTTAGATCTTCATCTTTATTTTCATAGAAATTTGAAGAACACGCTTTCATAAAGCAATCTTTCTTAGCACGCATCCTAGCGGTTCTTTCTTTGCACTCATCAATGGAAATTCTCATGGCTTTGAGAGACTCATTGATATCATGCTTAGGAGGAATAGATCTAAGTTTCAAAGAATCAACATCAAGAGAAATTCTATCAACGTTCCTAGCCAATTCATCAATCTTAGGCAACTTTTCTTCAAGCAAAGCATTGAAATTCTTTTACGAATTCATAAATTCTTTAACACTAGTCTCAAATTCAGAAGGCATCTTATTAAAATTTCCATAATAATTGTTGTAGGAACTACCATAATTATTAGAGGAATTACTAGGATATGGTCTGGGATTAAAATTTCCTCTATACGCGTTGTTCCAAAATTATTCCTACCAACAAAATTCACATCCATAGATTCATTATTATTCTCAACCAAAGTAGACAAAGGCATGTCATTAGGATAAGAAGAAACACTTTTATTAGTAAATAATTTCATAAGTTCATCCATCTTTCCACTCAAAACATTAATTTCTTCTATCGCATGCACTTTTTTATTAGTGGATCTTTCGGTGTGCCATTGAGAATAATTAACCATAATATTATCTAGGAGTTTAGTAGCTTCTCCTAGAGTGATTTCCATAAAAGTGCCTCCCACGGCCGAATCTAAAAGATTTCTAGAAGCAAAATTCAATCCGCCGTAAAAGTTTTATATAATCATCCAAAGATTTAAACCATGTGTAGGGCAATTACGTATCATTAATTTCATTCTCTCCCAAGCTTGTGCAACATGTTCATGATCAAGTTGCTTAAAATTCATAATATCGTTTATAAGAGAGATAATCTTAGAGGGAGGAAAATACTTAGAGATAAAAGCATCTTTGCACTTATTCCAAGAATCAATACTATTTTTAGGCAAAGACGAAAACCAAGCTTTAGCACGATCTCTAAGCGAAAAAGGAAATAGCTTCAATTTAACAATATCATTGTCAACATATTTCTTCTTTTGCATATCACACAAATCAACGAAGCTATTTAGATGGGTAGCGGCATCTTCACTAGGAAGGCCGACGAATTGATCTTTCATGACAAGATTCAATAAAGCAGTATTGATTTCACAAGATTCAGTATCGGTAAGAGGAGCAATCGGAGTGCTAAGGAAATCATTGTTGTTGGTATTGGTAAAGTCACACAATTTAGTATTATCTTGAGCCATCGTGACAAGCAAGCAATCCAACACACGAGCAAACAAGAAGCGAGCGAGAAGAAGGCGAACGGAAAGGAGAGGGCGAATAAAACGGCAAGGGTGAAGTGGGGGAGAGGAAAACGAGAGGCAAATGGCAAATAATGTAATGCGGGAGATAAGGGTTTGTGATGGGTACTTGGTATGTTGACTTTTGCGTAGACTCCCCGGCAACGGCGCCAGAAATCCTTCTTGCTACCTCTTGAGCACTGCGTTGGTTTTCCCTTGAAGAGGAAAGGGTGATGCAGTAAATCAGCGTAAGTATTTCCCTCAGTTTTTGAGAACCAAGGTATCAATCCAGTAGGAGACCACGCACGAGTCCCTCGCACCTACACAAACAAATAAATCCTCGCAACCAACGCGATAAAGGGGTTGTCAATCCCTTCACGGTCACTTACGAGAGTGAGATCTGATAGATATGATAAGATAATATTTTTGGTATTTTTATAATAAAGATGCAAAGTAAAATAAAAGGCAATAAAAATAGCTAAGTGTTGGAAGATTAATATGATGGAAAATAGACCCGGGGGCCATAGGTTTCACTAGTAGCTTCTCTCGAGATCATAAGTATTATGGTGGGTGAACAAATTACTGTTGAGCAATTGACAAAATTGAGCATAGTTATGAGAATATCTAGGTATGATCATGTATATAGGCATCACGTCCGAGACAAGTAGACCGACTCCTGCCTGCATCTACTACTATTACTCCACACATCGACCGCTATCCAGCATGCATCTAGAGTATTAAGTTCATAAGAACAGAGTAACGCTTTAAGTAAGATGACATGATGTAGAGGGATAAACTCATGCAATATGATATAAACCCCATCTTGTTATCCTCGATGGCAACAATACAATACGTGCCTTGCTCACTACAAAAAAATACACTTTCGTGATGATACGTGTTTGTCAGAGTAGGTCGCGTTTTTTGTCATGCATGTACAACCATGACAAATTTATGACATAATCAAGATAGTCATACATGTGCTGTCGTAGAAGTGTTCCATGACATTACCAAAATTATCATCACGGAAGTGTCCACTTCCATGACGATAAATCGCGCGTCACAGAACTGCTTTCGTCAAGGGTGACCGACACGGGGCATCCACCGTAACGGAACGCCGTTAAGCTATCGGGTCGAGTTTTGGATCCGATAACCCGTTAACAGCCCCGACCAATGGGGATTTTCCACGTGTAAAATCATCATTGGCTGGAGGAGACACGTGTCAGGTCCGCGTTGGCACAAGTGTCACTCATCCAATGGGCGTGACGCGCCTATGATATGTTGACACATGGACCGACCCATCAAGTTTAAATGGGCCGGCCCAACTGAAGGCCCACAAGATTTTGCGGACCATAATGGGCCGGCCCAGCTAAAGGCCCACGAGATTTTGCGGACCATAATGGGCTGGCCCAGCTAAAGGCCCACAAGATTTTGCGGGCCATAATGGGCCGGCCCAGGTAAAGGCCCACAAGATTTTTGTGTGCCATAATGGGCCGGCCCAGGTAAAGGTCCACCAGATTCTTGCAGATCATAATGGGCCGGCCCAGCTAAAGGCCCATGAGATTTCGCCGACATTAATGGGCCGGCCCAGCTGTAGGCCCACAAGATTTTGAGGACCCTAGTAGGCTGACCCATTAACTGGCTGCCATGTTTTGGGCCAAATGCCGGCCCATATTTGATCCGGTCCATTTAATGGCCTGCCACGCTCCGGGCCTAATAGTGGCCCATATGAGATCCGGCCCGTTAAAAGCCTACCACGTTCTGGGCCAAATTACGGCCAGATCAGGTCCGGCCCTTTAAGAGGCTTTGGGCTCAATTATGGCCCATATCAGATTCGGCCCGTCAACTGGACACTATGCTTTTGGGCCCACTTGCTAAAGGCCCACTTAGTAATTCGGCCTGATATTAGTTTTGGCCTGTTAAGGGCCCATTTAACATTTCGGCCCTATATTAATTTCGGCCTGTTAAAAGCCCGTCATATAGTTGGGCCTAACTACGGCCCGGTTTGCATCCGGCCTGCTCGCAGCCGATATCTGATTGAGCCAAACAAGGACCGAGACAATTTTGGCCTGTTAAAAGCCCGTGATTTGATTCGCACAATCATGGGCCGGGGTTCATTTCGGGCTGCTGCCGGCCCGTGAGCTGTTCGGCACGTTTCAGGCCCAACCTACATCGTGATTGCATGACGACCCGATTATGTACCATAATTTTACGGTTTGGCCGGTTTACTGCGAAGACAGGATATATATATATACAGTAAAATAACTGCAGCATCGTGAATAAGAAAAAACCTAGACTATACAATAAAGAAATTACGGCATATTACATCCACTGGGCATCAAAGTTCACCACTATGATAATAAAGCACAAGCAGACAGCAGATTACATACACTGGGCATCAAAGATCGCCACCAGTGCAAATAAACACGCCGACAAAATAATATACAAAACCGACAACACTTCAATAGAGTTCAAGAAAGGTTAACCCTACTGGGGAGTTGCAGCGCAAGCAGCTGAGCAAGATGATGAGACTGCGCTTGTTCAACACTTATATCTTCCTCACTCTGAAAGATAAACAAGCAGACAGATGACAGGTTTTGCACATAAAAGTATGAGTGCTGACAATTCATCACATTTCTTACTGACGAATAAAGTGACACAGTTTAAAATTGCATTAACACAATATGGTATTGTTCAGGTCAAGACATGGCAGGAAATGACATTGTGAAGGAGTTGGCAGCTTCACGACACCACTGGATTACAGATCAAGAACTCATAAGTATCAATGGTTAGTGTGCTGTCAATTTATACCATTTCAGATTGGCAAATAAAGAGACGGTTTAAATAATAGTAGAATGATATGACATTGTTCATAGTTAAGACATTGCAGAATATGACATTGTGCTGTAGTGGGTAGGTTCACCACACCACTGGATTACGGATAAAGAACAGAAGCATACATGCAGTGCAAAAGAAGATCACTTGCTCTGTATAGTTTAATTTACATGGTATGAAGAAGGAACTTGGTTGTACAACTGAAAACTTAAATTGAGAAAGGACAAACTTTTGTTTATGAACTACATAATAAACTCTAAACAAGCAATTTGATGCAAACACCAAAAATAAACAGCTGTTGCAGTCATGCCTAACCAAATATATACAACAAAGTTTGAAGGCTTGAGATGGACAAACTTACATTATTGGTGAAGGCAGGCTCTATAAAGGCCTTGTCCATGCCGATAGGGGGGGGGCAATTCAAGAAGTTGACCACATAAACTTCTTCAAAAGCATTGCCTTTATTCTACATTTTGTTAAGAGTAAATATAGATGTGA